>NW_006784874.1:0-2071 GCF_000442215.2 Lipotes vexillifer | reverse complement strand
GCATATGGGGATATATATATATATATATATATATATATACGTATAGCTGATTCACTTTGTGTTACAGCAGAAACTAACACACCATTTTAAAGCAATTATACTCCAATAGAGATGTTTAAAAAATGATAAAGTGATAAAATAGATAAAATGACAAACTTTATGTGATATATATTTTTTACCACAATAAAAAATAAGTAAGAAAGATGTCCTGCTTGGGAAGTGCATTATCCTTTTGCAGAGGTGCTAGGACTTCATTCTGCAGACAGAGAGAAACCATTGAAGTTTTCTAAGCAAAGTAGCTGGAATGCCTGATTTTTCCATGTGTGCAGCTTTGTCTGCCTGACTAGACTTTATCACTTTGGTCTGAACTCTTCAGAGCCTCTACCACAGAACTGAAGACAGATAGTTGCTTACCTAATCCATCACATCTGATGGTTAATTACTTGATTTTTATTCTAAAGATTCCTTGATTGATCATCATGTCTTTTCTTTAAATTCTCAGTAAGCAAAATATTGCACCAATTGCCCTTTCTCTGAGTGATGCTTTTCTACAAACATAAATGGCATCTCATTGTTTGCTCTGCTATATGGCAATAAGAATCTCTCAAACTCAGTAAAAACACAAGTATTTTCCATGATCATAAAAGAAATATCAGTCAGGACAGGAAGACAGAAGCTCCTGTAAGACTCTCTGTTTTCCTTTATCATTTGTGGAGGCCTGAATTTCCTTCCAGCCAAAACTCCTGTCATAGTACTCATGAACCCAAGTTTATAATAGGTTCTGCATTCACAGAGTTTAATTGTGTCAGAAAAATTCCCTTCAATAACCTACAATTGAATGAAGTCTTCCTTGTCCCTGAAAAAACCTCACTTTCTCCCGTAACTTTAATCACACTGCCTGCAGAAACCAGTGGCACTAATCAAACTGCCTGTGCATAAGTACATCTGCTTGGCAATGCCTGGTGCTTGCACTGAGAAGTCCCAGCAGCACCTTCTAATGTGTTCCCCCAGGTCACTGCCAATAACATTCCATTCTATTCTTACTCAGTGCTGGCTCCTCAATGACACCCAGCAATACAGGATGAAGTGGTATTTGTTTTATAGCATGCTGGAAGAAAAGGCTGCTGATAGGAACAATACAGTTTCCAGCTTCACATTCTATTACAAATTATAACAACCTGCCATTGAGACTCTTCTAAAAATTAAAATTTCGGTTGGGTGGAGATGGATAAAGATAAAAAGTAACATTTACCTGAGCTGTCTTTATCCTGTGGCACTCCTATCAACACCCTCTTGGGGCATTAATCTCTCATCAAGAGCTCTGCCATTCCTTAAAGCAAAACCTATGTTATAGGTGGCTCTGTACTTTCTCACTCAAATCTCAAACAGGGCCAAGTTTCAATGCAAAACAAAGAGCTAAATAGGTCATTTTACTCCCATTCCTAAAGCCCTGGGCAATACGATTCAGAGGAAAGCAGAACAAGGACTTCTACCATTTGTTAAGCAGCCTCCTTGGCAAGGAGCTCTGGTCACCTTGCAGCAACCACTCCCATGAGGAAACTCTGAGGCTCCCAAGGTTTTCTTCAGGCTACACAGCTTGTTGGGGGCAAAACCAAGATTCAGCCCCCAGTCTGTGAGAGTGTTTTTCCATTTCACCAAGGTGGACTCCTCTCATGTGCTCAGTCTTCAAATGGGATGTTTTCACTACTTAAAAACATAGCTGGTAACTCCACGTATGAAACCTCTCCCCAAAAGTCGAACTGTCTCATGTGCTCAGAGACACAACTTGACTGTGTTCTATCTGCAGTCTTTTTATAAAGAACATATTGTACCTGGTCCTGCTCTGGACATTTTTCAGGTGGCTTTGTTTTTTGGGGGGGTTTTTTTTTGGTTTTTTTGGTTTTTTGCGGTATGCAGGCCTCTCACCGCTGCGGCCCCTCCCGCTGCGGAGCACAGGCTCCTGACGCACAGACCCAGTGGCCATGGCTCACATGCCCAGCCACTCCGTGGCACGCGGGACCCTCCCGGACCGGGGCACGAACCCGCATCCCCCGCATCGGCAGGCGGACTC
>NW_006784873.1:0-341 GCF_000442215.2 Lipotes vexillifer | reverse complement strand
TCGGAGCGCAGGGAGAGGACTGGGGTTGGTGGCGTGAACACAGCCTGCAGGGGGTTAGTGCACTACTGCTGGCCAGGAGGGAGTCCAGGGAAAAGTCTGGACCTGACGAAGAGACAAGAGACTTTTTCTTCCCTCTTTATTTCCTGGTGTGCGAGGAGAGGGGATTAAGAGCGCTGCTTAAAGGAGCTCCAGAGAGGGGCGCGAGCCGTGGCTAAAAGTGCGAACCCCAGAGACAGACATGAGACGCTAAGGCTGCTGCTGCCGCCACCAAGAAGCCGGTGTGCGAACACAGGTCACTATCCACACCCCCCTTCCGGGGAGCCTGTGCAGCCCACCACTGC
>NW_006784872.1:0-688 GCF_000442215.2 Lipotes vexillifer | reverse complement strand
TATTAGGGACAGCTTCCGGGCCTTAGTTAGAGACAGTGTCAGGACCTTAGTTAGGACAAGCATGAATTGCATCAGGGCCTGTGTTAGGGACAGTGTCAGTGCCTGAGTTAGGAGTAGTATCAGGGCATTAGTTAGGGGCAGTGTCAGGGCCTTAGCTCGATATAATGTCAGGGTCTGAGTTAGGAGTAGTGTCAGGGCCTTAGTTAGGGCCAGTGTCATGGCCTAAGTCAGGACTTGCCTCACAGCCTTTGTTAGGTATCATGTCAGGGCCCGAGTTAGGAGTGTTATTAGGGCCTTAGTTGGGGACAGTGTCAGGCCTGACTTAGGAGTAGCATCAGGGCCTTAGTTAGGGACAGTGTCAGGGCCTGAGTCCTGACTATGTCCTAACTGTCCCTTCTAAGGAAAATTGACACTACTCCTAACTCAGGCGCTGATACTGTCCCTAACTAAGGCCCTGACACTTTCCCTAGCTAAGGCCCTGACACTACTCCTAAGCCAGGCCCTGATACTGTTCCTAAATAATGCTGTGACACTACTGTTAACTCAGGCCCTGACACTGTCCCTAACTAAGGCCTTGACACTACTCCAAACTCAGGCCCTGACCCGATACCTAACAAAGGCTCTGATGCTTGTCCTAACTAAGGTCCTGACACTGTCTCTAACTAAGGCCCGGAAGCTGTCCCTAATA
>NW_006784871.1:0-206 GCF_000442215.2 Lipotes vexillifer | reverse complement strand
GCCCAGGACAGAGAATCTCAAAAGAGGCTCAAAATCTCTCCTCCCCTTCCCTTCCTCTCTGACAACTGGCAAGAATAAACAAAGAATAAAAGCAGAGCCTCAGAAACAGAAGATGCAGAGGCTCCGGCCCCCTCTCCGGCTCAGTCCTGGAGCTCTGGGACCATGCTTTCAGCAGCACAAGCTCAAAGGGATGAAGACGGCCTAGG
>NW_006784869.1:0-235 GCF_000442215.2 Lipotes vexillifer | reverse complement strand
ATAACAGCAAGTGCAAAGGCCTGAAAAGAGCAAAGAGCTTGAATGGAAAGAGCAGGGTAGCTGTACCCTGGCAGTAAGCCAGAGGAGGGAGGATGAGGTGAGGTGGAGGAAGCAAGCCGGGGTCAGATTTTACAGGGCCATGGCAGGGCGCGTGTGTTGGCTTCTGGGGGCAACGAAAAAGCACTAAGAGTTTAAGTAGAGAAGTGAAGTGATTTGGAATATGGCTTGATTCATT
>NW_006784868.1:43093-51276 GCF_000442215.2 Lipotes vexillifer | reverse complement strand
CGGCGGGGGGCGGGGGGTGTGCTCATTAACCCAGCAGCACCTGTTGAGCAGTGTCTGTTGTAGCAATTTTGCGTACATTTTATTTTATTTAAGGGAAAAAATTTAGGTAGTGTGAAATATTTTGCTAATGCCACAGAGAAGGAAAGAAACTCTTCTATTAAAGGGAAAGGTAAATTGAACAGTTACCCTTTTTCTTTATGTCAGGGGGCAGGTCTTCTTTACAGTAGAGTGGGCGGGGGTGTATAGGAACATGCGAAAAGCGAAAGGCAGGCTCCTGTGTGAATCATGTCAGTGAAGTTCAGGGGTGGGCAAATGAGTGGGTGTGAGGCTTGGGACATCCTGATGGCCTCCTGAATGTTTGCAGTCTGTTCAGGAGAACCTAGAACAAGAAAAAGAGGCTGGTGTTTTGCAAGACTTGGATGGGAGCAAACTCACTGAAAAAGTTTTGGTTTAACCCCAGGGTACGCGAGCGGGAAGGAGCTTGCTTGCAGGGGTCCCGGTCCTCACTCTGTTTTACAGAAAGGGAGTCTTGGGTACAGCTGGTAAAGAGGTGTGACAAAAAACACTACAGATGTTAGTCGTAAAAATTACTTGCAGAAAAAGAAGAATCTGACCCCCAGCCTGAAGGGGGAAGGACAGTAAAATAGCATTACTTAACCTGGTTTGGTATTACGATGAGTGGTGATTTAAATTAATCACCGGCCATAATGATGTTTATTTACAGTATAACTCTTGAATGCTGTTAAATAAGCCAGGATTCAGATACTTAACCTGGTTTGGTATTACGATGAGTGGTGATTTAAATTAATCACCGGCCATAATGATGTTTATTTACAGTATAACTCTTGAATGCTGTTAAATAAGCCAGGATTCAGACTGCAAGCCAACCAGCCTGTTTATTATTTAAAACGTTTTTACGGGGGGTGGGGGGTGGGTGGGAGGGGGCTTCTGGGTAGAGGCTGAGCGGCAGGGTGTGTGTAATTAATTCGGTTGATTTGGGACGGGATCTTGTCTTGACCATGTGAGTTGTATTGTAGGGGTCCAGGAGGGCCCTGGGGTCCAGTCGTCTGTCCCATTGTACTCGTACCTAACCGCTGAAAGAATGGTGAAATAAACTTTGAAACTCCTACCTGGACTGGCCGGTCCTTTCGTCGGGAACCTCGCGTGGCCTTTGAAGAACCCAGAAGTTTTCTGGCCGCTGTGTCGAGAGAGGCTGGCCCTGGGCGGGAGGGGCGGGTCCGGAGGAGCCGGGGCGGAGCTTCCCAAGGCTTTGAGCCGAAGCTTGGGGCGAAAATCCCGGCTCCCGCGCTTTCGATTCTGCTTTGCAGGCGTTCCTGTCGCTGCGGTCGCCCGGGGGTAAGGCGATTCCTTAGGATCGATTCCTTAGAAAGAAGGCAGCCTCCTTCCCTTCTTTCCCTTTGGCATGCAAGGGCCCAGGCCCCTTCTGTGCCTCCTCCTAGCCCAACACGCAGGTTCCAAGCTCTGCTAACGGCCTCTCGGGGTGTGTGGTGGGACTGAAAATCCTCCTTCAGTGAAATCCTAGCCTCTCAGTCCGCTCCGGCCCCGCAGGCCACGGCCGAGCCCCAGAGTAGGGCGTGAAGCCTCTTGGGGAGGCCGGGGTCGCCGCTCCCCACCTCCTCCAACGCGGTGCAGTCGGTCCCCAGGACTCTACGGGAAGGGGACTGGTGGCCCCTGGAGCCACCCTGCCTTACAGGCCCTCCTCCCCAGAGACGTACTCCAGAGATCTCGAGCCCTCTTGCAGCTGGGAGGAGCCCAGGATCTCAGGCCTAAACCAGGTGAGGCTTCCTTTATTTTAAACCTCAGACCTAAACCAGGTGAGGCCTCCTTTATCTTAAGCCCAGAAGGTCTGAGTTGGGCTCAGCTTGCCCACTCATTTGCCACCAGTCTCTTGGGAAGGATCTGGAGTTAGCTGTGACTCGTCCTAGTGAAGGACTGACCCTGAAATTGCTCCCACCCTCGCCCAGACATTCTTTCCCACCCCAACTCAGAAAGCAAGCAGAAGAGCTTTATGCTCCCTTCCACAATCATTTTAGGGTTCTCAGCCCCACCCGTGGCCAGCCTAGCCGCCTTTTTCTTTGCTTTTCTTGTCCCAAAGAATCCCCGCCTTCCTGTCAACGCCAGCACCTGTGCAGGCTCAGGAATGGAAACTTGCCTTCCACACCCAGGCCGGAGACCTCGGGCATTTCTGCCCCGGGTGCTCTAGAGACACGTTCAGAGTCATCTTGTCGCAGAGGATGAAGGGGCTCCCCTGGCTGCGGCCCGCCCCCCAAGACCTATCTAACCTCCTTCCCTTGCAGTGAATGACAGCTCAGCAGCTTTTCCAGAACAAAACTAAGCGCTCTGCCTCTCACTTATGAAAGTCCCTTAAAGTGAAATCACTTCTGCTTTGCTTTTCCCTCTTGTAGGCCGACTGAGCTCTCCCTACAATTTAAAAAAAAAAAAAAAAAAAAAAAAAAAAGAGTTGAAATGCATTGAGATCCCTGATCCGAGCCGAGCCGTGTGTAACTGCTCGAATTTCCACACCTTCACTTGCTTAGGCTCGAGCTTGCTGAAAGTGTGGTGGGGGCTTCCCTGGTGGCGCAGTGGTTGGGGGTCCGCCTGCCGATGCAGGGGACGCGGGTTTGTGTCCCGGTCTGGGAGGATCCCATGTGCCGCGGAGCGGCTGGGCCCGTGAGCCATGGCCGCTGGGCCTGCGCGTCCGGAGCCTGTGCTCCGCGGCGGGAGAGGCCACAACAGTGAGAGGCCCGCGTACTGCAAAAAAAAAAAAAAAAAAAAAAAAAAAAAAAAAAAAAAAGTGTGGTGGGGCTCCTTGCCGATCTCAAGCACCTAAAACCGGAGGGACACCCGGCATCAGTGCTGACTGAACTTTGTTCTTTTCTCATCAGTGAAAAATACCCCTGAACAATGGGTGAGACATTCTCCCAGCTGGGCTCTCGGGAGGATGAGAACAAGTCGATCCTGCCCTCCGACCCAGCCTTTGGCAGCAAGGCTGCCAGCTGCTCCAGCACCACCGGCAGCGAGCCTTCTTGTTCCTGTGTGCCTTGTGAAAGGGCTGCTGGTGTCAGCTTTGTGACTTGTCCCACCTGCCAGGGCAGTGGGGAGATCCCTCGAGGTGAGTGGCCCCAGGCTCTGGAAGTAGCCTGGGATCCAGGAAAAGCTCTTAGCAGCCAGCTGGCCGGTGCCAGGCCCCCCTGAGTCTGCTTGGATGGGGTTGGGTCTCCCAGCTCCTAGTCCCTGAGTTTCAAGGCTAGCCAGGGAGATGCTAACCCTCCCTGGGCTCGCTGCAGAGACCCCCTCCTGCCCTGGTTGTACCGCCCGAACCCAGGGGATTCCCAGCCTCTCTGCTCTCTTAGCAGCACTGCCTTAGGGTGCAGGAAGTTACAGTGACGGCTCCAAAGAAATTGGGCTTCTCTGATTTGTGGTGACGTGCAGGAATTCTTCACACCTGTTAATGAAACTCTCGCCTCCGCCTCCGTTCTAGAGATGGCGAAGCCGAAGCCGAAGCCGAGCTGCCAACAGCCCGGTATCCCCAGTCAGTCCTGCTCTGAGGCAGAGGCGGCGTGCTTCTGACACTGCTCTGCGGGATAGGGGGGGTGCTTCTGGCAGGCTGGCACAGGAAACATTTGTCACGGACACTTCCTGGCCCCTCCCTCTCACCCTCTTTCTACAGAACTAGAGAAGCAGCTGGTGGCCCTCATCCCCTACGGGGACCAGAGGCTGAAGCCCAGGCACACGTAAGCCCCTCTTCCTATCCCAGCTCTGTAGGCGTTGCCCCTGGGGGCTCTTCCTCTTTGTCTCCCCCAGTCCCCCTTCCCCCCGCCCCCACCCAGTTTTTCTCCACTGGTTCTCCCCCAGAGAGCCGGAGCCTCGCTGGCCTCAGACGTATTAGCTCCCTGTTTCCAAGGATTTTCCTAGTTTAAGAAGCTCGGGGCACAGCAGATGCCACCTGAGGCCTCTTGGTGGGGCACAGCAGATGCCACCTGAGGCCTCTTGGTGTCCTGAGCACCGCTGCTTCCAAGAAGCATGGCTCCCTTTCGGAGACCCAGAGGACCTCGTGACTCTGCAAGTCCTTCCAGGAGGGAGGGAGTGGGCCGTGGTTGCAGTTGGTTTGGGGAAGTGATTTTTCCTAAGAACTTCCTTTGCTACGGGCAGCTCGGACCTGCTTGTTGTTTTCCCCGTCGTCGAGATGGGAAACCAGCTGCTCTCTGTTCTGGGACACTTCAGAACCTCAAGAGGAGGCAGCCCTGAGTTTCACTGGGGGGGCCCATGACCCTGTTTGTCATCTGGGTCCTTTGACATAGATCCCTGCAACCTCCTCCCAGGGTCCTCAGCTTCCGTGGGGGAGCCCACCACCCAGCCTGCCCCCGCCAGTGCACCAGAAGCCGAATCTGGCAGTGCCCCTTAGGAAATGCTAACACGGTGCTCTCTCTCTAATGCATATCTCAATTTTGAATTAGATGGACAGGTGCCGTCTTTTTCTGAATATGGATATTAAAATTCAGAACTGTCAAAATTCACATGGGCTTACTTGGTCCAGTGAGGATAGCTAGCGTTGGTTGAGCCTTTGGCTATGTGCCAGGGCCAGGGATTGGTGCCTTTTCATGCGTTAGCCCATAACAGATGGTATGAGGTAGGTACCGTTATCCCCATTTTATAGACGAGGAAACGGAGGCTTAGGGCGGTTAAGCGGGTTGTTCAGAGTCGCCGGGCCAGTGGGTGACACAGAGCTGGGAATGGAAGCGGGGCTGCCAGCCTCTCAGTCCGGTGCTCCTACCCACTCTGGGCCACCTCTGAGCCTAGGTTGGTCCTCCGCATCTGGGGAGCTAAGTGTACAGTGTGTGTGTGTGTGTGTGTGTGTGTGTGTGTGTGTGTGTGTGTGTGTGTGTGTGTGTGTGTGTGTGTTGGGGTGGGGGCTCGGAGGAGGGCCTTACGTAGAGAGAAGAGTGTCTGAACGCCCCCGGCCCAGGCGGCCTTGGTGTCCAGGCTTCTCCACTCCTCTGCCCCGGGTCCTGTTCTCCCACAGGAAGCTCTCCGTGTTCCTGGCAGTGTTCGTCTGCCTGGTGACCTCCTCCCTCATCGTCTTTTTCCTGTTTCCCCGGACTATCGCCGTGCAGCCTGTGGGCCTCAGCTCCTCCACGGTGACTGTTGGCGAGGCCGACATCCACCTCAATATAACGGTGGGTGTGTGCCTGTGCCCCTGGGCGCCGACCCCAGCTTCCTGGCAACACTCCTCTGTAGCCCTCGTCCGGTGTGCTCACCCCGGGCATCGGTAGCCGGGGATCTTGTGGCAGCCAGAGGATGTCAGGAGCCTGGGGAGAAGCAGGAGCAACCACGAGCCCCCTAACAGACTGTGCAGGATTGGAACTGTGAGGGGTTAGAATTGACGCCAGAGCCGTAAATCACTGGGTGCAGTCGGGGTGGTGTGCCTGAGACTCCCTGGGTGGGCAGGACTGAAGGGAGAGAGAGCCTTGCAGGGCGAGACTGGATTTTGAGCCAGCTTAATGTCTTAGTTAAAGGCGACCCCTCGCCGCTAAGAGCCCCTCCGAGGGGCTCCTGGCACTGGGGCCTCGGCAGCTGAGGCCCACGTTGGGGGTGGGGCTCAGTCAGGCTGCGGGGTTTTGAAACTGTCCGACTTCCTCTTGCCAAGGATGGTGCCCCTTCCTTTCCCTGTCGTCTTCCCTTCCCCGTCTTCCTCGCCAGAATATCTTGAGCATCTCCAATAACAACTACTACCCCATCGCTGTGACCCAGCTGACCACTGAGGTTCTGCACCTGTCCCTCGTGGTGGGGCAGGTCTCCGACAGCCTTCTCCTCCACGTCGGCCCTTTGGCCAGTGAGCAGGTGACTCCCTCTTGCTGGCCAGACCTGCCCACAGGTGTGTGGACGCGGGTGGCTGGAGTTGGGGCTAACCCTATACCCATTTGGTTGACAGATGTTTTATACGGTAGCCAACAGGATACGGGATGAAAACACATAGTGAGTAGCCCTTGATCCCTTCTCCCTTAGCCTCTTTCCTGGTTGGAAACCCAGTTTGAATTCCCACCAGATGTTCTGATTGCTCAGCAGACCCTGCAGTCTGCATGTGGCCTGCACTCTTGTGGCCAAGACTGCAGTGTACAAGCATTCAGGGTCCCCCGCCTCTGCCTGTTTGGACCTGGACTGGGATGAAAACCAGCCTAGAATCTGGTTCATACTTAACGATATATGACCTTGGGCTCTTCAGCCTGACTCACCGTTTTCTACTGAGGGAGAGGCCAGCCCGTGCCTGGGCCAAACCGGTGGAGTTTGGAGGAGCGATGTTGCAGCAGGGGCGACATGCTCACCTTGGGCAGAGGGAGGGGGAAGGGGTGGGGGTGGCATGTGGGGCCCCTGATGGAAAGGAGGCAAGGGGGGCTGGGGCGGCAGGTCTCCTCCGAGCTGTCTGACAGGCTGCTCAGTGTGTGAAACGTGGGCCCAGCTTCTCTCTCTCTCTCTCTCTCTCTCTGCCTCTCTCAGCAAGATCTGTACCTGGCTGAAAATCAAAGTCCGCCATGTGCTTCTGCACATCCAGTAAGTAGGGCTTGGAGCCCTGGTACCCTCTCCCACTTCTGCCCCCCCCCCCGCCGGGGGAGGAGCGTCATCGCGGCGAATCCCGTGAGTCTGTGTCGGCTCTTGGCACTAGCAGGTCCAGCCCCTCCCCTAAGGCCCACCTTATGAGCCACTGACGTGACAGGCACAGATCTGCCCAGAGCCGGTGTGTGTGGGGGGCGGTGGCCGGGGTGGGGGGTGAGGGGGCAGCTGGCAGAGTGGGGAGCAGGAGGAAGGGCCGGGTTTGGTGTGAGGAAGCCAGCCCTCCCCAGAGAGCGGAGCAGGGCCAGCCAGGGCTTTCCTCTTCTTCCCAGACCCTTGTGGTGTTGGAGGAATAAAGACAGTGAAGCGCAGACCTAGGGCGGCGGGAGCTCTTCAGCCGCCATCTTACTCCTTTCCTCTGCCGCCACCAGGTCTCTCCTCTCTCTCACCCCTACCCCAACTGCAGATCCTTAGATCGGTGGACATGGAAGCTGGGTGGGGTCAAGGCTCAAGTTCTGTAATCTTCAAAATAAAACCGGTGTGGGTTTTTTTGGGGAAAAAAAAAAAAAAAAAAAGCAGCCCTGTTTCCTCTCCAGGGGCACCCTGACCTGTTCCTACCTGAGCCATTCAGAGCAGCTGGTCTTCCAGAGCTACGAATATGTGGACTGCCGGGGAAACGCATCCAAGCCCCACTTGCTGGTCCCTCGCCCGCCGTGACCCGTCTGCTGTCGTCGAGCTCCGGGCACCTGCCGGCCTGGTCTGTATCTCCCACCACTCCATGGCACCCAATAGGACGAGAGTGACTCTGCCAAAGGAAAAGCCCTGCTTTATCATACCCTCGCCCCGTTCACCCCCAGCAGAGGAAGCTTTCTGTGGACGTCAACTTCATACGCACAGGTGCACGCGCACACAAACACACACACACACACACACACACACCCTCACACCCTCTCTGATTTCCACAGGAACGGAAGCTTGGTTCTTCTAGAAGCCAGCACCAGACATTCCCCTTGGTCTGTCTTGAGGAAAGTCTGACCTGACATTTCCTCAGAGCTGCCTCAGCGGCATGGAGTGGCACCCACACTGTCTGTGCTGAGCACCTTGGTTGCCCAGCTCGTCCAGGGAAGACCTTTGTCCTGCCTGAATGTGGAGAAAGCTTTCACTTTGTCTGGCTTTTAATACATGGATCCTTTCCAAGTTCTCCACCTGGTAATGAGAAAGTGACTCGGGGGACAGCCAGTGTTGTCCCCAGGGCCTCTTAGGGAACCGTGGAAGCTCTCCTATGCCGCCCTGCTTTGGTCGTGTGACAGGGTGATGGTGACGGCCTGCTTCGAGAACGCCTGGTAACTTGTCTCCCCACCCCACCCATCTGACAGCAAGATTGGCCAAGGCCCTTTGGCTCTGCAGCCTTCCTGGTTAAAGACTGTCTGGGTCCCCAGGAAGTCAGAGCTGTTCTGCAGCTAAAGCTTCTCCTCTCCCGAAAACAGTTTTATCATTCTCTTCAGAGCAGGAACCAAAGTGGGAGGGGAGGGGAGGGGAGGGGAGAGGAAGGGAGGACGGGCAAAGACAGGAGAGGACAGGCCTGACTCTGGTAGTGGGTGGGGGGGGCAGCG
>NW_006784868.1:32534-33618 GCF_000442215.2 Lipotes vexillifer | reverse complement strand
GGGGAGGGGAGGGGAGGGGAGGGGAGGGGAGGGAGGCACCGGGCACCCCCTGGGCCTGCACAGGAAAAACAGACAAAGCCAGAGTCATTTTAAAAGGTTTTTATTGAAGGAGGCCACAAGCCTGAGCACACGTGAGGGGACACAGGCAGGTCAAACGGTGGGTGCAGCTGCTCTCCCGCTGAAAACCTGCAGAGGTGAGGCCGTACTGCTGGGTCCCGCTGCACCCCCAGCCTAGTCCCAGGGCGCCCTCTGCTCCCAGAGGCCTCTGCTCTCCTTTGGGCGCTGACAGTATGGAGCTGCCTATCAGTCGGGACTGGTCCAGGCCGTCCCCTCTTTGCTGTCACTCAGATGACGAGAAGCCCCAGGCAAACCCCAGGTTCTTGAGGCGAGCAGGAACTGTGTTTGCTCACTAAAGGCGGTTACGGGGTTTCCGTCACTCAGACAGGCAGAGAGGTGAGCTTGAGTAGCAGGGAAAGCTGAGTTTGCAGTAGGAAGGGCAGAGAAGGGGACGTGGGGCCAGAACCTGGTGAGGAGCCGGCCGGGGAGATGAGGGGAAGGAAGGAGTTCGTGCTGTCCGCACGCTTTCACGCCTGGGTAACTGGCGTCGAGGTGGTGCTGGTAAGAGCACGGAAGTCCGCGAGGGCCAGGCTGGAGCTCACGCTGGGTGGGGTTCACCAAATGTAGTGGATTTATATTGGAGTCAATCAGCTGTGCTCAACAATGTTTAAGGAAGGAAAATAAAAGGCTCCTCTGAGTGGGAAGGGAGCCGGTGGACGCTCCCCATCTCACAGCCTGTTTCTTAATATCCAGGTGGGCATCAAGGTCTCTTCCCCAGTCCGGCCTCTCTGCCTTCTGGGAGACCGCTCCCAGGAAACAATGTTTAAGGAAGGAAAATAAAAGGCTCCTCTGAGTGGGAAGGGAGCCGGTGGACGCTCCCCATCTCACAGCCTGTTTCTTAATATCCAGGTGGGCATCAAGGTCTCTTCCCCAGTCCGGCCTCTCTGCCTTCTGGGAGACCGCTCCCAGGAGCTCTCTCGCGCTCTCTCTCTCTCTCTCTCTCTCTCTCTCTCTCTCTCTCTCTCCT
>NW_006784868.1:27696-30550 GCF_000442215.2 Lipotes vexillifer | reverse complement strand
TCTCTCTCTCTCTCTCTCTCTCTCTCTCTCTCTCTCCCTCCCTCCCTCCCTCTCCCTCGTTGTGTGTCTCTGAGCCCCTCCCAACTTTAATGCTCCTTCGCTTCCCCCAACTGCTCCTCTCAGGAAACACTGCACCGAGAGGCTCCTTCAGTCTCACCCAAAGGTGAGACGCTACAGTGAAAGGACCCAGGCATCCCCCTCACCAGTCAAGAGTGGAAGAGGGAGCAGGGCTGGGGTGTCAGTTTCAGGAAGTGGCGAGGCGGATGCCTGGGGCCTCCAGAGCCTCTGGGTTGTCTCTGCTACACGGAAAGGCTGAGACCCGGGGAGGAAGAGGCCTGTGGATTTGGGGGGTGGGGGCGAGCCCCCCTCTTCCCAAGGTCAGGTGTCCTGTGCGTGAGGCTACAGTCCTCCTCTCCTCCGAGTTCTCTCTCTCCATCCCTTCCAACCACCCTCCGTTCAACAGCGGAGTGCCCACCGTGGACCAGGCATGACACTGGACTTGGGGGAGGCCCCTGCGTGCCACTCCTTCCTGATGCTGCCCCAGGTCCCAGGTCTGCTCTGGTGTGATGCAACCCACGCTTCCCCAGGTGCATCTCAATAAGCATCGGCCAGGAGGGAGGGAGGAAGGGCTGGTGGCTCCGGTGAGAGTCGTAAACCTGAGCCCCCAGCAGGCCGTGATATCACTGCTAAATAAGGGCCAGTAGTGGAGCTGTAGACCTGGGGGGCCCAAGGCCAAGTTCTCCCGTTGGCTTTGCCTGGAGAAGCATGGAACTGCCCTCCACTGCCTTCTCGCACCCTCTCCATCCTCTTCGTGGGTCTTCCCGGCCCCTCCCCCTCACCTCGGTCTCACGGAGCCCAGCCAGTCTCTTGATTCTTTCCAGGAGGAAATCACACGTGATTCCCAGCTAGCCTCCCCTGCCAGCGTGGATCAGGAGGGCTTGGCTTTTGAAGTGGAGGTGCTGCTGGGAGGTAGGAAGACGGGGCTGCTCATCTGATGATGTTTGCTGATGGCCGGCCAGTGGGGCCTCAGGGGTCTGTCTCTGAATCACCACTGCTGGATGTAGTTCGTTAACTGAGAAGAGGGAGAGAGACAGGAGGCAGAACAGGTTAGTTAGCAGCTCCTGGGCCTGCTGGTTTGAGAACATTGTCTTAAGCCCTCTGAAGCCAGAGTAATCAAAGTGAGATGATGTAGCAGCCCGGGATCGGGTTCTCCCATCCTTGGCGCCTGAGTCAGAGAGAAAAAAAAAAAAAAGCTTCTTTCCAAAGCGTATCCTCTTTCATGTCATTCTCAAGGCTCTGAGAAAAAAAGAGTCTTCCTGGGTTTGACGGTCTACAAGGAGCCAGGCTGTAAGCTAAGTGCTTTGGATGCTTTCCCTTTTAATTCAGTCCTCATGACACCTCTGTTGAGGAGGCGGGGTATTGGGGTATTATCAGTCTCATTTTACGGGTGGGGCAGCTGAGGCTCAGAGATCTGAGCCGTGCTACCGGAGAGTGGTGATCCTGACTGACGGAGACCACAAGCTCTGACTTCACGTCTTACCGTCCTCCCGCTCCAGCTGGCTCTACCCCATCAGCGTTTCAAAATCAAGCCCCCTTGATTTTGCTTCTCTGGCACCCGTCCTATCTTTCCAAGTAGATCGTCAGCTCCTTCACTTCTACCGAGTGCTGAGCAACAGGGCCTACAGAGACCTTTTTATGGGGGCATGGAATGGAGGAATGGGCCATCCAGAAGTGACTGAGTAACTTCAGTCCCCTCTCCCGATTCCCGCCAAGGAAGCCTTTCTAGACCCCGCCTGCACTAACACGCGAGCGCGCGCAGACACGCAGCCAAACTGTAGCTGCCTCTCACGCCCTGAGTCCGTCTCACCGTGAATCGTGGGTGCTTGGTGTGTGTATCCGGGCTAGATTTCCCGAAACCTGATGATGAAACGAAGCACACGTTACTCATCTGGCAGTTCCTGAGAATGGCACATGCCACAGCCGGACTCTTTACCACGTGTCTGGGGGGCAGGCCAAGGACCCTAGCTGGGGCAAGGCCAAGTCCCGGCCCCCACTGAGCATTCTCCACTAGGAAGCCGACCGGTGCTTCCCTGTTCCAGACCCCCCAGGGCTCAGGATATCCGTTGCTAAGCCTACACCTCCTACCCCACCCTCTGGCCTCCGCGACCCGACCCCCGTCTGTCACCCTCACCCTGGAGAAGGGACTGACAACTTCTGAGCCACCCTCTGCGGAAGTCAGCTGGTTTCTCTGCAGCTCTCGCTTGGTGCAAATCCACTCAGAGAGTGTGACCCGCCCCGCCCAAGTAAAGGTGAAGGGCGCCAGGGAGGGTCAAAGGGTGCGGTGACAGATGTGGCTTCTGAACTATAGCCCGGGGCTCTCTCCTCACCATCTCCCGCTCCCGGGCATCTCACTCACCTGCACCTTGAGGGATCATCACCCCTCCTTGGAATCTGTCCTTGTGGGCGCCTGGCCTTTGGGAATCCTGGAGAATGTACCGGGAGGTGCGCTGAGTAAGAGGGTCTTGGGCATTTTGTGGCTTTGGCTGAGGCGGCCGCAGTGGCGGCGGCGGCGGCCGCTCGGGTACCTGCGGAGGCTGCGGCTGCGGCTGCGGCTGCGGCTGCGCGGGTGGCGACTGTGATGGCGCCGGCGGTGGCTGCGACTGTGATGGCGCCGGCGGTGGCTGCGACTGTGATGGCGCCGGCGGTGGCTGCGACTCCTGCGGCGACTCCCGAGATGGCTGGGTTTTTTTTTCAGATTGCCCTTCCTCTTCTTGGAGTTTCTTCAGTTCCTGTCAAGAAGCCCCCCGCAAGTGGCATCCTCCTCCCTCCCCACCCAGTCACCCCCCCCCCCCCC
>NW_006784868.1:26957-27686 GCF_000442215.2 Lipotes vexillifer | reverse complement strand
GTCAAAAACCCCCCCCCAAGGGGCCCCCCCCCCCCCCCCCCCCCCGCCCCCCCCCCCCCCCCCGCCGGAGACACTGAGGGGAGCAAGGCAAGGGAATCCAGAGGTGGAGGTGGCTGGAGGTTCTCTGTTCCCTGGAGTTGGAGGCTGAGGCTGGAGCCTGAGCTCTCTCCCCTCACCCACCCACACCCAAGGACTGTTTCTATAGCAACAGTGCCCCCCCTCCCCAGGCACAGCCCCCTGCCCAGGAAACAGCAGCCTCTGGCCACCTACCTCCGCGCACTGAAAGTCGTTTGCAGTGCCAGAGGGTAAAGAATAATCTCTTGCAAATGCTTTGAAACAGCACTGTCCGATGGAAATATAACGAGGGCCATGTATAATTTAAAATGCTCTGTTAGCCACGTAACAGAGTAAGAAAAAATAGGTGAAACTGAGTATAATGATAAATTTTATTCAACCCAACCCAATACAGCCAAAACGTAAAACCAATATGAAAATATTAATGAGATGGTTTATAGTCTTTGTTTTTGTATCAAGTCTTCAAAACCCAGAGGGCATTTTATACTCAACAGCACATCTTAATTTAGACACTACATTTTGATTTAAAATATTTCATCTATATTTAGAGTTCAGATAATTTACAGTCGAAAAAGTAGATTCACATATCCACGTTGTTCCAAACATACTTAAAAATGTTCCAGTAGGTAAAATGAAACATTTGTCTGAAAGAGT
>NW_006784868.1:22277-26947 GCF_000442215.2 Lipotes vexillifer | reverse complement strand
GTGTATTTAAATAAATTAAATGTGTGTAACATTTAAAATGCAGTTCCTGGGTCTCACTAGCCACGTCTCAAGGGCTATAGCACACAGGCTGGTGGCCGCCCTACTGGACAGCGCAGCTTTAAAACCTCCCGAGCCTGACGCTTCAATCCCACATGAGGCCTCAGCCTAGTACAACAGCAAAGCTGAGTCACCCCTACACACACACACACACACACACACACACACACACACACACACACACACACACACACACACACGGTCCATCCAAGACATCCAAGGACCTTGCTTTCCTACGGTCCATCCAAGACATCCAAGGACCTTGCTTTCCTCCAGCCCAAGCAAAACAACATTCACCAGGTAATGGACAGCTTCCTTGGGGTCCGTCGTCTTCCCTCCCCATCCCCTCCGTGTCCCCGGAAGGACCCTGGTGAACGGGGCCCCTCTCACGCACCTGCTCTTGCTGCTGCTGCTGCTGCTGCTGGGCCATCAGCCACCTCCTCCGGTCCAAAGCCATCTGCCGCCGACAGGCCTCCCAGTGGTATGCACTGCCCATGATGGTGGCGGTGACAGAAGGCCCCAGGCAGGGGCTGGGGGCAGGCAGAGCCCAGGAGGCTGCCACTGCCCCCACCACTTCCGTCTCCTCCCACCTCAAGCCCCTGGCCTGTGACCAGAACCACCTCACAATGCGGCCGCTACCGGGGCAACCGGGCAGCCCCAAGACTCTTTAGGAGAAATTATGGTCTTTATTTAACTACCAAAGGGCTAGGTGTTAGACTATGGCTAGTGTTATTCAAAACTTAAACGCTATTACCTAAAAATATTATTTCAGAAAAATGCAGCATTTTATGAAAGGCTACATTTTGTACTTCCATCGGGAAAGATGTGATAATGTGCTACTAAATTGCTAGTAAAAGAGAATTTTCAGATTATATAATTTTTTAGTGTATATGCAAATATGTATAGCATTATTGCTTGCTGTTCCAACAAATTGCAGTCATTCAAAATGAAATGTAATAGGCTTCTTTAAAGGATTTGTGGAAATAGTTTTCAAATCTGTATTTGTAAAGGATGAACTGTTCAAATCTAAATATGGGAGAGAAAACTTGGAAATCTGTTTATAGACATTTGGACTGAACTTCCACAACAGGAGGAAAATAAAATTAACTTATTCAGATTGTGCTCATGTTTAAGATAAGGGGTAAGAAAGTGGTTTCCGCTATTAGATCCAGTGTTAAAGTGCAACCACAGGGGAGAAACAGTTACAGAATGCTCTGTGAAAGTAGCAAAAATGAAATGAAAATCTAAATGTGTGGTGAAAAGTGAAGTATCACTCAAGGGCAGAATTTTCTAAAATCTCTTCAGAGATGTTCAATCTGTAGTGTGAATATTTAATCTTTTTTGCTCAGCTTTGAAATTATACCCATTTAAATCTGCCTTGTGCCATTTTAGAAAGGTCTATACATTTGAGAAGGTGTCTGAGTCCTTTCTCATATTAATGCCAAAGGTAAGAGACGGGTCTTTGAATTTATCTCACTGGGACAAAATCCGAAGGTTTGGGGGTTATAATTTCAGAGAGACAGGGAAATGCATAAGTACCAATAAATTCCTGTATTTTGCTTATGGATTGTTTGAGAGAGATAATTTAGCTTGTGCTATTATTGTAGAGAACTTGAAGTGACTGCTATGTATGTATATTTAAATGACTTAATTCAGACTTTATATATTGAGACTATGAAAGATTGTCTCCCCGTCTTGTTCAGAGGTGTGAATTTTCAGAACTCTTTCTAATAATCTTGTGATATGCTTGGATTTCCCCCAAAGTATGAAGTAGGATGGAGCAAGAATGTCCAAGGAGGAGGAAAGGTGAGAATTAAGGTAGCACATTTCCTATCATGTAAATTAAATTGACACCTATCTGGAAACTATTCCTTACTATCCTTTTAAAATAGCCTAGAATTGTCTCTGTTTTACAACTTAGTGCCCTATAGTTCTACTTTGTCTTAGAAATACTATATTTAGTGTAGAAAACTAAATATATATGAAGGCCTTCAAATTAACATTGGAAAGATATTTTAAAATTATTGTTTTTAAAATGAACTTTTTCCTTACTGAAGGGAATAAAGTTCAAAAGTCTATAAGCTCTTCAGCTAGATATCTGTGTGATTCTTTTCTGAACTAATGACACCCGACTAAGCATATTGTTTGAGACCTGTTTTTACATGCTACCTCTTATCTCATTTTTTTCTAGGTTTTACTCAGTATATCTAGGACCTCTCAATAGTTCTCTTCACTCTTGAAGTAAAATCACTTTACTCATTAATTTAATTCATTCATATAGGTATTTGTTGAATGTGTAAATACTGAGGAAGTTATTCACTCATCTATTCATTAAACGAAATGAAAAGAATATTGAACAGCTACTCAAAATAATGTGTACTTCTGGGTGCTTGCGGTATTCATTAATGACTAGCACCTGACTTTCTTTTGACTAGCTTGCAGTGTATCAGAGGGTGTAATAGGTATTCAGAAATAACTCTTAATACAAGAAAGAAAATGGTGCCTCAGGAGAAGACAGGATTGCTGCTTAAGGTAATTCAAAGATGAAATTAGCTACATATTGGTTTAGTATTTCATGTGCATTAACCTCTCCATCTTGCAACCAAGAACCATTTCAAATGGATTATTTCAGGAGGAAAGGATGTACAACTGGAATCTGCTTAAAAGAGATTTTTTTTTTTCATCTAGCATCTTCTGAATAATTCTGGACCTCAGGCACCTTTATCTGTTTCTAGTCATTGAAACCCAGATTTCTTCCTGCCTTCTTCTTTCAGAAGTCAGCTTCCTCTAACATATGGGGGGGGAGGGTGGAGAAGACAGTCTAGGTGTCTCTCTTCAGTCCTCTTTAGGGTCATATATTTTTTTCCCAGCTGCTTGTTGCAGTCTACTCAAGGTTACCACACCAGGCAGGGAAAATCTACAAAATTTGTATTATTGTACAGATGGAATCATTTCAAAAGGGAATGATACGGTAGGATGGGAAATATATAAATTTTTTCAATTTTATTTTATTTATTTTTATACAGCAGATTCTTATTAGATATCTATTTTATACATATTAGTGTATATATGTCATAGGAAATATTTTAACACTTGATAACTAGGAGTTTCCCCAAAGTACCAGAGAGAAAGTACCTAAGTAAGTTAGGCCCTTCCCAATGGGGAAGGGATGAGGTTGGGGGAAAGAGAAGAGTCACCTAATTTTTCCTTTTGCCATTTGCATTGATAGAGTCCACTCTAGAGATAGTAAAAATGTAAGACCAAATAAAATAGTCTGGTTTTGTCATGCTTTAAACTGTAGGGGCAGTGTACAGGAAAACTTAAGCTACTATTTAATTGATTTGATTTTCCTGAGATTTTTGCCCTGTCTCTAGCATCTTCTTCAGTTCTCTCTGATAATCTCCAAACACACCTCTCATCAACTGTTACCCCATTTGCACGAATGCTCCCACTCTCTGCCTCCAACTCCTACTCCCTCCATTTATTCAGTCTGAGGTCTTCATCTGGAGAATAGCCTCTAGGGTCATTAGGATGGTCAGAGACACAGCTGAAATTTAAGCCCTTATGTCTCTGGTTTTCTTACTCCCTGGACAATTGAGCCAATGTGAACTGAAGGTACATTTATTATTAAACTATAACATGCTAAAGGCAAACATATGCACCTCTCTGAAAGACCAACATTCACTTTCAGGAACAGCAAACGTCCAAACTGGCACTGTGAAATGAAATGTTTCCTTAATTAACAAGTTCCATTTCCCTTCCCATGGAGTCAGTATATCTGTAAGAGTTTACTGAGTCACAAACCACACCAAAATTTAATGGCTTCATACAGCAACTGTTTAGCTTTTGTTTCCATCAACATGTTGGTGATTCGGGCTGGGGTCATATGATAATTTTGCTCCTGATTGTAGCTGATTGTGTCTCGCTCTTGTGTCTGCTGTGTACTGATAACTCAAATAGGGCACAGTTGATGATGGCCTCATTCGCATGTCCAGGAGGTTACCTCACTGGGTTACCTGTCTCTCATCATCTGGGACATCTACCCACATCATTCAACACACCTGCTCATTTCACATTATCTAAAATACTTATGTAATGGGCCTTATTCATGTGGCAGCTAAAGGGTTCCCAGAGCATCAAGATATCAAGTCTCAAAGTGCAAAGCACTTTCAACCCTGTACTGTGTCACATTTGCTAAAGTACCATTGAGCTGTGCAAGTCATGTGACTGATCCAGATTTAGGGGGTAGAGAAATGCATTCCACCTACTGATAGGAGGATCTACAAAGTTATGTGGCAAAGCTGTGGATGTGGGGAGGAAAAGAACTTGAGGCTATTTTAAAAATGCATGGGACCTATTTCTGTGTAGAGTAGAAATTGTTTTTTCCTGATTAGAGCCTACCAGAATAAGAAAGAAACTACATTATGCTGTAATGACTGGCCCCTTCTCTAGCCTAAGAAGGAGTCCAAGTTGACGGTTCTTTACACTCCACAAGCCCCTCCCCGCCCCCCCCCACCCCCCCGCCCCGCCTGCCTTGGGAAGGAGCGGGGTGTTCTTCCCAAGCCTCCTAGAGAGCATCTTTAAAGTACCTTTCTCTCCAGGGGGCAGGTAGA
>NW_006784868.1:3577-22267 GCF_000442215.2 Lipotes vexillifer | reverse complement strand
ACCCCCCCCCCCCGCCTGCCTTGGGAAGGAGCGGGGTGTTCTTCCCAAGCCTCCTAGAGAGCATCTGTAAAGTACCTTTCTCTCCAGGGCCCTGGGCAGGTAGAAGACACCTTTCCACCTAAGCCTTGAGTTCCAGTGGGCCCCGGGGGACGATCCCCGAGTGGTCGGGCTTTCCTCTCCGGTTTCTTTCTCCCACCCTTCCCAGGATTCCAGCCTCCCCATCTGGCCCTCTGCTGACCCCTCCCTTCCCTCCTCCCTCAGTCCTCCGTCTCCCCCCCCCCCTCGCTGTGCTGACTCAAGAACATGCAGGGACTTCCCTGGTGGTCCAGTGGTTAGGACTCCGCGCTTCCACTGCAGGGGGCACAGCTTCCATCCCTGGTTGGGGAACTAAGAGCCCGCGTGCCGCGTGGAGCGGCCGCAGAAGAAAAAAAAGGAAAAGAAAATACGAGACCCGGCCAGCTCTCACTGAGGCGCGAGCTCTGTGAAGGCAAAGTGGCTTATTAGAAAGTACCCTGGTTCCGGGGATTTAATATGCTGGGCTCAAGCCTGCCCTCCCTCTCTTCCTCTGACCCTGGACTCAGCTTACCTCTCTGGGCCTCAGTTTCCTTGCCTGGAAAACCAGAAGGGTAGCACTTGTTACCTTCCTCACGGGGTTCACACAGGACCACGTGGATCAATGGATGAGAGGTATGTGAAGTGAAATATAAAATTGCTCAGCTACAGGCTGGTATTATTTATTATCCTACCCGATCTGCATCCTGTTGGGGAGGAAAAATTCGTCCTCTAGCCTTCTAGGTTCTGTGGGCTGGCCTAATGACCAGATTGACATCGGACAGACTAACAGGAGAAAAACAGGTATAATTACCTATGTTCAGGGATCCCCCAAGGATACGAGACCCAAGGGCGGCTGAGGCTTATATGCCCTCCTGAGCTAAGGAATGCGATAAGGGCCTAGGGCTTCAGAGCAGAGAAGGGTGAGTCACCGGACAAAAAGAAGGGCAGGCCAGGCGTTTGGTAATGGGACGTTTGCCCTGCTATGCCGACCGACGGGTCTCTCAGATAAAAGTTGTCCCTGATAATAACTCTCTCTGAGCCAGGCCCCCTATCTAAATTCTTTTAGGCAGTTGAGGGGGAGGTAAAAAGCTCTTCCTGTGTCCTTGGGGCCTCCACGGCCTTCAACCCAGATAGCCCCAGGCCAAAGTGGCACATTCTGGGGAGAGTCATTTTGAACCCCTTGGGTCTCCAGGAGGTGGAGTGGCCAGGGGAGGGTGTCATTTCGTGAAGCCCAGGGGAAGGCTTCTGGGGGCAGGGACTGGGGAGACTGTTGGTCTTTCCCCAAAGATATGAATTTTTCTAGAAACAGCAGAGGCTGTGTCCAACTGGAAGCAAGAGGAGGGTATAGGTGAAGAAGGGGCTTCAACCCAGCCTCAGCCTCGAGCACTGTTGATGGTGGAGGGAGGGTGCAGGGTGCAGCCCTTGAACCTGAAAACAGGTTCAAACAGAGAGTTTGAACCTCAAACGGAGAGTCTGTCTGTCAGTTCAGGCAGCCCGTCTAGTGGAGTCATCTAGCGCTCTGGAGTCAGACAGACTCAGGTTCAATCCTGCCCGTGTCACCGACTACCTGGGGGAACTTGGGCAGGTCACTCAGCGTCTCTGAGCCTTTCCTCTGAAGGTTGTTGGAAGACACTGTAGGATGCTTGGGAAGTGCCCGCCGTCACAGTGGGCATCTGGCTATGGCCAGCTGCTAGGGGTGCCCCAGCTCTGCTGAGGGGCCAGTGGGACCTGAGCCTTGCTGGAAAACTTTCTCCCTTCTTCAGAGAGGTGCTATGCTACCCTTCTCCTCGTCCTAGCACCCGGGGATGTCATTTGCAACGACAGATACACAAGGGTTTCCAGATACAAAAAATGAAATGGAGGCTTGTCACTGGACATTTATTTTCACAGCACATTTATCTCCCTATAAACGCATTCTGCAGATATTTAGGTGGAAAGTACCTATTTTAAGAGAAAGAGAAAGGCACTTGACTGTCTCAGTCATTAAATGGGCCAAAGAGGAGGTGGGTTCCTGTTGGTATCTCTTCCTCCCTCGATTTCCCTCTTCCTGTCCTCCTACCTTAGGACGAGCGGGGCTCAGATGCGGAGACGCTCAGGGTAGGGGCGGTGGGCTGGGCTGAATCTGGGGAACTGTTTCCAACCCTCTGAGCCAGTCCTCCTGCGAGAGGAGGGATTTTTCAGGGCAAATCTGCCAAGACTGCGCCCTCCCGACTCTCATCTCCCTTTCCCGAGCCCCTCCCGTGCCTTCCCTGTGCACGCTGCCTCTCCCAACCCCACCTCTGACCTCCGAACTCCTTCCAGCTCTAGATTCTACTCCGTAGCCCACTCCACCCCTGTCCATTTGGATTTTAATTCACATCAGCCCTCAGGGAACTTCCCGTGCTGTTAACTGATCGTAGCCACTTGCACATTGCATTTTTAATAGAGCTTGTTATTATACAAGACCCAGAATCCTTTGCTGTGGAGAGAACAGGGTATAGTTAGAAGCGTGGGCCAGGTAAATCTCATGAAATACCGGCTGCGTTATTTATCAGGCGTGCGAATGCGATCTAGCGGCTCTGCCAGCTCTGATCAGTTTCCTCCCCTGCAGGGTAGGGGTCATGATACCTCCATCCTAGAGGTGTTGTGACGATGGGAGGAAATAATCCATGTCACACATCGGGTTCAATAAACAGAGGCTTTTATTGGTATAGTGGTTCACGAATTTAAGATGCCATCTTTTGTGAGAGGTACCATTCTTTTACCTAGCCCTAAGAGAGACGGGACGAAAGAAACAAAGAAAGACGTGCTGCGATGTAAACGGCGACATATATATATATGTATGTATGTATGTATGTATGTATATACACTCACTTTTTAATATGATAAAGTTGGCATCTGAAACTGATGAGAAGATGGACTATTTCGTATATGATATTGGGACAACTGGGTAGCCATCCAGACAAAATAAAGTCAGATCTATACCTGGACTCAAATACTAGGACAAATGTGAAGTAGGTCAGAGATGGAAACGCAAAAAGATCAACAGTTCAAAGGACGGTGGGCAGGGGATAGGAACGTGCAGTTCACAGGAAATAATAATGGATCTCAAGCGCATGGAAAGCTGTACAACCTTGCTCATAGTAAGAGATAACATTGGATATTATGCAAAAGTTTGATAACATGATGGTTGGGCGAGGCTGTGGGAAACAGGCGCCGGTTGAGAAGGCTATCTGTGCTCTTCCAGTCTCTGTCTCTGGCTTATCATTTCCAACTCCCTGGCAGCAGTGATAACTGGGTCCATAGTGAGATTGTAGGACACTTGGACAAAGGCTCGCCAGCCAGCCACGTCCTGGTGTTGCCTGAACTTCTATAGGCACTTTCGTCTGTACACGTGGTTGTGAGCTGGCTGAGGGGCACTGACTCACGTTAACCGAACTCACAAGAAGCTGGTGCGTGAATTAGAATGCTAAGTCGTTGATTTACAAAGGGAGATACTCCTTTGCAATGACAGAACATGCATGTCTGCAATCCAAGGAACCTCATTCTAAAGATCAAAATACCTAGGAAGCTAAATTGGTGAGCACAAGATGACCTGATAAACGTGGAAGCAAGCAGAAATGTAGTGGAACACAGTGAGGGTCGTAATAATCACCGCGAGCCAGGAGGTCTGCTAGTGTCTTTCTGTACGGACAAATCGCATCATTTAATATTTACACGTGCATGTGTTCAACCAAATTCATGTGTTCGTGTGTCTAGTATATGTCAGGCCCTATTCTAAACACTGAGGAGATAAATGTGGACAAAACGGACAAAGTTCCCTGCTCTGGAGCTTACATGCTATTAGGCTAGAAGGCGATAAACAAATAAATGTATAAGATGTCAGGTGACATGTGCTATGGAGTAAAATAAAACCAGGTGAATGAGGGAAGGTTGAGCACGGGACTAGATGTTAATATTCTCATTTTCCTAGATGAAGAGGGTAACAAGCTACAGAGAAGTGAGTCGCCTGCGATATCTTCCCTTATGTTTGGTACTTACAGGAATACCATATTCCGGGCGTGTCTCGTGATTCTTAAGATCATGTCTAATAATTTCTCATTTCCTTATCTCCGATTTACAGATAACGTGGCTACATCGAAGACAGACGGCTCAGCGGGGAGGCCAAGTCACGCACCAGGTCACATGATTATTAACAGGTGGAGAGGGATTAGAGACTAGGTGTTCCAAGTCTCTGCTCTTCACCGCTGCACCAGACAGCTTGCTCCTGTCTCTCTTCAGACAGACCTGTGTGTCAGGCTCAGCGACACTTACTCTCATAGTGGGCGGGACACACAAGAACAACGTCTCTTTCTTTTGGTGCCCTTTTCTAGGTCCCGTGCCCTTCATAGATGGATCCGACCTCTTCCGCTAACTAGCTGTGTAGTCTTGGGCAAAGTTGCTCACCCTCTCTGTGTCCACCGCTCCGTCTGTAGGTAAACTTTGAAAGTCTGATATAAGGAAAGCGCTTAGCGCAAAGCCCGGCCCAAGCAACAAATGTTTCCTATTGCGTTGTTACAGGCAACACAGCTGCTCAGTTGTTTCAGTGTCACAGCCATGACGCCTTCACTGGAACCTCGTTGGACACTGGGGCCCACATTCTAGACTACCAAACCAAGGTCGCCTCACTAGCTCCCTTTATACTCCCTCAACCCCACACGGTAGGCACTAAGGTTTCCACTTCTCAGCTGGGGAATTAAGGCTCTGGAGGTGAAGGAGTTTGCCCTAGGGGCCTGCAGCCGGGGCAGGGCGGTGGTCCTGACAACCAGGGCAGCCGTGCTCGCAGGGCGCGACCTCGGGTCCCAAGTTCTCTCCGCAGCCCCTGCCAGGCGACACCGGACAGGCACTCCTGGACTCCCAGCCTTCGACTGGGTCTTCGGCCTGGACAGAGTCAGCCCGCGGGACCCTGTCGTCTTCACAGTGAAGACCAGATGACGTTTTTCGTACTCGGACCAGTCCGCTGCGAATCAATCGCGCAGGCGCCCTCTATTCTCCCAGTCCCAATTCCCCTGAATTCTGTCTTTACGCGAGAGCTGGTGCCAACGAAGAGGTCCGCCCCAGCCCAGCCTCCGCTCATGCGCGCGGAGGCGGTGCCGAGGACTGGGCGGATCAATCCGCGCGGCTACACCTACCCGCGCGGAAAGGGCGGGGCATGCAAATTAAAAATGGCGCTCCAGCCCGAGGACGACGAAGCTGCCGCAGGTACCGAATTCCTCTTCTACAATGTAGAGAATAAAAACTCTGCACGAGAGTGTGGTGTGGTGCCACCCACAGTACTGTCGCCGAAGCAGAGGAAGTGAGACCTCGAGCGAGCAGTGCCAGGAGTCACACTGAGTCAAATATGGATGAGAGGAGGACGGGGACCGGGATGGCAGGCTGTTGGGTATCGCTTCTCGGCCTTTTGGCTAAGATCAAGTGTAGTATCTGTTCTTGTCAGTTTAATATCTGATACGTTCTCTATTCGAGGACAATATACTAAGTGGTTTTTTTGGAGCTGGGAGTCGGAGTAGGAGCTTGCTCCGTCCGTCCCACGCATCGGCCTGGTATGGCAGTATTTCCAGGCCCGGTGTACTCCTCCCGGGGAGATGATTGAGGTTTGAAAAGTAAGAGTTCTGCTTTTATTATTTCTTTACTGCCCGTTTGTAGAGTTTGTTGTTTTTCGTTTTTTGTTTTTTTTTTAAGTTTGAAGAATGTAGTACGTTCACTTCTCCGCGAGTTTTTCGTGTCTGCTGTTTATCTTGCCGACCCAAGTGACTAGGTTATGGGTGTTTGTGAAGCGTGACTAGTGGGCGGGTAAGGGTACTTTCTCTGGGTTTTTTTCCCCCAATTTTCTACGGGGCAGCGTGAGCGGAGAGAATTCGTTTTACTGGTTTGAAAAAGAAAAAAACAAAGAAATTCCCAACGCGCGGAGGTTGCGGGCTCTACGTCCGGTGTGGGTCTCGTGCGGTTTGGCTCTTCCGCCGTTCACCGCGCGCGAGGAAGAATAAAGAGTGGTCTCCGTCCGGGTTTAAATACCGAGGACGAAGTAGGATGGAGTGTGTGAAGTACTCAGCCAGGGGACTGGCATACAGTGAGTCCTCTGTGGCTCGTAGCGGTTAGTTTGGTCCCGGAAGCTAGTTTAATCTTCCTCGGGAAACGTACAAAGTCATACGTCAACTTTGACCACCAAAACTCCCGTTGTTTTCCAGTGTGTGTGACTTAAGAAATCAGTGCTTCTCAATCTTTAATGTGCACCGGGGTCCCCTGTGGACCTTACAAGAACGCAGGTTCTGGTTCAATAGGGGTCACGGACTGAGTTGTGCCCCCAAAGTTCGTATCCGTAATCCCTATTGGGAGGGGAGGCAGGCCTCTGGGGCCGGTGAGGTTAGGAAGAGGTGATGGGGGGTGGGGTCCTCTTGTTGGGATTGGCTCCCCAATGAGAGGAGGCACCGGAGAGTTTATTCTTTCCCTCTCTCTGACACATGAGGAGAGGAAAGGGAGTCCACCACGTGCAAGCCAAGCCACGGATATCCCCAGAACCCTGCCAGGCTGGCACCCTGAGCGGGGACTTCCAGTCTCCAGAACTGTGACGGAATACATGTAAGTTCTTTAAGCCACCGGCCTGTGGCATTTTATTTTGGCAGCCCTGGCAGCCCTTTCAAACTAAGACCGGAGGTGTGACTTGGTGCCTGCATCCTGCATTTCTCACCAGCTCCAGGGCGATGCGGATGTTGCTGTTCACAGACCGCACTTTGAGCAGCGAGGGCCTAGAACAGATTACTAGAAAGTGACCCTAAACGCTGTATGATTTCCCTGACGATGAGCACTTTCAATGTTCTCCTGTACATCTACAACAGCGATCTGTTATGGTAACTCCAAACCCCTAACAGCTCTGGCCTGTCAGAGGCACTCAGCAAGTCATTGCCAGAGAGAAGAATGGATGAGCCAAGGGTTGTGCCTGACAGTTGGCTGCCGGGCCTCGGGGGAAGACCTCTGCCCTTGGAAGACCTTTGGAAGCCCCGGGGGTGAGTCAGGCAGCCTCTCTCCCCTCTGAGGTTTGGGGGTGATAACACTTCCTCAGGGTCCTGTAAAGGTAAAATGAGATTGTGACCAGGAATGTGCCATAAGCAGTGCCTGGCTCACACACAGAGGCACTAAGAAACCGTCGGTGAGTAGATCTGAGCCCCACGAAAGGTTTCTTGGCCTCTGGACTGGAACTCCTTGATGCGACGCTCATGTTGGCCTCCTGACCTGGAAGCTGAACTTTGAGGACCTGTGTGTTGAGCACCGTCTTGGAACTTGATAAACACTAACTCAACTCTGTGAAATAGGCATCATTATTCCCATTGTATAAAGGAGAAAAATGAAACTTGGCAGAGTCAGGATCATCTTGCTAGGACTGCAGAGCTAGAAACGATGGTGGCGGTGGCGGTGGCGGTGGTGGTGGTGGCGGGACCGGGTTTGATTCCTGGTCGGGTTTACCGGGAGCTGCGGCGCGGCCACAAAAATAGAACAAGAAACAAAAACAGATATCTGAAATACCACTTCAACACGTAATTAATACGGAGATATTTGACAGTTTTTAATACTAAGCCTTTGCAGTCCCATGTGTATTTCACACTTAACAGCACATATGGATTAGGAGGAACCACCTCCCTAGCGCTCCCTAGCTGCGAGTGGCTAGTGGCTGTGACAGCGCAGGTCAACAGAATGGGGATGAGAGTGGAGGGAAACGAGTGAGGCGCTTGCCTTGGCCAAAAAATTTCAGGGAGCACCAAAAACCCAGTAATCAAAATAAATCTCTCGATTATCTTAGAATCCAGGTAAGATGCATTGTATCAAAATATTACTTATCTTGATTGCTGAAGAGCGTTTCGGGGCGGCACTCCCTTAAATGTTTCGCCCGCCCGCCCCGAAGGCTAGTTTCTCACTGGCCTCACCTAGTCCTGGCCCCGGATAATAATACGAATACCCGCGGAGTGGAGTTACGGGGAGAATCAAATGAGTTAATACACACGGAGCGCTCGGCAGAGGGGCGGGCACTGGGAAGGGCTCAGGCAGCACCCGCCATCAGGCTCTCCCTGCGGCAGGGTGAAACGACCCATTGGGTTTCAGTCCTGCATCAGTGATACCTTCTAGCTCTTCTGAGAGCCAGTGAAAGAAATAGAAGCTCCCCAACTAAAGTGAAGCTCTGTTAGGAAGGGGGATGGAAAAGGTTTACGCTGCCTGGGCAGCCTGCGGCCTTTGCCACAGAGAAGCGTTGCCGCTGCGAAACTTTATCCCCACTTTGCCAGAGGCCTTAGTTTATTTACGGGCCTTGATGCCCAGAGCGTCCCTGGCAGTCACTCTCCTCTCTGGTGTCCTGCCACCCCAGGCCAGATCTTCCCCTCTTCACCCCTGGATCGGGCCAGGACCCTCCCAAGTGCTTCTCCGATTCAGTCTGTTTCGCACACCTTTTGTTCACTCCACAAACGTCTACTGTGCACCTCCTACAGGCCGGGCACTGGGCTAGTGCTGGGATACAGAGGTTAAGTGCTTGCTGATGAGGGTCGCCGCCCTCAAGCATCTCAGATTTCAGTGGCGGAGATACAGGACTGCCCCCAACGAGTGGTGAATGGTGGACTTGAAGTCCGGGGTGGGATGAAATACAAAGGAGGGCCGCAATCATCCTGGGGTGGGGTGCGGAAGAGCCCACGAGGAAGGCTTGCTGGGGCAGCTGTACAGTTAGGCTGAAGGCTAATAAGGGGAGAAGGAAAATGAATCCAACTTTGAGGACCTGTGTGTTGAGCACCGTCTTGGAACTTGATAAACACTAACTCAACTCTGTGAAATAGGCATCATTATTCCCATTGTATAAAGGAGAAAAATGAAACTTGGCAGAGTCAGGATCATCTTGCTAGGACTGCAGAGCTAGAAACGATGGTGGCGGTGGCGGTGGCGGTGGTGGTGGTGGCGGGACCGGGTTTGATTCCTGGTCGGGTTTACCGGGAGCTGCGGCGCGGCCACAAAAATAGAACAAGAAACAAAAACAGATATCTGAAATACCACTTCAACACGTAATTAATACGGAGATATTTGACAGTTTTTAATACTAAGCCTTTGCAGTCCCATGTGTATTTCACACTTAACAGCACATATGGATTAGGAGGAACCACCTCCCTAGCGCTCCCTAGCTGCGAGTGGCTAGTGGCTGTGACAGCGCAGGTCAACAGAATGGGGATGAGAGTGGAGGGAAACGAGTGAGGCGCTTGCCTTGGCCAAAAAATTTCAGGGAGCACCAAAAACCCAGTAATCAAAATAAATCTCTCGATTATCTTAGAATCCAGGTAAGATGCATTGTATCAAAATATTACTTATCTTGATTGCTGAAGAGCGTTTCGGGGCGGCACTCCCTTAAATGTTTCGCCCGCCCGCCCCGAAGGCTAGTTTCTCACTGGCCTCACCTAGTCCTGGCCCCGGATAATAATACGAATACCCGCGGAGTGGAGTTACGGGGAGAATCAAATGAGTTAATACACACGGAGCGCTCGGCAGAGGGGCGGGCACTGGGAAGGGCTCAGGCAGCACCCGCCATCAGGCTCTCCCTGCGGCAGGGTGAAACGACCCATTGGGTTTCAGTCCTGCATCAGTGATACCTTCTAGCTCTTCTGAGAGCCAGTGAAAGAAATAGAAGCTCCCCAACTAAAGTGAAGCTCTGTTAGGAAGGGGGATGGAAAAGGTTTACGCTGCCTGGGCAGCCTGCGGCCTTTGCCACAGAGAAGCGTTGCCGCTGCGAAACTTTATCCCCACTTTGCCAGAGGCCTTAGTTTATTTACGGGCCTTGATGCCCAGAGCGTCCCTGGCAGTCACTCTCCTCTCTGGTGTCCTGCCACCCCAGGCCAGATCTTCCCCTCTTCACCCCTGGATCGGGCCAGGACCCTCCCAAGTGCTTCTCCGATTCAGTCTGTTTCGCACACCTTTTGTTCACTCCACAAACGTCTACTGTGCACCTCCTACAGGCCGGGCACTGGGCTAGTGCTGGGATACAGAGGTTAAGTGCTTGCTGATGAGGGTCGCCGCCCTCAAGCATCTCAGATTTCAGTGGCGGAGATACAGGACTGCCCCCAACGAGTGGTGAATGGTGGACTTGAAGTCCGGGGTGGGATGAAATACAAAGGAGGGCCGCAATCATCCTGGGGTGGGGTGCGGAAGAGCCCACGAGGAAGGCTTGCTGGGGCAGCTGAAGCCGAAGCGGAGCCCAGAGGCTCTGCGTAAGAATTAGACAGGTGAGGAGGAGGTGTAGGGAAAGGAGGTCTCAGGCAGAGGAAGCTTTCTGTAGGAAGCCCGGGATCTGGGTTCATTCGTAGAAGCACCGACCGACGCAGGCGCTTGAGCTGGAGAGAGAATCCCTCCAGCTGCTCAGCCCGGCCCTCTGCATCCACACACCTCCTCCCTTCCCCACTGTGGGCCATCCGCCTTCCGCCTGGCAGGGAGATTACCCCACCGGCCCTGGGAAGCCCCCCCTCTAGACCTTCCGCTCCCCGGACTCGGAATGACCCTACGAAGCGGAGGCCTATTTTAACACATTGCAGTCTGGACGTTTCTAGCGAAAGTGTCTTGCGACCTCGTCTTCAGGAAAACTCTCAGCCAACGGCTCCTCCCCCAGGCCCCTCTAGCCGCCCACCCCGAACCCCCTACAGTTCGGTCCTTTGTCTCCGCTTGCACTGATGCCAAAGAGGAGCTCCCCCGCAGCAGCCCAGAGGATAAGGTCAGCCCGCCGGAGCCACGCCCCCTTGGGCGGGCAGGGGCGGGGCATGCAAATTAAAAATGGCGCTCCAGCCCGAGGACGACGAAGCTACAACAGATCCAGAATTCCTCTTCTACAATGTAGAGAATAAAAACTCTGCACGAGAGTGTGGTGTGGTGCCACCCACAGTACTGTCACCGAAGCAGAGGAAGTGAGACCTCGAGTGAGCGGTGCCAGGGGTCACACTGAGTCGAATATGGATGAGAGGAGGACGGGGACCGGGATGGCAGGCTGTTGGGTATCGCTTCTCGGCCTTTTGGCTAAGATCAAGTGTAGTATCTGTTCTTATCAGTTTAATATCTGATACGTCCTCTATCTGAGGACAATATATTAAGCGGATTTTTGGAGCTGGGAGTCGGAATAGGAGCTTGCTCCGTCCGCTCCACGCATCGACCTGGTATTGCAGTGTTTCCAGGCCCGGTGCACCCCTTCCGGGGCGATGATTGAGGTTTGAAAAGTAAGAGCCAGTGTGTCGTGTGTCGCTGTGCAACCCTTGAGCGGGGCTTTCTTGTCGGGCTGGACCAGCACTTTTCCCGTCTCGATGAAGTTTTTTGCGCCTAGTTTCTCTCGTAGTAGACTTGTTTGTATGGGTAGGTTGTACGTGCGGGAAAAGCAAGTCTTCTCAGTTAGTCGGGCAGACGAAAGGGCCGCTGTGACTGAGGGAGCTCGCCCACAGTTTCCCACTTTTCAGGGTCGGGAGGGTTTTCGTGCTGGTTCGCGGAAGGACCCACGACCACGAGGTGACTGCTCTGTGTGCCTGTGTGCTTTGGCTGTTTTCGCAGTCAGCTTGCCGTCTCTCTCCTTCTGTTAGGTAACTGAACGTCCCTTTCTCCATTTTTCTCTCATTTTCCCCAAATTTTAAACCGTGTTCTTGCGCTAAGAATTTCTTTTCTTTTCTGTCTTCTCTCTAAGTGGAGCTTTGTGCTTTTGCTCAAACTTGGCGTCCTCCGGAGGACATAGTTTCTGCCCCCCAGTCTTCTCAGGGGGCCTCTCTCCCACATTCCTCCGTCTGTGGAAACTAAGAAAGGAGCGGAGAGGGTATCCAAGCTTCGTCTTGCTGCTCCCGGACCGTTTCCACGTCACCCTCAAAGCAGAAAGAAAACAGTAGCTTGAGTCTTCTGTTCTTCCGTCTCTACTTCCCCCGACTTCTTTTGGTGTCTCCAGCATTACTTCTGTCCTAGTGTTTCCTGATGTCGATATCCACAGGCAGGGCTTCCCTGGTGACGCAGTGGTTGAGAGTCCGCCTGCCGATGCAGGGGACACGGGTTCGTGCCCCGGTCCGGGAAGATCCCGGGAAGATGCCGTGGAGCGGCTGGGCCCGTGAGCCATGGCCGCTGAGCCTGCGCATCCGGAGCTCCTGGGCCACAACAGTGAGAGGCCCGCGTACCGCGCGCGCGCGCGCACACACACACACACACACACACACACACACACACACACACACAAATCCACAGGCAGAAAAGGACCGAGCGCGAGGGGCAGCTCCCGCTGAGAGCCACGAGGATCCACCCGGAATGGAGGTTTAAATGATGGGCTTTCCGGGCTTCTCTGGTGGCTCGGTGGTTAACAATCCGCCTGCCAGTGCAGGGGACACGAGTTCGAGCCCTGGTCCAGGAAGATCCCACAGGCCGCGGAGCAACTAAGCCCGTGTGCCACAACTACTGAGCCTGCGTGCTGCAGCTACTGCAGCCCGCACGCCTAGAGCCCGCAACTAGAGAAGCCACCGCAATGAGAAGCCCGCGCACCGCAACAAACAGTAACCCCCGCTCGCCACAACGAGAGCAAGCCCCCGAGCAGCAACGACGATCCAACGCAGCCAAAAATAAATAAATTTATATTTTAAAAAAAAAAAAAGTGATGGGCTTTTCACTTAGGGGTGTGTGTTGGTTGTACTGTATACAGCTGACTGACTGACAAGGAGAGGTCAGTGCCACTGAAGGAGTTTTATTACTTACAGTTCCCAAGAGAAGAGGGCACGCCACACCCTGCAGCGAGCCACATAGGGACTCGGCCTGGCCTGCTTGGTTGGGAGGCAGGAGAGGAGAGTATATGGCCATTATCGTCCTGGGGAGGGGAGGGGAGGGGAGGGTGGGAAGAATGGGCAGAGGCATCAAGGTAGGCCAGTTTGAGCAAGGTTCGGATTGGACCATTAGAATAGCATTCGGTGAGCTTTGGGCTACAGGGCTGTTCTCTAGTTGTGAGGTACCGGGCCCTGGGGTGAGAGAGGGCAGGGGAAATACTAGCTGGAGTGTGAGAGTAACTAGAGGAGGCAGTTGCAGATACGGGTGTTGGAAGATTGCTTTGCACGTGAACAGCAGGCTCCCAAAGCAAGTAGGTTGCACTTCTAGGAATTAGTCAGTCCTGCGAGGGGCAGTCTCTTCCAGGCCAGCAGGCCCTCAAGATGTCAAAGCGTCGTAAATTACAGAAAAATTTAAAACATGATTAATCCAGTGGATGATCATTTTATTTGAACTTTCCAGTCTCGGGATTACCTAGGGGTAGAGGGTGGAAAGGCAAAGAGGGAGCTAGGAGAAGCATTCGACATACACCTCTCCTACCAAGGCATCCCCCGCGCAGCACGAGATCAGATTCCAATGAACAGTATGCATTGGGATTTATTCATTCAAGAAATATGGATTGAGGGACTTCCCTGGTGGCGCCGTGGTTAAGAATCCGCCTGCCAACGCAGGGGACACGGGTTCGAGCCCTGGTCCGGGAAGATCCCACATGCCGCGGAGCAACTAAGCCCGAGTGCCACAACTACTGAAGCCCGCGCGCCTACACAACAAGAGAAGCCACCGCAATGAGAAGTCCGCGCGCGGCAACGAAGAGTAGCCCCCGCTCGCCGCAACTAGAGAAAGCCCGCACGCAGCAACGAAGACTGAACACAGCCAACAATAAGTAAATAGATGATAGATGATAGATAGATAGATAGATATTTAAAAAGAAGAAGAACAAGAAGACCTAGAGTGAGATTTAGGAAATTATTTTGTAAATCCTTTCGACTCAAAATCTGAATATTTTTTTTCATTGATAAATATGATGATATAAAAAGAACTTTCCATGAAACCTTTAAGCAATGGAATCATCACCTTAAGTAAAGCCAAAGCCAGATATCCAACAGGAGAAAATGTTCACCGCTTCCATTACAGACAAAGCGCCAGTCCCCCTGAATGTGTCAATTGCAGATCCACGCCCTTAGGATAAAGCCCAACCGAGAATCCAGGAGGAAAAGGGCTGAAGACCCCCAACAAGGAGTTAGTTCACAGAGGGAAAATAAAGGCGTCTCTGCAACAGGAGAGGACGCTCAACCTTATTTACCCAAGATTAGAAAACTGCAAATCCAAACTACGCCGAGGTACCATTTTCACCTTTCCCCACCCCGCACCAAAAAAGCATTCGCAGGTTTGATGCCACGTGGGGTTGTTGGCGAGGCTGGGGCAAGAGGCGGTGCCGGGGAACGCCTGCCGTGCTCTTCCGGTCACCGTCCGTGATCTCCCGAGCTTCAAGGCTCCGTTGCAGTGAAGATGGCTGGGACCGCGACGGCCCTGCACCACCGTGAGGGCACAAGGGCACGCGACCGGCCTCCGCAGAGCGCCGTGCACGGGGGCCGGGCGCGATTCGCAGGCCCTTCAGTCCGTGCACGTCGATTTGAGCAAACTCCTTGGGAGTGAATCATGCTGCGAAAACGGAGATGCTAAGTTATCGATTTGCGACGGGCACTGTTGCATTCCAATGACTGTCACCCAGGGCATCCGGCCCCCCCCCCCCCCCCAACCAGGGGACCCGAACCGTCGGGCAGAAGCCGGGCGGGAGAACACCGACGCGAGCAGACCGGCCCCGAGCAAGGAGGGGCGAGGGTGTGTGGTGATGGTGGCGGCGGCGGCGGCTGAAGAGCCGCCTTTAATCATGGCGTGTGTCGGGCACTGGCTAAGCGTGGAGGAGGCACTTTGTTTAAGTAGCGGTGCGTGTTTGGGTGGGGGGGGAGGAAGGGCGGTGGACAAAAAGCAAGTTTTTGATTGCTGGGGCTCGAACCGTGACAGCTGCTACCGTGTCAGCGCTCCCCTCGCGTTCTCCGGCTGCCGCCCCTGTCTCTGGTCTGCGGCGGGACGTGCACCGGCCAGGAGGCCAGGAGGCGGGCTCCGGGTCCGGCCTGGGCTCCGGGTGCGAGGAGCCGGTCCGGAGGGTGGAGTCCGCCCGCGGCAGCCGCGCGTCCTCGGGCGACAGAAGGCGGAGCATGCAGATTAGAAACGGCTGTTCGGCGCGGGAAGGACGGGACAATCAAGTACACAGAATTTCTCCTCACAAAGGTAGAGAACAGAAAGTCTGCACAGGAGTCTAGTGCTAGCACTGTGGACGACGCAAAAGGAGGCAGACGAGGCGTGAGGATGAGGGCGCTCACCGTGGCTTGAATAGGGATGAAGGGAAGGCGGCAACGGCCAGAGGCGGAGAGGTGGTATCGCTTCTCGGCCTTTTGGCTAAGATCAAGTGTAGTATCTGTTCTTATCAGTTTAATATCTGATACGTCCTCTATCCGAGGACAATGTATTAAATGGATTTTTGGAGTTTGGAGTCGGACTAGGAGCTTGCTCCGTCCGCTCCACGCATCGACCTGGTATTGCAGTACCTCCAGGTAATGGTGCACTTCCCCTCACGGGGACTAAACTACTGGGTGGAAAGAGAAGACGTCAGTTTCTGGGTTAAGGGTTATTGTACAGTGAGTGTTGTTTGTTCTCGTGCAGGGGCGGGGGCTGAGAGCTGTGTGATTTCTGGTTTGTGGCATCAGCTTCTATTTTTCTGGTGTCCGCTCGCTTTTTTTTTTGTTGTTTTGTTCTGTTTTTTAAGCTTGCGCTCTGACTTGTTAATTCGGGGCCGGGGCCGGGGCCGGGGCCGGGGCCGGGGCCGGGGCCGGGGCCGGGGCCGGGGCCGGGGCCGGGGCCGGGGCCGGGGCCGGGGCGCAAGTGCTCTGATCCAGTCGTGCCGTGTTGGGGAAGAAAAGGAGAAAAGGGCTGCTCCTATCGCCGGCCCTGCGGCGGAGAGGGGAAACTCCTGGCCGTGGGCATATGGATTGGTTTCCCACGTGGAGGCGCGGAGCACTAACGTTGCCCCAGCACGGGAGGGGAGGGGGAGGCAGCCGGAGAAACTTTCGGTGTGCAGGATTTTCTCCTCCCCTGTCCCAGTTGCCCACGGTGCGGTAGGCTCCGCCGCACTACCCCCAGATGGAGGCAAGTACGCGTTCCTCGTCTTTGACCGCACAGTCGGTGTTTTGGGCCCAGAAACAGGCGCTGTTCGGAGAGGCAGTACTTATTTTATTAATACCTTCGTTTTGGAAAGACCCACCTCCTCACGTGAAATGGGTTGTTTGATCCCACCGGTGCAGACGGGGGCCAGGTACATTCCCATCAAAAGGGGTCACGGAAAGCAAAAAGAAGGGGGCTTGAGGCGCGAGAAAATCAGCCCCGAACCCCCTCCCCTCCTTCAGTGCCTTTTTTTTTCCTTCACCTCTGCGGGGGAAACCGATCTCTACACCCCAGAGCTGTGCCACTGTTGCGGAGCGAGCTCGCCCTTCCCGGCTCGCCCGGCACCACGGTAGGCACCGGTCTCGTTCCAAGTGTGGCTCCAGAGGGGCGCCCTGGGACCTAAATTCTAAGAGCTCCCCTGCTGCGGCCGGTGGTGGTCCCGTCCTTCCAAAGCCACCCCTCTCCTCCCGCGCCGCACCACCTGCGTCTGAACCCCACTCGCTCGCCCCTGGGGGAAGCTGAGGCTTCCGTCGCAGGCTGGATCCACACCTGGCCGCACGTTGTCCGAGGATCCTGTCTCCGATCCGCAGTGTCGTTAATCCCTGTACTGTACTAGCGCAAGGGATACAAGAGGAGCTCTCCATGGATCTCCATCCAAAGCTGGCCACGTGTGCCAGGTCCTTGGTTTTATACACCCCCGTACGGGCGCTCGCTCTTCTCACCCCGCCCGCGGCGAGACTGCGGCTCGGGTCTGTGTCAGCAGACGGAGTGCGGCTCCCTTGCATTTATTACGCACGGTGCTGGCGGATCAGAGCCCGGTTTCGAGAGAAAGTGGACACACCTGCGGCAGGACGAGGCCCCGGCCCTGGTCAAGCGGGAGGAGCACGGGCTCAGGGGTGGGTTAACGGCCCCTCTCACTGTGCGGAGAAGAACGTTTTGCTCTCCAGCACGCCAACTCACCAACCCATCCTGCGCCGTCGCAGGCACCGGGCGCCTCGCGGATAATATACGCAGTAGTGAAGCTGAAACGAAGCGGGGGGTAGCCACCCCCGCAGACGTCTCCGTCCCCCCCTGCGGCCGCAAACACGTGGTCGGTGATTGCAAAACAGTCACTTGACGGTAGCCTTACAACTCTTTTTCACCGTTCCGGCCGGGCACCCGCATGCCCCTGGGAAAAAGCGTGGGAATAATAAGGCCGAACAACGTGTTAGTACGAAGGAAAAAAGAAAAAAAAAAAAGGCAAGCGAAACCGTGAACGCAACGCCCAACCCCGGTCTCTACTGATACCCACGAGAATACCGCGAGCATGCGCGCTTACGTGTCAAGCTACATACCTCTACTCTTACCACGGCTTTGTTTCTCCCCGGAGGGAGTGCACCGTTCCTGGAAGTACTGCAATACCAGGTCGATGCGTGGAGTGGACGGAGCAAGCTCCTATTCCAACTCCCTGCTCCAAAAATCCATTTAATATATTGTCCTCGGATAGAGGACGTATCAGATATTAAACTGATAAGAACAGATACTACACTTGATCTTAGCCAAAAGGCCGAGAAGCGATACCGGCCTCAGCCTCTTCGCCAGCACACCCCTCTTCTCCCTCGCCTTTCAGCTCACGGTGAGGAAACTCATCCTCAAACGAAAGCCCGCCCTCTTCCCTAGACTTCACGGTGTCCTACTGCCACAACTTGTAACACATACCTAGTTTGTCAGATCCTTTCAACTTATTGGGGGCTTTTAGGCTTTCTATTCTCCCATACCTCCCCCGGACAAACTGCCGAGTAATTTGCATGCCCCGCCCACAAGCGCGCACGTTTCCTGCTCCCCGTGTGCGCCCTCTCGCGGTGGAACCGAAACGAGCGCGTACCCGGAAAGCTCCTTCCGCCTGCTTTGCCGGGAAACGCCCAGAGCGAGAGAGACGCACAGAGTTCTACCAGGTTTTGCTTTCCAGCATTTCTTTTTCTTCTCAATTTTTTTCCCCTACCTTGAAAGAGTCTTACAAGTGGACACCCACCCACCACCTAACGTCGTCTTACTGTTGTACGGACGCATACGCACATGCGTTGGCTATGTTTAAGTTCTAAGGTCAATTTTTAAGGACGTCGTTTCCCACAGTCCTTTATTTTCCCTTCTATCAGTTATTCACAAAAAGACTTAAATATAAGGAAAAACAAGACGAAACAAAGCAGGGCCTTCTTGTGTCAGGGCCTACTGGGTCCCGGAGAGCAAATGTGCCTGTCTATTTTTCCCTGGATACTGAAAGATAAGGGGAGCCCCATCAGCCTGGCTGTGTTTTTTGCCACCTACGGTCAGTTCAGTGGCACAGGTGCAGCCCAGAGTGGTTAGGAGGTGGAGGTTACGTGAGTCTGTCTCACAGCGCGGGCACGGGGCGAGGCAGCCGAGGGATCTTCGTGCGGGGGAAGCTGTCTGGATGAGGGGTGGGGGTGAAGGGACGTTGAAGGGTGTGCCGACAAAACAATGAATCAATAGTCAATCTAAGAAGGAAACGGGAAATTTTCTTCGAGCCCACCTGAGGGTTATAACCGGGGAGACGGTCTTTCCGAAAGCTCTGAGGACCGTTGCGAAGAGGTAATGTACTTTTCTCCGCCGCCCCAC
>NW_006784868.1:0-3567 GCF_000442215.2 Lipotes vexillifer | reverse complement strand
CCCCCCCCCCCCCGGGCCGCGTGGCTTGCGGGATTGTGGGATTTGGAATCTTAGTTCCCCCACCAGGGATTGAACCCGGGCCCTACGCAGTGAGAGCGTCGAGTCTTACCCACTGGACTGCCAGGGAAGTCCCATGTGCTACTTTCTGTTTTTAATTGAAGTATAGTTGATTTACAATGTTTCACGTGCACAGCGAAGTGATTCAGATATATTTATTTGCTTTTTATTATATATCCTTCAGATATATAACATATATTCCTTTTCAGATATACATACACGCTGTATATATTATATAGTATCATACAGTCTTTTCAGATTCTTTTCCATTATAGGTTACTACAAGATATTAAATAATAGTTCCCTGTGTTATACGGGAGGCGCTTGTTGTTTCACTCTGTTATGTATAGTAGTGTGTATCTCTTAATACCAAATTCCAAATTTATCCCTCTGCTCCTCACTTTCCCCTTTGGTAACCATAAGTATATGTGATTTTAGGGAAGGGGTAAGTGCAATCAAGCACACATCTTGGTAAAAGGCTACAGCTACTCAGAAGGAACAGATACCTTAGGTAAGGGTTTTAGTGCTTCTCTAAGTCTGGGAAGCATGCAAGAAACTGGGTGCATAAAATTTTCTCTTGCAAATATCTAACTCTCTGAGGTCTGGTTCTGTCAGTTTCCTCCTCATCCTGATCTCCACCCTGAATCCCTTTCGGGGTGGGTGGGAGGTAGGTCAGCAACTATAGAGACTAATGACTTGATCCTTGTAGAACTGGATGGTGGGTAATTCTTGATTTTACAGTCCCTTCCCTTTCAGTCTTAATTCCCACCAAGGCCAAGGGGGCATTTCGTAGCCAAGCTGTGCCACTTGCTAAGAATGCTCACTCCCAGGTCAGGTGAGGATTTCGTTGATAGGCCACTCAATGTGCTATTAGTGGACTAGGCCCTGTTAACAATAACCAAAAGCCTCTGGACTGCCTGTCTTACTAGTCTGTTATGGTCCAGGAAACAGTTCCCTCTTGTTGCTCCTTCCCTCATCTAGAGGTACACTATTGCATTCATTGCTCTCATAGAACTGGATATTTGATCTATCATTGCAAGTCCCCAAGTCATCGTTATTTCTGATCTCAGATGGCCTTGGCCTGTGGCAGCTTGAAGCAAGATTTTGGTTCCTGGCCAGAGATTGAGGTCAAGTCGAGGCAGTGAGAGCACCAAATCCTAGCCACTAGATCAGTGGTCAGTGACAAGGACCTGGTCCTTTGGCTTTGCAGAAAAGAATTTCCACAAAGACGTAAAGTAGTGAAACAAGTAAAGTGTTTATTAGGAGGAAAAGAGTACAGTACCTGTGGATAGACACACGGGTGGCTCAGAGAGAGAGTCATGCCCTCATGGTAGTTTGAATCACATTTATGGGGCATTTTTTCCAGGTTTCCTTTGACTAATCATCTTGCTTTGCCTGGTTCTGAGTCCATATTTCATCTATCTCCTGCCTCATTTCTATCAGCGGCTCAGTCACACGTTCAGTAATGCAGGAAACAGTAATCTTGTAAAATAGGCAGAATAAAAGTAATATAGCTAGTAACATCAATAAGGTCATAAGTAAGTATTTAAGCCAAGAATTCCATTAGATACAGTTCAGTATCTCCCCAGGTCATCCGATCTGTTCCACACCAGTTGCTATCTCCGGAGGACAACGATTGTTACCGGCAGGAGGGCTTTTTAAGTAGCCCTCTCCGTGTTGCAACTCCAAATCCTGGAACTAGTTTTAACCAGGCTTGCGGAGGCGGCATCTCCAGGTAACGTTGTTAAGTAGATGGCAGGCCCGAGGCTCCATCCAAGGCGGCTTCCAGGCTCCATGCTCTTCAGCACTTCAAGCCTGCCTGACCACCAGGTGTTGACGTCTTCAACAAGGTCACCACTGCACTGCAATCATGCCCTGCCCGTAGGCCTGTGGTCACAAGAAGCCCAGGCCTCTGTCTCTTCCCGTGTTTGCAGTCTCTTACCCCAGAAGACTCTATGTATTCTCTTGGACCCCTCCTCCAATCCCCCTCGGATTTCTGAAACCTTGTTTTCTGACTCTCCCCACCCCCCATTCTCAACCTTCCTTCTCTGTTCGCTCTAACCTTCCCCTGAGGGCCCGCATTCCTGTAGCCTACTCAGGTGGTGGCCATCTCTCTTCACACCTCATTTCCCTGGTACTTGCTCCACGTTGTCACTTACACAGCACCCTCCCCCTTCCCTGTCTGCCACAGCTAACCTTGAATCTCACACCACCAGGCTATACCACCCACGACCAAGTCTCCTTGCTACTGTCGACCACCATCCAGCTGCAGGTCACTTCCTGGCAGGTTTTAGCTCCTAGCTCCCTGTCTCTCTCCAGCACACTCCCATCATCATTCCTGGTGATGTCAACAGCCCCACAGATGGCCTCTCAGTTTCTTGACTTAGCCCCAAACCCAGTCACTCATTCCCCTGGTCTAACCCTAAATCTAGTCTTTTCTTAAAATTTTAAATTATTTTATTTTATTTTAGGCTGCATTGGGTCTTTGTTGCTGTGTGGGGGCTTTCTCTAGTTGCAGTGACTTGTTGCGGAGCACGGGCTCTAGGTACGTGGGCTTCAGTAGTTGTGGCATACGGGCTCAGTAGTTGCAGCTGGCAGGCTCTAGAGTGCAGGCTCAGTAGTTGTGGCGCACGGGCTTAGTTGCTCCACGGCATGTGGGATCTTCCCGGACCAGGGCTCGAACCCATGTCCCCTGCATTGGCAGGCAGATTCTTAACCACCGCGCCACCAGGGAAGCCCCCTACCCTAGATCTAGTCTTTACCAAGTGTTTTAACCCCTCTGCTCCTAGCATCACTCTCTAATCACCTTCCTCCTTCCCTCCCCCTCCCTCCCCCCTCTCCCTCCCCCCCTCCCTCCTTCCCTTCCTCCTTCCCTCCCTCCCTTATTAGATCAGCTACCCTTTGGTACCTGCCACCTGATGAAATTAAATTCATATTTTAAGGCAAGAAAATTTTTTTAAAATATTTATTTATTTTGGCTGCACTGGGTCTTAGTTGCAGCACTCAGGATCTTTGTTGCAGCATGCATGTGGGATCTAGTTCCCTGACCAGGAATTGAACCAAGCCCCCTGCATTGGGAGCCGGATCCTTAACCACTGGACCACCAGGGAAGTCCCTGCAGCAATTGTTATCTTTGAGGAAAATGATTAATTGGCATTTTACATAAAGTTCACCGAGGATGTGTGCACATACAAGGTGAGTGGTGGGTTATCCTGACCCCTGACATGATAGAGAAAGGAATGTTATCTTCTAAGGAGTTATCTGGCTAGTGCCCGAAGGACAAAAAAAAATGGATCTTTATGGTGCAGGAAGTATTTCTGCTCTTGGGGAGGTCTGTTTATGCATAACATAGATGCACAATGCACACTAGAGGGGAGGGAGGAGGCCCAAATGAACAGAGGAAAAAAGGTTTGTTTAAATTTTTCTTGTTTTGGGACTTCCCTGGCAGCCATCTGAGATCAGAAATAACGATGACTTGGGGACTTGCAATGATAGATCAAATATCCAGTT
>NW_006784867.1:988017-1010599 GCF_000442215.2 Lipotes vexillifer | reverse complement strand
TTCCTGCTTTTCTCCTTTGGCTTTTGGCAGACAAAAGTTTGGAACTGTCAAAAGATTTTACAACTTTTGTCTAAAGTTACATTCATGATCTATAGCATAGCTATAACACCAGAGATAGTTTTGCATGAGCATTTTGAGAGAGTTACATTCTTACTATTCCACTCTCCTTTTCATCTTTGTTATCTTTGGTTACTGGTTTATTTAATAGGTACTTTCCAAAAGCTCTGTCTACTGTAGTATAAGTATATACTATATACGATGTGAAGGTTCTGTAAGAGCCTTCTCTATGGAAGAGGCCAGTTCCTGACCAGAGTATAAGCCATCGCTCCCTAGCAAATATCCACACGTATTAGCCACTATAGGGAAACTGACTGGATTAAAAACATACCAGGAAAAAGGTATACTTAAATAATGCCAAGATGAGGAACTAGATAAGGGGAGGAGCTGGTTCACTTAGAAGCGTTTATTGAGTTTGCTGCATTTAAATAGATGGTATCTATAAAAAGGTTACTTAAGAATCCTAGTTGATTGGCAAAAATTCATAGTGAAGAAAAACCAAGTTAGAAATTCTAGATACATTAGCACATGTCTATAGAAACAATAATAAATTGCTTTCAGAAGGACGATAGAAAAAAAAAAAACAAGGTACAAATTTTGTGAGTTGATTCCTCTCTAATTGTTGTTTTAGTTAGACCATGTAGGAATAATGGATGGTGAATTGATTGTTGCAGGTTAGACCTCAGATGTGATTGACACGTCAGAGCTGCATCTAATTCAGGAACATGACAAATGTCAGGACAGTTGATTAAAATAACCATCCAATACAGTAGAGTTTCATGTGTATTTATTTAATCCATCCTCAAATGTATGCTCAGTTGTTTGGTAGAGTGTCTATAATAGAGCACTTTATCTTTTGAAGACCAAAACACTGTAATAAAGAGACATGATGAAAAGTTTCCTAAAAGCTCTCCTCATATTTAGTTTCATATTTCTGCCTTAGAGAATCAATCAGATGTGCACACTAAGTAAATGCCTAAAAATCTATATCCGCGATACACTGGCAGCTCTTCCCTCTGCTCTGGCTCCTCTGAAAACCCAGGACCTCCCGAGCCATCTGCAATTATGATGGACCAGGGGATGTAAAAATAGAATGGAGCCCCGTGATATCTAATAGAAATATAATACAAACCATATTTTACAATTTTCTAGTAGCCACTTTTTTAATTAAAAAAATTAAAAAGAAAACAGGTGAAATTAATTTTAATAATATATGTATTACTTAACCCTATATATCTAAAATATTATTTCACCAGGTAATCAATACAAAAATTTATTAATAAGTTATTTTCCATTGCTTTTTGTACTAAGTCTTTGAAATTCAGTGTGTGTTTTACACTTACAGCACATCTCAGTTTGGACCAGCCACCTTATGAGTGCTCAATAGCCAAGTAAGTGCCCAGGACTATTGACAACTGTATTGGACAGGACAGACATTTTTTTCTTGTTATCTTAAAGAAACTTAGTGGTTTCCTAGCCTATTTTTCCTCTGCTTTTAGGGGATACATTTGAATTGATATATACCTTTTTTTTTTTTTTTTTTTTTTTTTTTTTTTTTTTTTTTTTTTTTTTTTTTTTGCGGTACGCGGGCCTGTCACTGCTGTGGCCTCTCCCGTTGCGGAGCACAGGCTCCAGACGCGCGGGCTCAGCGGCTATGGCTCACAGGCCCAGCCGCTCCGCGGCATGTGGAGTCTTCCCGGACTGGGGCATGAACTTGTGTCCCCTGCATCGGCAGGCGGACTCTCAACCACTGAGCCACCAGGGAAGCCTGATATATACCATTTTGAGTTGTGCTTCAGAAGACACACCTGAGTAGATTTTTAAAGCAGTGTTCTCAACAAAGACTTGGTTTACTGTAACTGTTTTGAATATGATTTTTAAAACACTTTTTAAAATAAAATACTCTTTTTCATCAAGGTTAAGAAATAGAGAAAGATGTGAAAATATTAAAACACTTCTGAATCTTAAACTTGGATCTGGACATATTACAGATTTCCCTTCCATGAATCTTGCTGTGGGAGGAAAAAATTCATTGCTGTGTGTGGATTCTCCCCCAGTCACCTCTTCCTTTTGCCAATTCTTTGTATATGTTGAAGTATGTGGAGAAAGGTTATTCAAGGCATCATTAAGACATTCTTGCTTATTTTTAAATAATAAGATTTTGTCTTATCATCAGCACACATGGTGGCAGCAAGTGCCCTAAAGACTGCAGTTCAGTCATATGTATCTTTTCTTTCTTTGTTTCATTCATTCATTCATTCATTGGTTCATACAATACTTAGTGCCAGACCACTTGCTGGGCATGGAGGTTAAACAATGAAAAGGCTCTCAATGTAGTGAGAAAATTGTGTAAAAAAAACTACAAATAATAACATACGATGTCCTTCACTACCCTCAAGAGTACATATTACTTAATCTTTGTTGGTGTGATAGAGTTTCGGCCCAGATGTCTTGGAAATGGGGACGTGTTTCTCTTTTCCTTTACTTTTATTGAAGGTGCTAATTATGTTAATGTTCCTGGGTTCCAGCCAATCCTTTTTCCAAGCAAATACCCCTATCCAGAGAAGCTTATGTTCAGTTTGTGCTCAGTTATTAGAGCCATCAAATTAGTCTGCGTAGATATCAAAAGAAATGAATACTTTACTATTTGAAATTACACATGGGTTATATTGGTACTTTTACAAGTATTGCCACCAAAATATCATTGTTGACCACTTTATTCATACTGCAAATACTGGCAAAAAATATACTGTTGCAGCGTTCAGTTCATCTGTGTGTGTGGATCGGAGCTTCTCACTGCTTCCTGTACATCTCCAAGTACGTGAATCACATGCCATGATTTTTGTTAAGGGAGGGGCACATTGCAGAATCTGTTTTTCTCTAGTGCCAATTTACAAGTGTTCCCACTTGCCAGGATGCTCTTTGCAATGATGAGATTGGATACAAACCCCTAATGCTGTGTATCAGGACAGGTGAGGCAGAGAGCCATTCTGTAACCCAGTGGGAGAGCTGGGGCATGGGAACAATTGAAGAACGGACACAGAAGGGTAGACTACCCCAAGGGTGCTCTGGGCATCTGGTCTTGCAGCAGAACATGAGCTATGGAAAGAGGACCTACAGAAGATAGGAATTGTAGGAAAGTCTGCATTAGGGAGGCCTGTGGGGAGTAGTGGCGTGTTCTGGTATTGGGCAGAACACATCTCCCAGGAATCTAGGAGCTGGTGGGTGTGGGGACAACCTGTTGCTAAGTTAGAGAATAGGGCTTTAGCCACTATGTAGGGTTAAGCAGAAGAACTCCACTGCTTGGAAGACAGAGGGGGACTGAAAGTCTCATCCATAGCGGCACTGGGGTGCTAAATAGGTGACCAAGGCAGAGACTCAGGAACTGGGCTCATCCAGCAAAAATCAGGCACAAAGTAGAAATTGCATTTCAGGAGCAAGGCATAAATCTCGTTATCAAATACAGGCGGGAGTGTTCAACCTGAATTAGCAGTAGAGACTTGATATTGAATCACAGAGCCTGTGCTATAGCTGTGTAGTTTTCTCCTGCCTAAAGTCTGAGTTTTCAGAGATCAGGGAGAGCTCAGCTTAAACTTTGGGGACAAAGGGGAAAGAAATATACTCAAGTGACCCTGGTTTTGTGAAGAGGGTGGGGGAGGGAAGGTACAGAGCTAAGAATGAACTAGGATGAAACACTGTCATCCATTTCAGAGTCCCACCTTCAACTCCTCACCAAATTGATTTCATTATTTAAATTGAACCCATTGTCAGGTCATTTACGATTAGACTGTTTGACGAATTGCTCTGTTGATTCAGCTAACAGGGTTTTGTGAAAGGCAAAGGCAGTGTGAAAAAGTTTTCTGCTTTCATCACCGCCAAACCCTTTCTTGGAGGTCACCACCACCAACCTTCTTGTTGGACGTGAAATTCCTCCACTTCTTTTTTTTTTTTTTTTTTGCGGTATGCCGGCCTCGCACTGTTGTGGCCTCTCCCGTTGCGGAGCACAGGCTCCGGACGCGCAGGCTCAGCAGCCATGGCTCACGGGCCCAGCCGCTCCGCGGCATGTGGGATCTTCCCGGACCGGGGCACGAACCCGTGTCCCATGCATCGGCAGGCGGACTCTCAACCGCTACGCCACCAGGGAAGCCCTCCTCCACTTCTTTGCAACACCGGACACAGCTGATCAAGGACCTCCCCGCCCCCGACATCTCCTCTCCTGGTTTCCTTGACGTGATCATTTTCTTCCATCTCACTGACACTCCTGCTCTGTGTCCTTTGTTGCTCCTCTCTGTTTCCCACTCCCCAGTCGTAGGTGATCTCAAAGGGTACCCTTAAGCGTTTCTTTCCTCTGCTCTCCTCTCCTCATGATTTGCATGTGCCCCTTTGCTTCCCCACTGCTCTAAGCCTGGCTCATTACCTGGAAGGATCACTGCAACAGCTAACTTAACCTGGCTTTTCACCCCTCTCTGTAGTCTCCTCTGCTTCCAGATTGATTTTCCTGAAGCACAGGTCTGATTACACTACTCCCCTGCCCAGAAATGTTATAGCCTCCGACTGTGAACAAAATTAAGTACCAGCTTCTCACTTAGATCTCGAGGCATTTACATCACGGTGCTAAGATAATCTCCCATTAGGCCCCCATATCTAGTCTGCATTCCAGCCAGATTGGCCCACTTACTGTTTCTCAAGGATATCCTATACTTTCCCTCCTCTGAGACTTTATTTATATTCTCCTTTTACCCTGTAACTGTGGTAACCACATGTCTTGGTTTGTCTGGATCAGTCCTGGTTTATTCCTATTGTCTCGATTATAGTATTACTCAGCTCCCATTTCACACTCAGAAGTGTAGTAATTTGAATGATAGATTATATGGTCACCCTACCTATAAAGCTCTTTTTCCTGTTCCTTCTCTCTGTCTTATTCCTCAGTCTGCACTCTATTTAACTTTGCTTGTGGTTAACATAGCCCTATCCTTTTAAGCCATGTGCCATATTATAAAAAAAAAATTAACTTTCATGAGATTTACTTTCTCACTCTCCACCCTACCATCACCAATTTAATGTATTCCCTTCCTATTTTCAGCCCCTACATTTACCAACGTGGTATTGTAGTTGTTTGTTTGTTTTTTTATATTTTTAAATTTATTTATTTATTTATTTATTTAGGGCTGTGTTGGGTCTTCGTTTCTGTGAGAGGGCTTTCTCTAGTTGTGGCAAGCGTGGGCCACTCTTCATCGCGGTGCGCGGGCCTCTCACTATTGGGGCCTCTCTTGTTGCAGAGCACAGGCTCCAGACACGCAGGCTCAGTAGTTGTGGCTCACGGGCCCAGTTGCTCTGCGGCATGGGGGATCTTCCCAGACCAGGGCTCGAACCCGTGTCCCCTGCATTAGCAGGCAGATTCTCAACCACTGCGCCACCAGGGAAGCCCAGTTGTTCGTTTTTAAATGTAGTTATTTGTATATTTGAAATCCTTCATAGTAACTTACAAGTTCAAGACCCTATTTTTTGTATTGATTAGATTACTTTCATCTGTAAATAACAGAAAACTCTGAGTTAACCATTTAACAATAAGGAAAATTTATTGTATCACATAACAGAGGGTGCCAAGTTAGGATGGCTCAAAAATGACTAATTTAGTATCTGAACAGCGGATTAAAAATACAGGTTGCTCCTTTTATTAAATGCTTTCTCAACATCCTTGGAAATGATTGTATGTTTTCATATTTAAATTTAGTAGATTGTGTTACTAGACTATTTTCACTGCATTCCTGAATATAATCAATCTGTTTCTCATTGTATATTGTTCATACTGCATGGATGAAATAGTTTTGGTAATGCTTATTTATGAGGTATACATTAATATTTGTAGATAAGTGGTTTTAAAAAACCATTGAATTATTTAAAAAAAAAAAAAAAAAGATCCAGGTTTCTCTTCTCTTTCCATTCTAACATACTATGCGTCTACTCTGCTCTTGCTACCTCCGCTCGCAATTGCCCAGTGGCCACCCTTGTTCTAGAAATCACATGCAAACTTGATGATGTCTAGAAGAAGAATATTTCTTCTGTGAGTCTCTAAGCAAGAATCCCTGTTACAGAAGCACCCATTCCCAGCAGAAGTCACCTCATCCCTCCTTGGGCAGAATTTCATTACATGCCCAGCCTAAACTAGTCACAGATGAGGCCGTCAGGACTTGTTTACCACTAGTTAGGCAAGCAACAGCATCTCCTTCATATAAGTTTGGGTTCAATCAATATTTATTAAATAAGGTTTTAGTTTTATTTCAAGATATGAAGAATTTTAATTCACTTGAATATTCTAATGCTGTAATGAATTATAAATACTGATCTTAAATAAACCTTTAAAATGATCAGTACTGCACATAGCAGGTTCATTTCAACACTGTTTTGCTTAAGTTCATATGGAGAGATTAGAATTAAGACTTTGAAAGAAAACTTGATTGAGATTTTAATAGCTATCTAAAACTGCTGGCCAGAACACTGTGCTCAGAATTGCTCATTAAGTAGAATTATTTCTTGTTGCTTTTTGAGGGAACGTTTCTCTGAGTATTTGAGTGCTATATTCATAGGATTCAAATACTCATAGGATATCAACTCTCTGTTAACAAATTTACCTTTTGGCACTGAATTGCAGAATTCTCAAAATGCCTGCCAACTATGAAATGTAATCAACAATAGGTCAAAACATTATGATTTTGAAATGTCCTGCAGCATCAAGAGGAGTTGGAAAGAGAGGCTGCTGAACGAGAATCCTCTTCTCACACCCATGAGAGGACTCTTGTTCTTTCCACCCAGGGTCTGTTCAAGCCCAACACCTCCCAAGATCCTCTGTGGGTAAATCAGTGGTGGAAGCCAGAGAATTTGGAGCAGTTCTTGTGTTCTTTGCACAGTAGTTAGTACTGTACTCCGTAAATGGGGACTCGTTCAACCTTCTGAAGTGTTGTCACCAGTCTGCCACACAGATGGTCCCAGTGAGGAGACCCTAGGGAGCCAGTACCTTCTGGGTCAACAGGAGATGGAGCCAGCACTATTAACATGAAAATATTCCATGCAATAAAAGGGATCAGAAAGACTCGTTTTATTTCTGAATGAAACAAAGGACAGAACAGAGGAAAACTGCTTCTAAACCCTTCATTGGATATTGCTGCTCAGAATTCTGGACCTTGGTGCCAGAGGGCTTCGAGCTGGCATTTTATGTTTTCAGAAACCCTCTTGTTAAGTGCTGAGATGTAATGACTCTAAATATTTTGACAGCCTGCAGTAGGACTCAGGAGAGAGGCAGAATCTAAGATTATGCCTGGCTTGGATATTTGAACAAGTTTTCTAAAGGGTAAAGGGTCTGGATAAAATCGAATTCCTCCCAAGTGTAAAAATCAGGGATTCTTATCTAAGGGTAACCTATTTGCATGTATGTTCAAATATATGTCAAAGTTAATCTGAATCTCAGGGAGAATGGTGGTAGGAAAATAGCATAGAAACTGAGTAAGCTGTGTATGGAAGAGATAGTGGACTTCAAAGTCAGACTTTTTTTCCCTTAATAATTTGAATGAATAGAAACATTTTTACATCAGTCCTATTATAGGCTTCTACTGTTCTATTAAACTCCTGCAAATAAATATATAGTCATTATTCTTTTGAGAAATAATATGAATATATAATTTTTATTCAAAGTTTTAAAAATAAACTTCCTGCTAATATTATCTGAACTTCCCACCAAACTGCGCCATCACCAATACTTCAAATGACATTTTGGGGTAACAGGCTGATTCTAAAAATAAGATGCGGGAGGCTGGGAAGACATTGCAGAATTTAATATTCCCAGCCCCACTGCACTCTGCTTACCCATACAGACTGTACTCTTCGTTTGAATGCACTTTAACTGTTCATTAGAACATCTTATCTATAAGCCTCATCTAGCTTTTTTTTAAAAAACAGATTCCAGTATATGTACTTTATTCAGAAAAGCTAATTGAGGGAAATTATATTCATAAGTGCTGAAGTTCAGGTGAAAAACTTTGCTAGACTTTTCTTCCTAAAATCAAGCTAAATAATAAAAAATATTAACAATGTCAAGTTTGACATTGAGTGATAAAGTAGGTTAATATGGATTTTATAAAGTGCTTTGACTACATTCCTGCAAAAATCTTTAATGATAAATATAATATTAAAATTGGAGTTACACTGCCTAGATTTGAATCTCAGGTCTGCCATTAGCTATGAGACCTTAGGAAAATTACTAAACCTTTTTGTGCCACAGTTTCCTTATCTGTAAAAAGGGATAATAATACCTACCTCATAGGGTAGTTGTGAGGACCATGTCAAATTGATATACGTAAAGTGTTTAGAACAGTACCTGGTCCATGGTAAGTGCTATATATCGCTTTTTAAGATGACAACAAAGAGGGTGTATTTATGAATTTATATAATAAATATGTATGTATCATAAGCTTAAATTAAGGGCATTTGGGATAAATAGTTTTCTAAAATGCATTTCCTGTTATATATTGGAAAACCTTACATTGGCTTGCTTAATAAATTCAATGGAATCAGAACTGTTAGGGTTTCACATTTAAGTTCTAATTGTACCTTTTCCTAATAAGCTGGGAGCAATAAGCTGGAAAGTTACACGTATACCAAATACAAGTGAGCCCAGACTGCAAAATGAGCTTATGTTCCAAGATTCATCTCATTCATTTATTTTTGGGTTTCAATCATGCTAGTCTTTGTACATTCTCATCAGCATTTTTAATGACTTGGTAAAGTAGAAGCATTTCCTGCGTAATCAACATTTATTTTTCCTGAGAAAGTATTTTAAAAATAAAGTCCTTCAAACGTCTAGTCTTTTTTTGTTTTTTTTCAGTAGAAATGAATGGCCTTAAAAGACATTTGTCCTGGCAGTCTATTTAAAGATGAGAGAAATGAAAGCCAAGAAAACCAGAAGAAGATGCCCTCAAGGGAAAGATCTGTATGATGAATTTGAAATTGCAGAGAATACTATTTCTGCTTTCCCAGGCAGAGCTGTCACCTCAAAAGCCTATTTTCATGAAAGGAGAGTGTTACTCAGAGTTTAGTCTGTTGAATGCATATTCCCTTAATGCGGGTAAGGCACTTGAAGGTGACCACTAATCATTCAGTCCTCTTGTACAACAGAAACTTGTATTTTGGTCCAGGAGAAATCTTAACCAAACAGCAGTGTAGATTCTTCGAACTAGCAAAAAAAAAAAAATTTTTGAAAAAAAAAAAAAAAAAAAAAAAAAAAAAAAAAAAAATACTGTCCACTAAAGACAGTAATGAAGAGTTACTACATTGGCTCAGGTCCTGAGATTATTCTCCCCAGATTCAGTTGCCAGCAGGCATTCCAAGGAAGTCCAGTAAGGGAACATATAACTCGTCTGTACTATAGAGAAGAAATGTCATTCTTTCTTAGCCATCGATTGAAAAGGTCAGGTAAATCCCACTATCCTTCCCTGGGTGCTTTTCTGCTACACAGATACATCTCAAAACACTACTTAAAAGCCGCTTTATTTCCCACCTGTGTCATTTTTCAGAATAATATTTTTCTCTCTCGTGTGAATTATTACTTGGTCTCTTTTGTTTTAGACATTCTTCTCTCCTCTTCCTAATAACTAGGGAAGTGGTGAATGAGTTCATCATTGCTTTTTAAAGTTAGCATTTCTCAGCTTTACTTGTTTTAAAGAGCCCTAATTCTTTTATCCAATTATCATAAGTAGCTATACTAGCTAATCCTTCCTAAATGTGAATTTTTCTCTTCTTAAAAAAAAAAAAACGACTTTGCTTTTACTTACTCTGCCTAGTGTTTCTGGGATACAAGTCTACCAGGATTCTCCCTAGAAGATAAATTGCTAAGATCAAGTCAATCTCGGAAAGTTAACAGTTTTCTTTAACAGATTGTCATGCTTTGGGTTATGTAGGAAAGCTAATCGGGAGGAAATTGCACTTTTAAATGCAGAAAGTTCAGGCAAGAAAGCTTTAGCTACCAGACTTTTCTTCCTAAAATAAAGCAAGATAATACAACTTTACAATGTCAAGTTGAACTCCAGAACTGGACTACATGGAGCTGAGTGAGTCCTGACTTCCTGACTTATTACCTGAATGACCTTAGATAAGTCAGATAACCTCTCTGCACCTTAGTGTCCTCATCCATAAAATGGAGACAGTAGAATAATACCATCATAGGGTAGCTGGAAATTATGAATCTTGATGTGCTAATGTGCACTATGAGTCTCCAGGAGGGGTTAGAGTTTGCAGCTTTCAGCTGATTTTTTTTTTTTTTTGATCTAGGAGTCTCCTCCCAACCTCCCTAAAAAAAAACCCAAACAAACAAGAAAAAAAAAATTACTTTACATCCTGTTGAACTTAGTTTTAGAAGCGCTGGCATAGGGACATTTAATTACTGCTTGTTCTTCAAAGGCTCATTTCTAAAAACTCTGTTATCTCCAGGTCCCAAAGAATAAATTTTCTCATGTTGCTTTTTTATTGTTGATAAGAACAGGGGAAATTAATTCCAACATGTATTTTAGAAGAGCTTGAAAGCAAGCTAATAACCTGTATACTAGTTTTTATTAATTATAAGCTAGCTCTTTTGAGGAATGACAGGTACACTATAACCGTAATGGCCTACAGATTTGTGAACATGCAGAATTTGACCCTATATGTTAAAATTTTTAAAAAACACTTCAAGTATGCAAAATGAATTTATATTACAGTGCTCTTATAATTCATTCTTCTCATAGCTTATGTTCACTACATTTATATGAATGGTTGGGCAAAGTATGGATATGTAAAGTTTAATTAGCAGCTATTATTTTAAATAGGAAAGAAGTTATTTTTAATGGTTTTCACAAGCGTCTAGTCATTAAACAAAAAAAGAATGAGCATAGCATGTAAATCTGTGCCTTGTTATGCAGACCGTGTTTCCTTTTACTGCATCCTCATGCTGCTCTCCCAACCCCCCAACACAACACACGTATGCACCCCAAGATTAGTGGCAGGACTTTCATACTATTCCAACTTATCAAACCACTTTATTATGCTATTCCAGGCATCCCAGATTCCCTTACCACAAACACTAACCCATCACAGATCTGAGCTGGACAGATTCTTCAAGGTCATCTAATGATAGCTAAAATGTGCAAGGTGCTTACTCTTTGCTAGCTCCTGTTCTGAGAATTTTGTAACAGTTAACTTATTTAATCTTTACCACAGCCCATGGTGCATTATCTTTTTTTGGGGGGGGCTCCCCGTCTTTTTTTAACATCTTTATTGGGGTATAATTGCTTTACAGTGATGTGTTAGTTTCTACTTTATAACAAAGTGAATCAGTTATACATATACATATGTCCCCATATCTCTTCCCTCTTGCGTCTCCCTCCCTCCCACCCTCCCTATCCCACCCCTCCAGGTGGTCACAAAGCACATGGTGCATTATTTCTATCATCTATTTTTTAATAGATGAAGTCACTGAGGCAAGGAGAAGTTATGTGACTTATCTAAGGTCATTCAGCTAAGAAGAGGTAAAGGCAGGACTCAATTCCAGGCAGTCAGGTTCTCGAGCCCATATTCACGGTACTGCCTTGGAGACACAGGCATGCCTTTCCCGGGCTTGGAGCAAACATTCCAGGTAGTATTTCTCCATCCTCTGCTCTCTGGTCCTCAGGCCCTAGAGAGTTAATACTGACCACACTGCTTAGACTGGATCCCTTTCTGCAAGGGTGTTTGCTCACTCGCATACTCAAGTCCTCAGTCAGCACTTACTCCTTATCTCACCCCTTCTTTGTTCATTCACTACTATTACTTGTGTATGTGACCGTAGTGGCAGGGAAGTTGGATGTTTCTCCGATGTCCTTCTGCATTTCAGCCATAGTGAGAAGTGCAGTGAGTAGACTCTGAGCCAGAGAATGAGCATGACCTGCTGGGGTGCTGAGCATTGGGTGACCTGTCAGGGTACTTCATCTCTCCAAGTCTCGTGTAAAACATCTGGAAAGTGAGAGCATTGGATTTCTTTTTATTTTAGGCTTCATTTAACCTCTTCTGCAATCCCACCCTTCACTACAATGCCTAGAATAGCTCTTTGCACAGTACAAGTACCTAATAATTATTTGTTCAAATAAATATCTAGAAACCCCTTTTATAAAATGTCCCTGACAAATTTAAAACGTGTGGTAATCAGGAGTTTTAGACTCCTTGAAATAGCCTGTAGAGAGCTTGAGGGCTTATTCAAACACTAACGGCTGGAACCCGTGCCCAGGGTTGCCGGGTCAGTAGGACTGGGGTGAGGCCCGAGTTGCATTTCCATCAAGTTCCCAGATGCTGCTGCTGCTGCTTGTGTGGGGACCATATCTGGGAATCACCGCCCATCGAGCACTCTCAAAAAAACATATCCCTTTCCTCTGGTTTCCCAATTAAAAATGATTTAATAAGATTGTCGCATCCACTGGGTGGTTTGACAGCTTTCATGTGTCTCTTATCCCCTTCTATCTGCATTTTAACAGGAGTCTCTTTTTAAAGACTGCAAACCTTATTTCACAGGAACAAATCTAGTTCTTGGCCTCCTAGCCTTCTATCTAAGCTACCTTTGACCCACTGTTGCACTAAATCTGTCCTCTCCCTAAGGTATTAGGGCCTCCTTGTTGTCGCACACCCACATCTTAACCACTGCTCTTAACATGTAAAGATTAAGAGCATGGGCTCAGGAGGTGGGCTGTCTTGGGTTGAGAGGTTGGTTCCTCACTCTATATCCAATCCTGGACACTTTCTCTGTGCTTCATCGTCTTCATCTGTAACTGGATTTCAATAACAGTACCTACCTCATAGGGTTGTTTTAAATATTAAATTGATAAATATTTGCAAAGCACTGAGAATAGTCCCTAAAACGTCGTACGTGCTATGTGTTTTTGAAATCTTTCCCCCCCCACCTTTATTGAGATATAATTGGAATATAACATTGTGTAAGTTTAAGGTGTACAGTGGGTTGGTTTGATACATTGTGTATTGCAAAATGATAACCACTATAGCCCTAGTGACACCTCCAACCCATCACATGATTACACATTTTTCTGTGTGTGGTGAGAATATTTAAGATCTACTCTTTCAGCACCCTTCAAATATATAATACTGTATTTTTAGCAATAATCACCATGCTGCACGTTAGACCCCCAGAAGATGTTAATCTTATAACTGGAAGTTTGCGCCCTTTGACCAGTATCTCTCCATTTCCCCAACCTCCCAGCCCCTGGTAACCAAACCACCATTCTACTCTCTGTTTCTATGAGTTTGACTTTCTTTTTTTCTTTTCTTTAGATTCCACATATAAGTGATACCATGCAGTATTTGTCTTTCTCTGTCTGATTTATTTCACTTAGCATAATGCACTCGGGGCTCATTAAAGTTGTCACAAACTAGGATTTCCTTCTTTCTCATGGTTGAACTCCATTCTGTATACACACAGACACACACACGTGCACACACACACACACATAAAACACACCTTCTTTATCAGTTCATCTATAACTGGACACTAAGGTTGTTTCCATGTCTTAGATATTGTGAATAATGCCACACTGAACATAGGAGAGCAGGTAATTTCTATATCCTGATTTCAGTTCCTTTGGATAAATACCCCTCAGAAGTGCGATTGCTGGTTATATGGTAGTTCTATTTTTAATTTTTTGAGAAACCTCCATACTGTTTTCCATGGTAGTTGTGCCACTTTGCATTTCCACCAGCAGTGCACAAGGGTTCCCTTTTCTCCACACCTTCTCATACACTTGCTATCTCATATTTTTGATGATAGCCATTCTCACAAGTATGAGGTGATATCTCATTGTGGTTTTGCTTTACATTCCCTGATAATTAGTGATATGGAGCACCTTTTCATGTACCTATTGGCATTTGTAAATCTTCTTTGGAAAACTGTCTATTCAGTTCCTTTGCCTACTTTTTAATTGGGTTGACTTTTTTGCTGTTGAGATGTGTGAGTTCTTTATATGTTTTGAATATTAACCCCTTATCAGATGCATGATTTGCATATATTTTCTCCCATTCCATAGGTTGCATTTTCATTTTGTTGATTGTTTCTTTTGCTGTGCAGAAGCTTTAAGTAAGCTTTTATTATATGTGAAATGTTTCACAAATTTACCTCTCAGGGTATCACTTTCATGATTTCTATCATGGCTGCATATCCCCTCAACTATCATTTATTTTTTCTTTAAATCAATCTACTTTGCTAACAAGTTATTATAAAAGAAAACTTGTATTATTACTGTAAATGGGACACCAGTATCACTTGATAAATAGAGGGTAACCATAAATTAAATACAGTGAAAACCAATGTTTTTTAATTATAGCCAGTTATTTTCTGCTGAGTACTCTGAGCCTGAGACTTATTCCCTTTTTATGAAAAACAGGTAAATTAGCAAGTTCTAGCTGCTGTAACAAATAAACCGCCACATTTCACTGGCTTCATACACTAGAGTTTTTCACTCACGTAACAGTCCAGCGCAGGGCTGCTGATTCAGGGACCTTGACTCCTTCCGTCTTGTGGCACCAACAACTGAGGGACCCAGAAATCTCTCTGCGTCCAGTCAACAGATGCAAGGAGAGAACATGGAGAAGTCACCTGATTTTTTGCCTTTTTGGTCTGAAACTACCATAGGTAATTCATCCTTTGGTGTAAATCACCTAGAGGTGGGTGTGCAGGGAATGTTGGTCCAAGCTAGGTAGCTACTTCCCACGGCTACTTTATAGTATGAAAGTGAGAATACAAGTTTTTGGTGGTCAAATTATGAAACATAAACAGGTTATAGCAAGACATAGCCATAGTTTCTGAATTGCTGGGAGGGATTGTGCAACTAACTATTTCTTCACTAACTATATTACTGTTTTAGTTCAATTAATTCTCCTCTCTCCTAACCTCAATTTCACTCAGAAACTGTTCCAAGAAGTTAACAACTGCCTTACTTAGAGAGTGAAATCCATATATATACAGAAGAAACCTGTTTCTCTGTATCATGACACAAAATTAATGAGATAGTACCCGGTGTAGCTTTTTACCTCTTAGTATAGCTTAGAACTTTCCTTGGCTAGATGGGAAATGAGCTCTGTCTCTATATATGTCTGTATAATAACCAAGAATGCAAAATGTGGTTGATAGGAACTTACATATAAACCCAGTACCCTCTTACATTTTAAAACTTAACTGTGTGCCATTATTAAACTTTTATGATTTAAAGTTGTTATTATTATTTGACATATATTTGAAATGTGTGAGACACATGCCCAGTACCACCACACTGATTGCATGATTTCTGCTGCTGTAGTACAATCTGAAATATTTTTCCTGTGCTAATTTCAAACCAATGAAGCATGGATATGTTTGAGTGACCACCAGTTGAAGGGGAGAGGAATTTCTAATTGGGTTTTTATAAGGGAAAACATAAAGCTATTTGGAGTTTGACATTTGATGAAAGTCTACTATGATGTTATCATCCTGGAAAAAACTTACTTCTGTATTTTGTCATGAAGAAGTAGGGATAACAGAGGGTCAGCCCCTGGAAGCTGAGGTATGAGAGCAACATTATGTGCCCATAACAGAGAAATTTATACTTAGTGATTTATGATTCATGCCTGTATTTTTGTAGGTTGCTTTCATCAGCCACGTGGAGCTTTTTACTCACTGGCGAACATAGTAAAAGATAAGAAACAGAACTGGATACCAGATCTGTGTTCAAAGATGAGATGGAGGCATTGATGGGTCATTTAGGAAGGGGGACTGGATAGGCCCAGCTCGATAAGCAAGGTAGGGTTCAAGCAGCTTCATAATGTCAACACTGAGTTCAGTAAAGCATGATGGAGTGACTCAGAGGGTGGTGTATCATAGGGAGCATATAGTACTTCATTTTGATTGGTCAGTGGACTCTAGGGCTTCCATTTACAGGCTGGGTGAGGTTCAGGAGCACAACTGTTTCCTCCAAGGAGGTAGACTGTCAGGGTGCAGTGGGGAGGGGACTGTGACTCAAGGAACAGCACAGTTGCTCAGACACAGCTCTGTGGAGCAGTGACAGCCCTTCAGTGTCAGCTCCTGAGCCCTTGGTGGGCATCTTATCACATTCCAGATATATTGTCATGGACCACGAATGACAGCAACCTTCCAGGGAGGTTGCTTGAGGGCTTCCAATGGAACTGGGGGAACAGGGACCTTCCCCTCTCTTAGCAGGGGAGGCGTGATAGTGGGATGAGGTTAGTGAGCCCAGATGAGGGGAGCTGGAAGGCAGATGCAAGAGAAGTGAGGGTTGACTGCTGTGTTCTTACTGTGCCAGCCTACACCCCCTCTACCAGTAGAGTCTTTTTTTTTTTTTCTTTTATTTCCCAGTGAATGGGGAGCTTTTGCTGAGGTGGGGGAGGAATACCCGCAATGAACTGCTGGCCCATGGGAAGCAGGTTGATTCTCCCCCCCAGAGCCACAGGTGTCCTTCCCGATGTTCTATTCCTTTCTCATTCTCTGTAGCCCGCTGCAGCCTGTGGCAGGCAGGAGGAGGGGCCGTGCTTCCTCTTGGTGGGTCACAGTTAACACTGTTCATCATCTCAACTCTCTCTGGAAACAGCTTTCATTTATAAGTTCACAGAGAAAGGGAATTTTATCAAGGAAAACTACAAAGCTTTTAGCATCTCCATCTATGGCTTCCATGCCCTTGTCCTGTCATGTTTCCCTGTCTCCCACTCCCAGGACAGAAAGCAACCAATTACGATCTTTCCCCAAGGGCTGCTTTGGGAATTTACTGAAAATGGCAGCCAGTAACTCCAGATTAAGAACTCCTTCTTGACAATGGTGAGACATGACCAAAGCACCAGGTCCTCAGTTACACGTCAGAACCTAATGCCTGCAGTAGAAATATGAAGAAATTTTACTGAAAAAGAACCTCAAAATAATAATGGCAGAGTTAGAAAGGGTGGTGTGAAGCTTTTTTGGTCTTTGTGGGAAGACTGGTGTGTGTGTCAAAAGGATCAGGAGAGTCTTTTTCTATACTCAGTTCTCTTATATCTGGAGATTCCAGGAGTTATAAAAGTGCTTTGTGCCCCAGCACCTTTCCCTTAAAACCGTAGAAATGCTAGGAGTATGGTGGGACTCCAGGATGTAACCTGAGCATTGAGGACCGACAGACAGTAGGGATCAGGGGGCTGACCTGGCTTAACCTGGGAAAATTAGAGGAAAAGCTTACACATTCCTAGGTAAAGGCTGTGGTCAAAATAGCTCTAAATTTGGATTCAGATTCTGGTTGTGCCAGTAACAGCCATGTTTGACTTCTTTATTTCTCTCTGGGTTGGTGTCCTTATCTATTAAGGGCAGATTGAGCTCGATTTCATTCATTCATGCAGCCATTCATATTTATTGCCGATCACTGTGTTTTAATATGGAAATATAAAGATAACATTATACAATCCATGTCTCAGAGAAGCTCTCAATTAATTGGAGGAGACAGATGTTACTGAAAAAGTATGCGTAAAGTACCATAATAAATATACAAAGTGCTGTTGGAACACAGAGAGGGAGGGAGGGATGGGTTGTACCAGGAAAAGAGTTTCAGTAGAGTATGCAGTATGTAAATCATGTCTTAAGAACAGAACTGCCTACCATTGCCTATCATAAGCGTGGACCAAGTATACAAGCCAGAATGTATGGGAATGCCTGGTATATTGGGGAATGAAAATGTTTAGCTGTGACTAGAACATAGCGTGTCTGGAGGCTTGTAAGGGAAGCTGAAAAAGATGGGTTTAGGTTCATCTGTAAACAATCTCTGACAACAATTCCTGTTACTCCATTGGCTATGAAGACACACTGGAAATGGTAAACAGGAAATTTGGATTGCACACAATTTGAGCAGGGACAATGCAAGCACAGAGGTGAGTTCTGAGAATATAAGAGCAATGCAAGAATATTAAAATATAAGAGCAATAGAAGTTAGCAGTTGATAGAGAGAGACAGAGGAGGGAAATGAAGGTTTCAGCATGGTGTGTAAGGGTGTGAGAGTTTTAGCCTGTGTGTCCAAGTTAGACAGGAGGTTTAGGGTGGGAGACTGGAATTCCACTTTGGATGGGAAGGCTTTGAGGCTTCAGTATGTAGGTCTGAGCATGTTGAGATGTTGCTATTTGATAGGTGGTTGGAGACCTGCATCTGGAGCTCAGGGGAGAGAGAAATATTTAGGACTTGTTACAGTAGCAGGGGTTGGTAAAGCCTTAGGAGGAATGAAATCCTCTAGGGAGGGCTTCTGACAGGTCAAGAGAAAAAGAACCTGATAAAATCAGGGAACATAGAATGTAGGTCTGCAGTTCACTGACCAGAGCCTCTACCTCCAAGGCAAACTCAGTCCACTTTAGCCTTATGTTCAGGTCAAGTTGAGAGCTACAAGGAGAAAGGCTATCTCCTTTCCTCTCCTAATACTGTCTTCCCCATAGGGCTTCCATCCAAATCCTCTACATCTGTCTAAGAACTATCCTTCCTTGAAGCGTAGTAAGAATCACCCCCTGTCTTTCTTTGATGCCATGTTAATTTGGGTTCTTCTAGAAGCAGGTACCAAATGTGATTAGATACATACCATATATTTATCAAGGGAAACACTTGTAAAAGCTAAAAGTTGTAGGGTGGTAAACCAGAGAAGGCAAGGAGAACCTTCAGACTATGATGGAGGGCTGACCCCTGTGAAGGAGAGGGGGAAGGAAGGAGGATTGGGTAGGAAGCACCTCAGAGTACAGCACAGCTCCAAGAAAGGCCAGAATCATGGGGAGTCTTTATCCCACATCTTAGACGAATAGACTCACCTGAATCCCCCCACCATGCCTAGCCATTACCAGGAGGAGCCTGCAGGAAGTGTGGCCTCAGCAGGGACTCAGTATTTGATCCAGAGGAGTGACAACTGGGAACATCAGACCAAAAGCCTGCCCAGAGCAGGAGATCCTAGTGGCACATTTCATGGCCACCATAGATGACCTCAGTGACTCAGTGACACTTCCTAAATGTTCTACTGGCACTTATTGTCCAAACCAGTCAAAACTCAGCATTTACAGCCTTGCACCATTAATTAATTATCTCACCTTGTGTCCGCCCAACTAGATTATAAACCCTTCCTTAAACATCAGTGCAGTGTCCTTAACTCAGAGGCATCTAGATATTCATCGTAATAAGAATTGTGTTATTTTCATTACTTGAATTTATCTGAGAGGTGTAGCAATGGGAGTTTTGACTTAGGAAGTTGGGATGAGGGAAGTTAAGAAAGAATATGATTTGGATGAGGCGTTCCACAAATGTCACAGTGAGGGAGGAAGAACTAGAGCATGGGAAGCAGACATACCCACTGAAGGAAAGCAGACACTAGGGCCTAGGCACATGAATTTGATGAGATGAAGTCCAGGTAGGCAGACAGAAGCCAGTATCCAGAGAACATGGTAGAAAGTGCTAGTTGAAGGGCAAGAACTAGCACGGAGGAGGTCCAGCAAGATATAATGGATGGGAGTTTGAAGTAGACATCCCTGCAACTCTCTTTTTTTGAGAACTAACCTTTCTACCCACCAGGCAGTTTTCATACACCATATCACACCTTCTTAACCTTGGTTAATTGGACCGAAGAGACACCTGTCTCAAGCTGAACCTTCTGGGAATTTTGAATCGGGGTTCAGTAAATCTAATTAGTCGAATTTTCCTTGAACTGAGCTGATGTGTTGAAGCAGGGCTCTTAGAGACTGCTGGAGCACTTGCGTACACTAGGAAGCAGGAGAAGCGGCTGCAGAAAGACAAGAATGAGTCAGGCATTCAGAGACAAGCTGAGATGAGAGACAGCATGACTCCAGAGAAGAAGAATGAGACTGAAAGAGTAGTTGCCTGGACTCCTGAGAAATTTCCATCTCTGAACCTAATCCTGTGCCCTTTCACACTAGGTTCTGAGATAACCCACCAACCTTAGAATAAATTCCCTATTCTTCTTAATCCAGTTTGAGTGGGATTCTTTTAGTAGCAGCCAAATAATATTGACTGAGACAGTGTTTTGACAGATATGCTCAAGGCACAAACAGGAAGCTCAGAGACAGGCAATTTGCAGGGATACAGACAAGCGAGAGGTTAGCATTAGGAAAACTGGGAAGAGTATCCCGGACAAAGCAGCTTTTAGTCTGGTAAGTAAATGGGTAACCAAGTCAGAGACTAAACATACAGGATCTGCTTATAGGAACTAGGGTAGAGGGTAGAGCCTTCCTCACAAGAACAAGGCAGAAAAAGGTGGCTATTAGGTGTCAGGTAAAAGGTCAGAGGCAGACTAAGACCTTCCGATCTATTGAGGATGGGATTCATTCATGCATTCAGTAAGAATTCTTGGGTATCTACTACAGTCTAGGGGGTTTAGTGTGTTAACAGACTGAATTGTGGGTTCAGTATGCTGTGGGGTGGAGCCAACCCGGGAGTGGAGACCCCATGATACCTGCTGTGGGGAAGAGAAGGCTCAGAGGGCAGAATCGGGGGGCATCAGTCAGCTCATGATGTGGAGTGGATGATAGAATGTTAGAATTTGGAACATTCTGGGGTAAAACAGACCTGGACGAAGTTGGAACTGAGAGCTCTGAAAGTAACTTCTTTCAAGGAGCAGCAGAGAGGAAGGTAGGGTGAGGAAGGAAAGAGGGATTCAGAATGGGAGATAAGGTGTCAGGCACACAGCTTGTCTATTGGTCAGTTTCTCCTAGGACCCTGGTGGCAGCTGATGATCCCATAAAAAATACCTGTTGTGCCTGTTTATGCTGACCTGCTCGACTTTGCCAAAGTTAAAAATTTCAGGAGGATTTGGAAAGCTATAGACTCTAGCCTTTCCTAATTCAATTCTACCTTACCGGATAGGCAAGACTAGATTCCTTTAAAGTAATTCAGCTCAACATCTTCTGGTTAAACTTTGAACCCTCACATACTGGGAAGAAGAAATATAGTAGAGGAAAAGGAGGTAGAAGGAAGGATAAAAATTAAGAGATGCCTCATAATCTGTTGCACATATTGGGATAAAATTAGTCTCCTGTGATCTCCTTCTCTACCTCCTACTCATAATTTTGAATATCTGGTAATCGTAGGTATATCTTTTCACAAAGACCCCAAAATCACTTCTCCAGTGGATGTCAGGGACTCCCTATATAGTGCGTTACTTAACCTTGATAAGATGACCTAAAAACTAACCTAAACAATGACAAATTAGGAGACATGCTATTGGCTCTGGTTTCTTTTCTCATAATCTTATTTCTAGTGTGGTTGTTTGTGGTGTTAAATAGAAGATCTAGGGCTGAGTCAGAAATTTCTGCTTGGCTTCTGACTGGCCTTATGGGGAGCAAATTATTTAACCTCCTCAAGCTTGCATTTCCTCATCTGTAAAATGGTATTATGACACATGACACTTGTTCTAATACCCTGATGGGTGATTTTAAAGACCATGTATAAAAACTAATGAAATGGTACAAACACCAGTGGAAGGTAACCAGGTCCTTTCATAAATCACATAGTTGAGTAAAGAATCTGTATCAGAACCTAATTTTTCTCCTCACTAGCTCTGTGGCCTTTGACAATTCGAGTTCCAAGTCTTGTTTTTTTCCCTTGTCAAAGACGTATGATAATATTCTCTGTTTTATATAGTTTTTATGACGATTAAAATGACATATGTATACTAAAGTATAAAGAATATATTAGGGATTACAATTCTTAATAATGTCCCAGAATAGAATAATGATACTATTTTGATTATATTTTCTTGTTATAAAAGTATTAATATAATTTTATATTAGTATATTTATATCAGATCCTTTCAAGATTCTTTTTTTTTTAATAAAAGCATTCTTTTTTTAAAAAAAATATTTATTTATTTAGTTAGTTATTTTTTATTTGCTTGCACCGGGTCTTCGTTGCGGCATGCAGGATCTTCATTGCGGCGTGCGGGATCTTTAGTTGCGGCATGCGGGATCTTTTAGTTGCAGCCTGCGGGCTCTTAGTTGAAGCATGTGGGATCTAGTTCCTTGACCAGGGATCGAACCCGGGCCCCCTGCATTGGGAGTGTGGAGTCTTAACCACTGGACGACCAGGGAAGTCCCAAGATTATTTTCATTGAGATTTGTTCTGATATCTATGGCAGAGTCAAATTTAAATGAGACATAATCACTTAAAAATGAAACTTGAAATTCAATTACAGATAAAAAATGAGTGCATCCTTAAAGCAAAGATCTTTCATATATTTCACTTCTAATGAAGTCTTTTAGAAAGCAAAAATGTTATAGTCTGTTTTTATTCATAATTTATCAGTTTAATACATTTTTGAATTGAAGGAAATACGGGTTTTATATGTATAGGGATAAGGTTATAATAAAAGGGTCTGGGGCTTCCCTGGTGGCGCAGTGGTTGGGAGTCGTCCTGCCGATGTAGGGGACACGGGTTCGTGCCCCGGTCTGGGAAGATCCCACATGCCGCGGAGCGGCTGGG
>NW_006784867.1:980020-987866 GCF_000442215.2 Lipotes vexillifer | reverse complement strand
GCCCGCGTACCGCAAAAAAAAAAAAAAAAAAGGGTCTGGTTACCCAAATATGGTTCAGGTTTATATTGAGATTATTACCACTCAAAGGAAATCCTTTTTTTGCATTTTTTAAAAATAAAAATATTCTACATTTATACTGGTTAAATTCTAATGTTCTTTAATCTTTTATTTCCTTGGAAGATAATAGTTGGAGAAACTGCTGTGTTTTGCCTACAACTGGCCACAAGGGATTTTGAAAACCAGGAGAAAACTATTTTAACTGGAGACTGTTGCTATATAAACCCACTGGTGAGGAGAACTGTGCGATTTCTTGGTATGTGTTCATTGAATTGTTTTTATTGTTGCTGAAACAATGTTTATGTATAAGCCAACCTTTAAAATGACTAGCATATTAACTGTATTCGAATATTAGATTATATTTTCTTTGAAATGTTTCAATTTGGTTTTTAAAAATAAACACTGCATACTATTTTCTCTCCTGTTTTGCAAAACTCCATTTCGTGGTGTCATTTCCATATTATTTTAAGGAAAACAAATCCCACCACAGTTGGGTATTTAAATTCTAAAAGAAACTAAAAATTACATAATTTAAAGAAATGATTTACTATGTTTATTAAATTTCAGAAACAACGCTTAGGTAGAAATGATAATCTAGGTTGGTTATCGAACATCATGAAGGACAAGGAAAATAGCTGGACAAATAAAATAAATGCTGTATTTGTTAGTTATCATAAGTAGCACTCCATGAACTACTTCTGAGGTGTTTTTTTTTTTTACAAAAAAAATAGTACAAAAACCATTTTTTACAAAAATTGGTGATTTTATTAGGGGACAAGATTTACTGATCCTTTAAATCTCAAATTCTAGCACTAATGATATGAACATTGACAAATTACTGAAAATCATCTCAATTCAAAAGACACATGGCCAAGACAGGTTTTTTTTAACTGAAACAATAAAACTTAATACAGATTATTATTTCCTGGCTTTATCAAATAAGAAAAAGTGCATCTATATATACTAAGTAACATTTAAGATAAATTTTGATCAGTATTAAGATTACGGATACTGTAACCCTTCGATATATTTCTCATATTGATGGGAACAAGATGAAGACTTTGGAGATATTATGCACAGATCACCTAATCTATATATAAACCCACTAAAGACTAATCAAATGTCATCATGCCTTTAAATCTCTCTGGAGATGAAAGGTCTTCGTATCTAAGACTGTTCATTTTATTGCCATCAACTTATACGTCCCCACAGCCCTCATTTATACTGTTGAAGGGATAGCTTTTATATGAAACTTTAAAAGTTATATTTTTCACATGCATCAGTACTGTGTTCTTGACCTATTTAATCTTTGCATGAGAAACATTTAATAACAAAATAAGCAATAATATACTCAGAACTAAAGTATTTCGATGAAGTTGAACCTTCCTAAATATTGTTAAATTATATTATGCCTACTTAAGTAAAATATTTTTATTCATTTATGCACATATTTCTAAAGAATATACAGGCATACCTCCAAGATATTTGAGCTCAGTTCTAGACCACTACGATAAAGGGAATATGGCAATAAAGCGAGTCACATGAAGTTTTTGGTTTCCCAGTGCATATAGTAGTTACGTTTACACTCTATTGTAGTTTGTTAAGTGTGCAATAGCATTATGCCTTAAAAAAATACATACCTTAATTAAAAATACTTTTAAAAATTAAAATCACTAAAAAATGCTAATCATCACCTGAGCCTTTAATGAGTTGTAATCTTTTTGCTGGTGGAGGGTGTTGCCTCAACGTTGACGGCTGCTGACTGATCAGGGTGGTAGCATCTGAAGGTTGGGGTGGCTGTGGAAACTTCTTAAAATAGGACAACAATGAAGTTAGCCACAGTGATTGAGTCTTCCTTTTATGAACGATTTCTTTGTAGCATGCAATGCTGTTTGATAGCTTTTTACCCATGGTAGAGCTTCTTTAGAAATGGTAGTCAATCCTCTCAAACCTTGCTGCTGCTTTATCAACTAAGTTTATGAAAGATTGTAAATCCTTTGTTGTCATTTCAACAGTCTTCACAGCACCTTCACCAGGATTAGATTCCATCTGAAGAAACCACTTTCTTTCCTCATCCATAGAAGCAAATCCTCAACCATTCAAGTTTTATCATGAGATTGCAGTGATTCAGTCACATCTTTAAGCTCCACTTCTATTTCTAATTCTTTTCCTATTTCTACCACATCTTCAGTGACCTCCTCCACTGAAGTCTTGAACCCCTCCAAGTCATCCATGAGGATTGAATCACCTTCTTTCAAAATCCTGTTTAATGTTAATATTTTGACCTCTTCCCATGAATCATGAATATTCTTAATGGCATCTAGAATGGTGAATCCTCTCCAGAAGGTTTTCAGTTAACTTTGCCCAGATCCAGCAGAGGAATCCCTATCGATGGCAGCTACGGGCTTATGAAATGTATTTCTTAAATAATGAGACTTGAAAATCAGAATTACTCCTCATGACTTGCAGAATGAATGTTGTGTCAGCAGGCATGAAAACAACATTAATCTCATTGTACATCTCCATCAGAGCTCTTGGGTGGCCAGGTGCACTGTCAATGAGCAGTAATATTTTGAAAGGAATTTTTTTTCTGAGCAGTAGGTCTCAACAGTGGGCTTAAAATATTTAGTAAATCATGTTGTAAACAGATAATGCTGTCATCCAGGCTTTGTTGTTCCATTTATTGAGAAAAGGCAGAGTATATTTAGCATAACTCTTAAGGGCCCTAGGCTTTACAGAATAGTAGGTGAGCATTGGCTTCACCTTAAAATCGCCAGCTGCATAAGCCCCAAAGAAGAGAGTCAGCCTGTCCTTTGAAGCTTTAAAGCCAGGCATTTTCTTCTCCTTAGATCTGAAAGTCCTTGATGGCATCTTCTTCCAATAGCAGGCTGTTTTGTCTACATTGGAAATTTGTTGTTTAGTGTAGATACCTTCAGTAATGATCTTAGCTAGATCTTCAGGAGAGCTTGCTGCAGCTTCTATATCAGCAGTTGCTGCTTCACTTTCTACTTTCCTGATATGGAGATGACTTATTTCCTTAAACCTCATGAATCATCCTCTGCTAGCTTCAAACTTTTCTTCTGCAGCTTCCTCACCTCTCTCAACTTTTTTTTTTTTTTTTTTTTCTCCAGACGCACAGGCTCAGCGGCCATGGCTCACAGGCCCAGCCGCTCCGCAGCATGTGGGATCCTCCCGGACCGGGGCACGAACCCATGTCCCCTGCATCGGCAGGCGGACTCTCAACCACTGCGCCACCAGGGAAGCCCTCTCTCAACTTTTATAGAATTGAAGAGAGTTAGGGCCTTGCTGTGGATTAGGCTTTGGTTTAAGGGAATATTATGGCTGGTTTGATCTTCTATCCAGACCACTAAAACTTGCTCCATATCAGCAGTAAGGCTGTTCCGCTTTCTTATCATCCTTCAAGAACTTTTCCTTTGCGTTTGCAACTTGGCTGACTGTTTAGCACAAGACACCTAGCTTTCAGCCTGTCTCAGCTTTCGACTAAGCTTCATCATTTCTAGCTTTTGATTAAGAGTGAGATGTGTGACTCTTCCTTTCACTCATACACTTAGAGGCTATTGTAGGATTTTTAATGGCCTAATTTCAATAATGTTGTATCTTAGGGAATAGGGGGTCCTGAGGAGAGGGAGAGAAATATAGGGGAATGGTTGGTTGGTGGAGCAGAGTACACACATTTATCAGTTAAATTCACTGCCTTGTATGGGTGCAGTTTGTGCTGCCCCAAAACAATTACCATAGGAACATCAAAGATCACTGATCACAGATCACCAATAATAAATATAATCATAATGAAAAACTTTGAAATATTGGGAGAATTACTGAAATGTGACATAGACAAACAGAGTGAGCAAATGTTATTGGAAAAATGGTGCCAGTAGTGTTGCTTAACACAGGGTTGCCACAAACCTTCCATTTGTAAAAAAATGCACTCTCTGCGAAGCTCAATAAAGCGAACCTCAGTAAAACAAAGGCCGCCTGAATGGCACACAGTAAAGTGTGCTTTTAAGTCTCTGCATATTTCTTACTTCTTATATGATTTTATAAAATATTTAGGAGTGCTTGGTTTGTTTCTTGTTTCCTTGTTTATCATGATTTGGATGTTTCTAGTTTGTTACAATAAAATGGAAGCTTGGGCTCAAAGCATTACTGCATAATAAGACATCACTCTTCATAGTGACTTTATTCTGGAGGTCAGCACAGTGGATACACTCATGAGATCTCACTTTAATAAGTATCTTTGCAGTTAACTTCAATATTGACCTTGGGCCTGATGCACTGTTTTAATTCTAAAGCACATTTGGGAACTTTACAAGTATCAAGAGACATTTCCATATCCGTATCAAACATTCCTCTGTATTTTAAACAGGAAAGCTTATTGTACCAGATAAAAAGAATGGTTTGGTTAAATAAAATGAGTACTTCTTAGCCTAGGTTTCAGGAGAAAAGAGGTGAAGACTTGCCATTTATATTCCCATGCTAGGCCATGAGATTTGGAAAGAGAGAGTATATACGGTAACATTTTATTGAGCTTTGTTCTTTTCCATTTCTCTGCTTCTGCCAGATTTCTGATTTGAGTAACATTTACTTGTATGGCTCATGGAATGCTGGGAAGATGTAAAGAAAGCTTTTCATTGCTTCCTTGTAAGTTTTTTCAATAGAGAACTAAGGTCTTTGGTTCATGGTGGTTTGTATGCACATAGAGTTTTGCTCTGTGCAGGTTTGGGTGCAAGAACCTTGCATAATGTTACATAATATTTTGAAAATGAAAAGGATAGTCATGTATCTAATTTTGGAAAATTATTTGATCCTGGTGAGTTGCAACACAACTGCCAATAATTATGTAAAGGCTTAGGAAACAAACAATCCAGAAATAAATGACAAAGGAAAAAAAGCATCTAATTATCATAATAGAATTATATGATTTTTAATGAACCAACTGTTTGGGAAGTATTATTTTGGCATAGTTTTAAAATGTCCTGATGGATTTTATTACCCCAAATTATAAAAGAACGGATTTCTTTACATCGATACCACATCCTTGCTGATTGTATCTGTAAGTTTATTGACAATGCTGCCAAAGAATTTATTTTGCCTATCCTATCTAAGTAGAAAGATAAGTTTTGGCCATAATGACCAATGACATTGAATTTAGAAAATATTTTTGGTATTTGAGTAAATTGGCGTGTTCCTTACAAAAGGGGAAAAATTTATGTACTTAATTTTATACCTTCGGATAAACAAAGTAAATAAATTTTACTACTGTGAAGATAATTTAAACATTATAATCTAATTGCTTTATTATTTACTAAATTGTCCCAAATTTGATGAATTGAAACTCAAGCCATAAAAGATAAGGCGGGACTTAGCTGTTATATGACTTTAAAAAATGTGTTTCTGATGGCGATATAGAGATTAATCTGAAAACATTCCGCTTTACTTAAGATTTTCCATGATATTTAAATGAAGACTGATGGCATTGGATTTTGCTGCTAATTGGCACCTCCAGCTGAGTTAATATCAGTTTGAATGAGCTTAAGAGGCATAATTAAAGGGAGATGACTGCTCTGCTTAATGTTAGTAAGATTAAAAAAAATTCAAAAATAGGGAAAACATAAAGATTACTAACATTAGCAGAAGGTGATAGACTGAACCCTCTCAAGGGAAACACGTCTCCATTTAAAAAAATCTCATTACCCAAACACAGCCTTAGAATATATTTTCTTCTTTTATCATATGTCTTATAAACCTGCCGTGCATAAAAATGTAGCCAGTGGTAGACAGCTCAATATGTTAAATAATTTAACACTCCCACTACTTCAGAAAGCAAAGGGAGGAGCTGGAGGGAGTGAAATGGAAGGAACCATATATATATATATGTATGTATGTAGGAACTATTTTATAGTTTCTAAAATATTTCCATCTTGGTGTATTGTAAATCGAACTACAATAAACCAAAAAGTTAAAATGGTGTGTTTTCTTCCTCAGGAATTTATACATTTGGACTATTTGCCACAGACATCTTTGTAAATGCTGGACAAGTAGTTACAGGAAATCTGGCTCCACATTTTCTCGCCCTGTGTAAACCCAACTACACGGCACTTGGGTGTCAGCAGTATACGCAGTTCATCAGTGGGGAAGAGGCCTGCACGGGCAACCCGGATCTCATCATGAGAGCAAGGAAAACATTTCCATCCAAAGAAGCGGCTCTCAGTGTCTATGCAGCTATGTATCTGACAGTAAGTAAGAATTAGAAACCATTCTTAGTTTGTCTTTCTGGTAATTCTCCCAAAGCAGAAATTATTTCTCCCTGCCATAATGGAAGTCACAGTAACAGCTTTCTGCAAGACATTTAATTTATTTTTAATGATAGCTGTTTGTACTGTGAATAAAATTAAGTCAGTTGACTCTCGTGAGATTATGTGTGGGTATTTGGTTGTATTAAAAAATATAGCCATTAGCATTTCCATTTGAGAATATGTTTGTCTTTATTATTAAATAGGGCTTAATGGAAACAAATTTGTCCTATAGCAGTTGCCATAAACTTGTAATAGTGCAATTAAGAAAACTATCCAGGCCTCTTAGCCACCTACTCAAGTTCTAATGTTCTCTGGTGAAGGTGGGGAAAGAGGCACTCTTTTTCCAGAAAGTTCTTTTGTTATTGGTAACTATATCATCTTAATATCTCAATGAGTGTTTTAATATTTTCTCATAGAACTAAAAATCATATATATTTTCTTTATTTTTGAGTATTTGCCATCATTTTAGTGGTAGGAGCCAGGCCCTAAGTGCTGCTATCTTAGGACATTTAGGTGGAAGTAAGTGGTCAAAGCTGAATGCATTAATGACAGGCAGGAGTACGAAGAAGGGCAGCCTCGTCAGACAGCTCTTGACCCCGGTATTTATATCCATCAATCTTTCCCTCTATCACCAGAGTGTGCCTTGCCAGCTATAAGGTTGAACTCCCAAAAGTGTGCTTTGAAGGCTTTTCCATAGCTACAGTAAAAAGTGCAGAAAATTTTTCCTTTCGAAGTTCTCCTGTCCAACAATGCCAATAAATACTTCTGATTTCAGCTCATTGATGAGACCTCAGGACCAATTTGATAATTTCTAATTACTTGAAAAAATGCAGAATTATTTTTACCTTCAACGACCTATTTGATTATGGAAATGTCTCTAATGCTCCTGATGGCAATCTTGTCAGTTTATCTCTAAAAAAGAGAATATCTGCTGTGACACCTCTACTTGAGATTGGAAATAAAGGTTACTAAAGAAAGGACAATTTAAGAGAGGAACTGTGGCATCATACATAACATTCACGATGGCACGGTAATTTTGGAGGTCATAAGGGTGTGTGCATTTTTTAATTTGCTTGTCTGTTTTTGCGGTACGCGGGCCTCCCACTGCCAAGGCCTCTCCCACTGCGGAGCACAGGCTCCGGACGCGCAGGCTCAGCGGCAGTGGCTTACGGGCCAGCCGCTCCGTGGCACAAACCCGTGTCCCCTGCATCGGCAGGTGGACTCCCAACCACTACGCCACCAGGGAAGCCCAGGCTGTGTGCATTTTAACATTTAAAAAATTTTTAATCCAAGCTAATCTACCACTCACTACCTGGACTTCTTTTTTATTTTAATTTAAATTAATTTTTTTTTTATATACAGCAGGTTCTTATTAGTCATCCTTTTTTTTTTTTTTTTTTTTTTTTTTTTTTTTGTACTGTTGTGGCCTCTCCCATTGTGGAGCACAGGCTCTGGACGTGCAGGCTCAGCAG
>NW_006784867.1:972842-979781 GCF_000442215.2 Lipotes vexillifer | reverse complement strand
CCCGCTTAACCTGCTTGGTGTTCATACATTTGTTCTCTACATCTGTGTCTCTATTTCTGCCCTGCAAACCAGTTCATCTGTACCATTTTTCTAGGTTCAACGTATATGCGTTAGTATATGATATTTGTTTTTCTCTTTCTGACTTGCTTCACTCCGTATGACAGTCTCCAGATCCATCCACGTCTCTACAAATGACCCACTTTCATTCCTTTTTATGGCTGAGTAATATTCCATTGTACATATGTACCACATCGTCTTTATCCATTTGTCTGTCGATGGGCATTTAGGTTGCTTCCATGACCTGGCTAATGTAAATAGTGCTGCAATGAACATTGGGGTGCATGTGTCTTTTTGAATTATGGTTTTCTCTGGGTATATACCCAGTAGTGGGATTGCTGGGTCATATGGTAATTGTATTTTTAGTTTTTTAAGGAACCTCCATACTGTTCTCCATAGTGGCTGTATCAATTTACATTCCCTCCAACAATGCAAGATGGTTCCCTCTTCTCCACACCCTCTCCAGCATTTGTTTGTAGATTTTCTGATGGTGCCCATTCTAACTGGTGTGAGGTGATACCTCATTGTAGGTTTGATTTTCATTTCTCTAATAATTAGTGATGTTGAGCAGCTTTTCATGTGCTTCTTGGCCATCTGTATGTCCTCTTTGGAGAAATGTCTATTTATGTCTTCTGCCCATTTTTTGATTGGGTTGTTTGTTTTTTTAATATTGAGCTGCATGAGCTATTTATATATTTTGGAGATTAATCCTTTGTTGATTCGTTTGCAAATATTTTCTCATTCTGAGCGTTGTCTTTTTGTCCTGTTTATGGTTTCCTTTGCTGTGCAAAAGCTTTTAAGTATCATTAGGTCCCATTTGTTTATTTTTGTTTCTATTTCTATTACTCTAGGAGGTGGATCAAAAAAGATATTGCTGTGATTTGTGTCAAAGAGTGTTCTTCCTGTGTTTCCCTCCAAGAGTTTTATAGTGTCTGGTCTTACATTTAGGTCTCTAATCCATTTTTAGTTTATTTTTGTGTATGGTGTGAGGGAGTGTTGTAATTTCATTCTTTTACATGTACCTCTCTAGTTTTCCTAGCACCACTTATTGAAGAAACCGTCTTTTCTCTGTTGTATATCCTTGCCTCCTTTGTCATAGATTAGTTGACCATAGGTGCGTGGGTTTATCTCTGCACTTTCTATCCGGTTCCAGTGATCTATATTTCTGTTTTTGTGCCAGTACCATATTGTCTTCATTACTGTAGCTTTGTATTATAGTCTCAAGTCAGGGAGTGTGATTCCTCCAGCTCTGCTTTTTCCCTCAGGGCTGCTTTGGCAATTTGGGGTCTTTGTGTCTCCATATAAATTTAAAGACTTTCTATTCTACTTCTGTAAAAAATGCCACTGATAAGTTCATAGGGATTGCATTGAATCTGTAGATTGCTTTGGGTAGTATAATCATTTTCACAATATTGATTCTTCCAATCCAGGAACATGGTATATCTCTCTATCTGTTGGTATCTTCTTTAATTTCTTTCATCAGTGTCTTATACTTTTCTGCATACAGGTCTTTTGTCTCCCTAGGTAGGTTTATTCCTAGGTATTTTATTCTTTTTGTTGCAATGATAAATGGGAGTGTTTCCTTAATTTCTCTTTCAGATTTTTCATCATTAGTGTATAGAAAAGCAAGAGATTTCTGTGTGTTAATATTGTATCCTGCAACTTTACCAAATTCATTGATTAGCTCTAGTAGTTTTCTGGTGGCATTTTTAGGGTTCTCTATATGTAGTATCATGTCATCTGCAAACAATGACAGTTTTACTTCTTCTTTTCCAATTTGTATTCCTTTTATTTCTTTTTCTTCTCTGATTGCCATGGCTAAGACTTCCAAAACCATGTTGAATAATCGTGGTGAGACATCCTTGTCTTGTTCCTGATCTTAGAGGAAATGCTTTCAGTTTTTCACCATTGAGAATGATGTTTGCTGTGGGTTTGTTGTATATGGCCTTTATTATGTTGAGGTAGGTTCCCTCTATGCCCACTTTCTGGAGAGTTATTATCATAAATGGGTGTTGAATTTTGTCCATAGCTTTTTCTGCATCTATGGAGATGATCAGATGGTTTTCATTCTTCAGTTTGTTAATATGGTGTATCACATTGATTGATTTGCATATATTGAAGAATCTTTGCATCCCTGGGATAAATCCTACTTGGTCATTCTGTATGATCCTTTTAATGTGTTGTTGGATTTTGTTTGCTACTATTTTGTTGAGGATTTTTGCATCTATATTCATCAATGATATTGGTCTGTAGTTTTATTTTTCTGTAGTATCTTTGTCTGGTTTTGGTATCAGGGTGATGGTGGCCTCATAGAATGAGTTTGGGAGTGTTCCTTCCTCAGCAATTTTTTGGAAGAGTTTGAGAAGGATGGGTGTTAGCTCTTCTCTAAATGTTTAATAGCATTCACCCATGAAGCCATCTGGTCCTGGACTTTTGTTTGTTGGAAGATTTTTAATCACTGTTTCAATTTCATTACTTACAATTGGTCTGTTCATATTTTCTATTTCTTCCTGGTTCAGTCTTGGAAAATTATACCTTTCTAAGAATTTGTCTGTTTCTTCCAGGTTGTCCATTTTATTGGCATAGAGTCGCTTGTAGTAGTCTCAGGGTGGTTTGTATTTCTGCAGTGTGTGTTGTAACTTCTCCTTTTTCATTTCTAATTTTATTGGTTTGAGTCTTCTCCCTCTTTTTCTTGATGAATCTGGCTAATGGTTTCTGAATTTTGTTTATCTTCTCAAAGAACCAGCTTTTAGTTTTATTGATCTTTGCTATGTTTCTATTTCATTTATTTCTGCTCTGATTTTATGATTTCTTTCCTTCTGCTAACTTTGGGTTTTGTTCGTTCTTCTTTCTCTAGTTATTTTAGGTGTAAGGTTAGATTGTTTATTTGAGATTTTTCTTGTTTCTTGAGGTAGGCTTGTATTGCTATAAACTTCCCTCTTAGAACTGCTTTTGCTGCATCCCATAGGTTTTGGATCATCGTGTTTTTGTTGTAATTTGTCTCTGTGCATTTTTTGAGTTCCTCTGATTTCTTCAGTGATCTCTTGGTTATTTAGTAACGTATTGTTTAGCCTCCATGTGTTTGTGTTTTTTAACTTTTTTTCCCTGTAATTGATTTCTAATCTCATTGTATTGTGGTCAGAAAAGATGCTTGATATGATTTAAATTTTCTTAAATTTAGGGCAGCTTGATTTGTGACCCAAGATGTGATCTATCTTGGAGAATGTTCCAGGAAGAAAGTGTAATCTGCTGTTTTTGGGTGGAATGTCCTATAAATATCAATTAAATCTATCTGGTCTATTGTGTCATTTAAAGCTTGTGTTTCCTTATTAATTTTCTGTTTGGATGATCTGTCCATTGGTGTAAGTGAGGTATTAAAGTCCCCCACTATTACTGTGTTACTGTCGATTTCCTCTTTTATAGCTGTTAGCAGTTGCCTTATGTATTGAGGTGCTCCTATGTTGGGTGCATATATATTTATAATTGTTATATCTTCTTCTTGGATTGATCCCTTGATCATTATGTAGTGTCTTTCTTTGTTTCTTGTAATAGTCTTTATTTTAAAGTCTATTTTGTCTGTTATGAGTATTGCTACTCCAGCTTTCTTTTGATTTCCATTTGCATGGAATATCTTTTTCTATCCCCTCACTTTCAGTCTGTATTTGTCCCTAGGTCTGAAGTGGGTCTCTTGTAGACAGCATATATATGGGTTTAGTTTCTGTATTCATTCAGTCAGCCTGTGTCTTTTGTTGGAGCATTTGATCCATTTACATTTAAGGCAATTATCACTGTGTATATTCCTATGACCATTTTCTTAATTGTTCTGGGTTTTTTTGTAGGTCCTTTTCTGCTCTTGTGTTTCCCACTTAGAGAAGTTCCTTTATCGTTTGGTGATGCTGAATTCTCTTAGCTTTTGCTTGTCTGTGAAGCTTTGATTTCTCCGTGAATCTGAATGAGATCCTTGCCAGGTAGAGTAATCTTGGTTGTAGGTTTTTCCCTTTCATCACTTCAAATATGTCCCGCCACTCCCTTCTGGCTTGTAGAGTTTCTGCTGAGAAATCAGCTTTTAACCTTATGGGAGTTCCCTTGTATGTTATTTGTCATTTTTCCCTTGTTGCTTTCAATAATTTTTCTTTGTTTTTGATTTTTGTCAGTTAGATTACTATGTGTCTTGGCATATTTCTCCTTGGGTTTATCCTGCCTGGGACTCTCTGCGCTTCTTGGACTTGGCTAACTATTTCCTTTCCCGTGTCAAGGAAGTTTTCATCTATAATCTCTTCATATATTTTCTCGGGTCCTTTCTCTCTGTCTTCTCCTTTTGGGACCCCTATAATGCGAATGTTCTTGCGTTTAATGTTGTCTCAGCGGTCTCTTAGGCTGTCTTCATTTCTTTTTATTCTTTTTTCTTTATTCTGTTCCACGGCAGTGAATTCCACCATTCTGTCTTCCAGGTCACTTATCCGTTCTTCTGCCTCAGTTATTCTGCTATTGATTCCTTCTAGTGTATTTTTCATTTCAATTATTGTATTGTTCATCTCTGTTTGTTTGTTCTTTAATTCTTCTAGGTGTTTGTTCTTTAATTCTTCTAGGTCTTTGCTAAACACTTTTTGTATCTTCTCAATATTTGCCTCCATTCTTTATCTGAGGTCCTGGATCATCTTCATTATTATTATTCTGAATTGTTTTTCTGGAAGGTTGCCTATCTCCACTTCATTTAGTTGTTTTCCTGAGATCTTACCTTGTTCCTCTATCTGATATATCGCCCTCTGCCTTTTCATCTTGTCTATCTTTCTGTGAATGTGGTTTTGTTCCACAGGCTGCAGGACTGAGGCTATGTTCAAGCTTCCTGATGAGAGGGACTAGTGGTGAGTAGAGTTGGGTGTTGCTCTGGTGGGCAGAATTTAATCTGCTTGTCTGCTGATGGGTGGGGCTGGGTTCCCTCCCTGTTGGTTGTTTGGCCTGAGGCGACCCAACACTGGAGCCTACCTGCCTCTTTGTTGGGGCTAATGGCAGAGTCTGGGAGGGCTCATGCCAAGGAGTACTTCCCAGAACTTGTGCTGCCAGTGTCCTTGTCCTCATGGTGCAACACAGCCACCCCCCGCCTCTGCAGGATACCTTTCCAACACTGGAAGGTAGGTCTGGTTCAGTCTTCTATGGGGTCACTGCTTCTTCCCCTGGGTCCTGAATTGCACACTACTTTGCGTGTGCCCTCCAAGAGTGGAGTCTCTGTTTCCCCCAGTCCTGTCAAAGTCCTGCAGTCAAATCCCACTAGCCTTCAAAGTCTGATTCTCTAAGAATTCCTCCTCCCATTGCCGGACCCCCAGGTTGGGAAGCCTGACGTGGGGCTCAAAACCTTCACTCCAGTGAGTGGACTTCTGTGGTAAAAGTGTTCTCCAGTTTGTGAGTCACCCACCCAGCAGTTATGGGATTTGATTTTATTGTGATTACACCTCTCCTGCCATCACGTTGTGGCTTCTCCTTTGTCTTTGGATGTGGCGTATCTTTTTTGGTGAGTTCCAGTGTCTTCCTGTCGATGATTGTTCAGCAGTTAGTTGTGATTACAGTGCTCTAGCAAGAGGGAGTGAGTGTACGTCCTTCTACTCCACCATCTTGAACCAATCTCCTCTTTATTACTTTTCACTACCTGGACTTTTAAAAAAATCCCATCAAGAAAATTTTTATAGAGTTAAGGATCAAATCCCATCCTATCCATTTTCTCTTCTAACTTCTGTACAATTTTCCAGTACCGTTTCCTTCTTATGCTCACTCTGCTCCCAACTGTGTTCCTCTAATTTCTCCTGATTTCCGCTACACACTTGAAGGTGCTTCTAGACTTTATATGAAATCTTCTAAGCCATGCGTATTCTTTCCTATTCACTAAATTGCTTGACTGCGTGTTCCACCTCTCCTAGAATATGGAACATTCCGCCTTAATGTGAAGATTTAAAACTTGAGTGAATCAGGAGCCATAAAATACTTTTCAATCATTGTCATCACATCTAAATCTGATGTTTGTATTTGTATCTGGGTATGAGTTGTAAATGCATATGCATATACACATGTGATCAAGCCAATGACTTTAGACAAATTTTAGAATACTCTCTGACCCCAAATACTGTGACATGGTTATCTTAGCACTGATATAGATGTTAGATTTTACTGTGTAATCAGGGTGTGCCAATGGTGGTGAATGTGTTAATATAGTGAGATACTTGGTTTTTTTATTCTGCCAAAATGGTGTGTCTGCTGGCATTTGTTTTAGCAACTTCTTACTTGTTTTTTTTTTTTTAGCAACTTACTTAAAGGAATTTATTTAAACTTCTTCTGAATTATAAGCCATTCTGTTCTAGCCTGTAATAAACATTTGGAGATGTTTTAATAATAATAATTGTTATTATTAGCAAACATTTATTGAGCATTTGCTATATGCCAGGCATGAGTGCTTTACTTTTACTAATTTATTTAATACATTACTAGTTCTTATTTATGTGTTTCAAAATTTGTTCTTTATTTATCGTTATTATTATTGTAATAACTGATTATTTGTATTAATTTATTGAATCTTCATAACAACTTCATGAAGTATATACTATTATTTTGCACATTTTACAGATGAGGACACTCAGAAGGTGAAGTAACTTGCCTGGATCCATAGAACCACACTTTTTCCTGGCTACAATGACTCTAAATGTTCCAGAGAGGGAATCATTAAATCATATTAGCCCTAATATGTGTGTGGTTAGCTGAATTCCCTCCTAGTCCTACATAATTTCAGCATACATAAAAGTTAAAACCAAAGGTTTGGATGGTAGATATGTTTAGAGAAAAAAAAATTAATAACACTCCAGCATTCAGAATTCTTCTATCGTTAAACAGCGGTTC
>NW_006784867.1:944699-972785 GCF_000442215.2 Lipotes vexillifer | reverse complement strand
TTCCTGCTTGTAATTACATTGAAGGGTACCGCTGTCTTTTTAACAATAGATTCTGTTCTCTGCTAACTGCTTTTCTCTCTTCTCCACCACCCCTTTTTGTGTGTAAGTGTGGGCGGCTGCCATGGCAACTCTGAATATAACTCCTACTGCAGATGGAGGGAGTAGTCAGGATTTGCTGTTCTGTTTGAACCTGTACATATATTTCTTCCCAGCTTCACTGGAGACACCTTGGGGAAACTATATAAGAGAAATGTTGGGGTGTTTCAAATTAATACAGTCTCATGAAACACTTGCCAGAATTTTGACGTGTAGGTAAATAGGGGAAGACAGCCATATACTCAATATTCTCTGTGGAAATAGGCTTATTGCTATATTTAGGGAGAGAGATTTGTTGAATGTGGTGAAGGTGTTATAAATGTATGTAAACACATAAATAAAGATAAATGAGCCCTATGAGGAACTATGTGAATAAGAACTGAAGAATATTTTCCTGCTGCTTCTCTTTGTGGATTAGTAAATAAAATTAAGGAACTTGAACTCTCCCTTAGCATCTGACTTTAATTAAGGCTTTGGAGATAATTTGATCACAGAGTTGTTCTCTTTTGCTTTACTGAGAACTTTCAGGAAAAAAGAAAATCCTATGCCTATTTTTGCAAATGCTGTCGGTTTCCCAGGAAAAAATTCTAAAGGTTATTTAACCCTCAACCATTAAATTTATAATTCAGTGTTAAGTTGCATTAGAATAATATTTAAATTTAGCTGTGTGGTATTTCTTTTCATATAAAATGGATAAAACTTTTTTTGATTGAAGTCAAATGAACTCCAGAGTTGAGAATGACACATAGTATTTGGTGACTTTCCAGTTAACCTCCTAAACCATTGAAGCAAAAAGTCGTAGAATGGTCTCTTCAGGTCACTTCCAATTCTGGCCTTAGATTTTCTGAAAATCTTTTTTAAAAAAAGGAAGGATCAGCTACATTTATTGAATATTAGTCTTTTCCCACTGTCTGTTGCCATGTAACAAACCACCCTTAACCTCAAAACAAGAATTTATTATCCTCAGGACTCTGTAGGCTGACCTGTGGTGTTCTTGGTAGTCAATCCTCTTTGCTTCTCTCGTGGGTCGCATTCAGCTGACCAGTCAGCTGCGGGTGGACTGAGCTGGGACAGCCCCAATAGCTGGGCTCTCTCATTCTCAAGAGGCCTTTCTCACAGGTTGTTCTCCCTGACAGAGTCTTAGAACAGCCTACCAAAAGGGCAGAGGTCCAAGCTGTAAGGCATCTCGAGGCATAGGCTCCAAAACTTGTTCAACATCCCCGTCTCTGTATTCTCTTGATCCAAGCACATCACAAGGCCAGCCCAGATTGATGGGGATGGAGAAACAGTCTCCACCTAGAGATGGGAGGCACAGCAAAGTCAGATTATAAAGAGCTGAATATGCTGGGAAAGGAGGAATTTGTGGACATTAAACAATTTACTACAGTCTTTTCCCAGAATATTAGTGGAAAGCTCTAAAGTATCATTTTCTTCTCTTCTTCCTCCTCCTTGTTGGCAGATCATTCGTATCATCCTACTGTCACTTCCCACATGGCCATCTTTTATAACAAGCTCACAAGGTCCCACGTGCAGCAATGACTACTTGCAGGCTGCCAAGACCAGAGTTAAATAAACACAGCCCACTGGTGTGTCTACCCTTCCTTTTGTGATGTTTTACCTAATTCTGCACAGGGGCACGAGCAGGCCTTCATTCTGGGGTACAGAAATTTGGGGGAGCATGCCTATTACTTGCAGCAGTTGGCTGCATGAGACTGACTGGTCGGGGACTGTGTTTGGAGAGGGATTGGGGTGGGTAAAAAGAAAAGCTCTGGGCTGCCTTCATAAATTTGTCTTCACTGGCTGGTGAGACCTTGCTGCCCTCAGAAAACCATTCCTCTAAATCTTCTCTGCTCAGGAGTAATTTAACACTGAAATGTATAAGGTCCCTGTGCTCTAGATTTCAAATGAGCAGATTTTAGTCTACTAGATAATATATCAAAAAGTATTTACTGAGCACCCACTCATAATGTGGCTGCTGTGCTATTACTTGGCTACCTGTGCCACAACCACTGATATTAGCCGATTGACGGTTCTGCTGTCAGCCTTCAGCTATGTGTTATTGGTAACAGGTGGAGAAGGTACGAAAGGTATCCGCAAAGTACCCATGGGGTTCCAGTATTTTCACTACCATAGACCCCTTTTATAGTTTACCTTTCCCCTCCCCCCCACTCCTCCATGAACTCCATGTCTTTAAATCTTCTATTTAACACATTAACACTTTCCCATCGCAACTTAGGCCCAGATATTAAACAATGGTCCATAATAATAAAATTATAATATGCTGCTTTGAAACTGCACAATACAGTTATTAAAACTGCACACATACAATTATTAAATAACAAGCAGTAAATGATTAAAGACACATGGATACTCTGCCTCTTCACCTTAATTTTACCTGGCTTCTGTAAATGACACTTATATCGGGGTATTCTGTGATTGACCTGTGGCTTTGTAGTGGCATCTGGTTTTCTGGTCACATCACAAAAATTCCTGTGCGTTCCACAACATATCAGAACCACTCAGCAGCATGAGATCACCAGTGTCGCCAACTGACTTAATATAGTTCCAGCCAAAAGCAAAGAGCTACTGACATTTTAGTTAGTGCGTGTGGGCTTATTATGGGTAAATATACTGTTCTGTTAGGTTCACTGAAATATTGAAAAATATGTCGTGGCATTCCATTAATACAATCTGGGGTTTCTTAGGTGTTAGCAAACTCCAGCTTGGGGATTGCTGGAAGCACTTGCACATTCTAATTAGGAAAAGAGGACTTACTGTCATTGGGCAATATAATATAAGATAGCCAGGGCTGCATTATGACTTTTGTAGGCCCTAGGCACTTACATGTGCCTTCATAGGCCCCTTCTGCCATTAAAAAAAAATGACCTCATTACTATAAAAACAAATTTGTAAATAATATACGTTAAACGTTTTCTTTCATATTCACTTTTTCCTTCTGATTTTAAAAGATATTAAGACAGTTACATGGGTCCCTAGAAGTATCACTGTGCCTCCTGGAGAAGTTTGTCCTGAGGATGGTACATAATAAAGCTCTAAGTGAAATATGATTGTTAGTGTAGCAGGTAATGACAGTGGGAGCCACTGAGTGTCCAGGAGGGAAGAGATCACTTCTGACAAGCACCATGGGGAAAGCTTCAGAAGTAAGTGGTACTTGGGATGGGTCTTGGAGATGAATCTGATTTGAATAGGTAAAGAAGAGGCATTCCAGGTAAGGGGACAGGGAGAGCAAAGGCCAGGAGCAAGAAACAGCAGACACAATTAGGATGGACTAAGGTGGGGAAGCTCACATTAGGAGTCTATGGTGTGTGTGTGTGTTGTGGGGGGGATTGTGAGGTTTAAGGATTAGCAGGAATAAGTAAATCAGAAAGACCTTGTAAACCAATCTGAGGCCATATGCTTGAGATAATAAGAAATACAGAGTAAAATAACGTTACAGAAGCAGTTCTTTAGAATGATTTTATTTACTTCAATTTCATTAAATATATTTTGAGTACTTAGAATGCATCCAGCCTGTACATACTGATATCAGCTCCTCCTGAAGTTTAAAATGGCCTGATAGAGAGTAAAGAGGGAATTAAAAAGGAAAGAAGCTAAAAGCTTAGGGAATATTTTAAGGTTGTCAATCTCAGACATGAAACGATAGGGATTTAAATTCAGCTGGTTTCCTTAAGATTGAAAGCCCTAGTGCTGATGACACCAGAGTCAGACGATATGAAATGTATAGATTCAAGCAGCTGAGGGATCCCTAAGCATTTTCTCTTAGAGCACAGGAATAGGAAAGTCAGACCTAGACCTAGAGCCAATGCTCTGATGTGCACTTCAGGGTTTATACACCACCACCAGCTTACTTAGGTGCTATGGCTAAACGGAGCCAAGTCCCTGGGCCCAATTTTTGTATTTCATATTGCTTCTGTATTCCATCCTCCTGTTCCCCAGCTTCCATTTATTAAAAAGTAACTGCCTAGCATCATACTAAGCACTCTCTATGCCTTAATCTTCACAATGGCTGGGATGAGTTTGGCTATCTTCATTTTAAAGGTAACAAAGCTGAGGATACAAGAGGCTAATTAAAGTGATTAAAGGTATTCAGCTAGTTTTTGTTAGAGCTGGGACTGTGACCCAGGTCAGTGTGACTCCAAAGCCAGTATTTGGTCTCTTAATATCGCACTACCTCCTGAGATGTGCCCCAGTGAACAGAAGGCAGCTACATTCTGAGTTATCTTCAGAGTCTAGTACCTTACATATAGTAGGTGAAGAAAACTACTTAGTTGATTTTAATTGAAATGTTCCACAATATGAATTAGGAAGGTTGTCAAAAAAGTATGCATTCCATAAGTTCCTGTTTTGTGTCCTATTTTCCAGGCAGCCGGGTAGCTCAAACACTAAAAGTTATACAAATGGTCATTATTACTGGACTTTAATTGTACTTTGATTTTAAGCGAATACGTATTTTATTCTTATGAACCTTAATTTTGAATATCTGTGTTCTGCACATTGTTTGAGATGTTAAAAGAAATTCAATTGCTTTTAAAATGACAATTTCTAAGTTATCTTCAACTTCTTTACAGTGTACAATAATTGGCGACATAATAACCTAACTACCACTGGCCATGCTTAATGCTGATTAGACCTCTGTGGTAGGCAATATTACTTTGATGTTACAGGCCAGAACTGTATTCATAAGTGTGGAATGTGTCTTCCCAAGGCTCCAGTGTGCTAACCACCTCTTGTTTATCTTGCCTGATCAGAATGATGTCTTGGATGTAAAGATCAGTATGGTGGTCTGTGAGATGTTCAGAATGTCCACCTCACTTCAGACTATGATGTGGGTAGGAGAGTTAACATAGCACTGACATAAACTGTGATGTAAGGACTTGCTCGTTCCATGTGAATGTGAACCGTTTCTCATCCTCTTTCTTGAATGAGATAGAAAAGAACACATTTGACAAATCAATGGTCACCACTACTTGGTTGAAGATTCAGTAGTCTACATTCATTCTCCAGGATCTGTCCAGACTGGTGAATTAAATGGAGACGAGGAGACCTACCACCCCTGCATTCTTAAGATCCTAATGGGTGGCATTAAATCTTCACCATCTTCCCTTTCCTAATGCAATATTATTTTTATTTATTATCTTGGCAGGACTGGGAGAATATAGTTTCATAAGCTTCCAATTGAATTACCCAATACTCCAACTGCCCAGGGGAAAATGACCACTAGGTGTGCTCTCAGACCTAGCAAATCCACTGTGAGCCAGACTTCGGCCTGGACTCATTTATTTAGTCCCTATGTGACCCTGCTGTACCATGAGGCCATGATGATGTTAATTCAGGTGTCCAGGTAACAATGTCCATTGGGATCCTATGTCCAATAGTCCTCAAAATATCTGGATATTCTCTTTTCCCCAGTGTAGTCACCTGAATGAATGGTCACAGGTCCTTTTGGGGCAGGACTGGGAAAATCATTACAATGTATACTTTCTGTAGTTTTGCAGGTCCTTCCCCCTGGAGACCAGCTGCCTCTTCAGTCAATGAGTTTGATTCAGGTCTGATAACTGCACAAAGGAGTAAAAGTTTTTATTGCAGCATCCACTCTCAGCTCTGCATTCTTGCTTTGTTGTGATTATATATTAAGTAGTCTCATTGGCTCCCCATCTGTTTTGCCCCTAGGGAAGGCTATGAGCTATAAATCATCTCTGAAACTTGCTGCTGGTCAAGTCCTCTTGGCTGTCACTCAGGCCTTCTGCATTATTACGATAATTGAGACACTCCCTCCCACCCCACCCCTCTTCTGATGGGTAAGCACCCATAATGATAATTGGCTTCTCTTTCTTCGGGCTCCCCATCATCTGCATAGACATCAAGGAACCCAGCTCTGTGATAGGCTCTCCTACCATCAACCCTGGCCTGCACAGGAGAAGCGCCACTGAACTTCTGTATCACGCTGGTGCCCCTCTCACTTAGCACTCTCCTGATGCCTCAAGGAATAGCTCGTCTCCTAGGTCCTCCCATGTTACACAATACTCTGGTGCGCCTTTGAGATCATGTTGTATGTCCATTCCAGCAACACGCACTTCTCTGAGACTTTTCATTTGTTCCCCCACCAACTGCCAAGGCAGTTCAGGCATGTCAGCTTCATTAAGAGAAAGCAACCATTTTCTCTAGGCTTTCAGGAGTCAGCCCAGCAAGGTGCTTGTACTGTCCCCTGGGGCCTTGCAAGAGTGTTAAATCCTACATCCCCAGGGAAAGTGTCCTGGTGTCAACAAACACTCCCTTACTGTGTTTCGGTTTCATCTTCCTTGGTAAAGCCCCCTCAAAATCTAACCCCGTAGGTCTGTCCTGGCTCCAGCCAGTGTGTACTGGCTAATTCTTGCAGCTCTTTGGGGGTGGAATCTATCTGCTTCTCATCAGGTTCATCACATCCTGGGCAACTTAGTCCTAGTTATTTGCCTGGCAGCCAGGAGGGGAGGTGGGGGCAGATCGTGAGGGGACCCCTGGTGCACTGGGGGACAGAGACTTCTCATTCCACCACAGTCATGCATCCTGGCATGGGTGGACTGGGGGAGTACCAGCACTTTGTAGGTAGAGGTGGGCCGCGTCTGAAGGCTCCAAGGGTTTAGAGGAGTCTTCGTGAACCAAAGTCTTCAGGCACATCCAGCCAGATGTCCCCATCCTTTGTGTTAAGGTCTTAGATTTTCCAAACCAGGGTCCTGACCTTGGCACAATAGACCTGCCTTAGCTGAGCACTCAGTCATCTTTGAAGGCCACCTTAGCTAGTAAGTCATAAATTAGGCCTTCAGCTTTTTCTACCCTCACACTGCAGAATAAACAGACTCTTTCTAAGTTACCAAAGAGGCTCTCTGGCCGACACACTCAGTTTTCATTTGTTTGTTAACTACCCTCAGCTTTTCATTTTCTCTCTGTAGGGCACCAACACGGCTTAATAAGAGTCAGCCAGTTTTATTATCCCTGAAGGCAGCGTTTCCCCGATTTCTCAACTGCCTGGATCATCAACCTGGTTAGCATCTTCCTCCCACCTAGTGTGACCAACGATCAGACTTTAGACTTTCAGTGGTAAAATCGGGAAAGTTTGTGTAAACCAGGATGAATTGGTTACCCTACTCCTACCGGAGCATTCTCCCAAGCCACTACTGATGGCTTTTAGCAATTGCATTGCTATCTGGCAGACTGTGCCTCACACACTACATAGAATGGGGTCCTTATTTCCGGCCAGGATATGTTCCCAAACCCTGTCTTACCACCTGCTTTCTTAGACCAGCCCTAGTACCAACTCCATTAGTTAGGATCCTCCAAGAAGTGGACGAGATTTATTGACGGCTTGGAGGGGGGACAGTCCTTGCAAAAGTTAGAGGAAAGTAGAAAGGTTGGATAGGGAGAGTCTCAGCCAGTCTTGAGCAGAGGTGGTCCATTAGAAGAGCCCCACATTGGGCATAAATGGCCAAGCCTTAGGTCCCCTGCCATCCTCAGTCACTGGTGGGGGTCTGGCCAGGAAGATTGTGGCCTCTTTTCAAACACTGTGGAGAATCCAAATGCTTTACAGGTGGAGATTCTCAGCTCACTGCTCTGCTAACAGCAGAAGAGCTTGATTTTTTCTGAGGGGAGATCAGAGCAACTTACCTCTGTGGCTGCCACACAGCTTTCATCTAGTTCTAACTCATAGAGGATCTAATAAGATAAGGGCTTAGTAGTGTGATGTATTATCTTCTGTGATCCTCCCTGTGTCAAATATATTTGCATTTGAATTGCCTTAATGTATAGGAAAAAAAATGATAACACTGTAATTTCAGTCATCAAGCTCCTTCTAAACTGACGATATAGTTTAAATCCAGATTTCCTGGCACATCCTCCACTGTATTACAAAAGACATCACCTTTTCCTATGAACACAGTCTGCTTTGAGCCTTTCGTTTGTTTACGCCATTTAAAGAAAATCTTGGAAGAACAAAGGACTTCAAATAACAAATAGAAATTCTTTTATAATAATATAGAAATTTAGAGTATAAAAATAATTATTACTGAGGGCTCACTGTGTGCAGCGTTTTACATAGTTTATTTACTGCTTCCTTTCCTTCGTCAAACATATCAGGCCTCTTTCTATATATAGGCATGTGTGCCATTAGCTTATGTACAATGGAGGGAAATATGATTTCCTTAGACATGCTGAAATTTCCACCACCAAAAAATAAAACCAGCAATCACACAGAAACCGTCCATTAACTTGAACTACCATCCCATTTCTGAAAGAAGCTTCTAGAAAGACTAGTTTATACTTCCTCACCTTCTAAACTAGTTACAGTGTGGGTTTTGTCCTTCTCCACCCCCCCTACACTCTACCTAAACTACTTTTCAGATTTCATCCCCCAGAGGTCTTATCAGAAGCCTCTTCAGATCCTTGTCTTTCTGACCATTTCAACATCACTGAGACTCCTGATCACCCCCTCCTCTCTGAACTTTTCTCTTTTTTTAAACTTTGAGAACATTATATTTTCCAAATTGGCCTTCTGTCTCATTAAGTGCTTTACTGCAGTGTCAGAAAACCACCTACCAGCATGTACCAGGTTTCTGTTCTTGACCTCTGTTTTCTTCCCTCTGTTATCCCTCACAAGGGTGATCTCATTCATCGCCATTTCCATGTCTTTTGAAGTGAACCCTCAGACTCCTTCCCTGGCCTTATCCTCTCTCCTGAACTCCAGAGTTTATTCCTAACTTGAACATAAATATGTTGTGTTTCATCAGCTCCTTAAACTCAGCATTTCAAAAATGAAAATCATGACCTTGCCATCGCTCCAAACTAGCTACTGCTTTTGTATCTTCTGATTTGATTATTGGCATTCCTACCCTCCCAGCTACCCCAGTGAAACCTGTGTCTTCCTCACCTCCTCCTACTTCCACACCCCCATGTCCAGATGTCTGATTAATTATGTTGGTTCCACATGTGAAATATCTCTCAAATCCAGACTCTTCTCCACCCTGCCCCCCACACTTCTGCTTGCACATGGCTCCTTTAAATCACTTGCCTTGACTATTGCAGGAGCCTCCCAAAAAAGTTTCCTAAGAAAGTTCTTCACCCACCCCATCCATTTTACCCTGTGCCACTAGAGTAACACTCCTAAAGCATGAGTGTAAGCAAGTCTGTCTTTGCACAAAAGCTTTTCATAGTCTCCCCTCACCAACCCCTCAAGGGTCACACTCCTACACGTGATATACGAGAGCCTCTTTGTCCTGTCTTCCCTTCTGCTATAGACTGAATTGTGTCCCCTGCAAAATTCATATTAATATATTGAAGCCCTGACCTCCAATTGATAGCATTTGGAAGTGGGACCTTTGGGAGATAATTAGGTTTAGATGAGGTCCTTATGATGGGATTAGTGCCCTTATAAGAAAAAACATCAGAGAGCTTGCTCTCTCTCTCAGCCATGTGAGGACACCAAAATAAGGCAGCTCTCTGTAAGCCAGGAAGAATGCTCTCAGCAGAACCCAACCATGCTGGTCCCTGATCTCAGACTTCCAGCCTTCAGAGCTGTGAGAAAATAAATATCTGTTTAAGTCATCCAGTCTATGGTATTTTATTATGGCAGCTTGAGCTAAGACACCTCCCTAAAGTTCATAACACCCTCTTTCATGAGCTCGGTCCCCATGTCACGTGAACTCAGTTCACACTAGATCATCACTACAGTTACTAACCACAGTATTTTATTCCGCTTTACTACTTTTACTTTTGGTGTTCTCTCTCAACCTACAGTATCTGCAGTACCTCCTACCTCCATATTCACCTAATCAAAATTCTAGTCACCTTTTCATGTATCAGCCAAAGTTCTCTACTACACATAATAGAAAGTGAATCTGGCTGATTCACTTTCAGCCGGTGAAAGGACCGGCTGAAAAACTAGGTTCAGGGAATGAGCAGGAACCGATGGAACCTGAGCAGCCAGAACTCAGCCAGAATCCGACCACAGGAAGGGCTTGGTGAGGATACACTGCTGTGACCACAGGACCCGTCCACCACATTGCCACCCTCTTGCCATGCCTCTACGAGCACGGCTTCCACTGCAGCTTCTGGTGGAATGAATATTTCACTTTATCCGCTTCTCTGTGTCACTTGCAGGCTTGCAGGTACATCTGATTGACTGATTGTGGGTCACGTGCCAGCAGCTGGCTTGCCAGGGCTTTGAGGAAGGCACTGTCCAGCTCTTGTTGGCTTTAGTGGTGGGATAGAGTCTGTGCTTCCCATATGGGAGGTGAACTGTAAGGAAGGGGGTTCAAACATTTTGTAGTAAAAAGAAACACGCTCTTTACCTTTATAACCTAGAGCAAGGTTGATCTCCTTTTTGAAGTTTAGTCTCATCTTTTTAATTGAAATTATTCTACCCATCTTCAGTGGCACATCTAGCCTATTTGACACCAAAGCACATCATTCTTTAGCATCCCTTCCTTTAAATGGAAAAATTACTTTCAGTAATAGTTATATGATAACAGTAATAATCATTATTTTATTGATTCATTTTTTCAGGTTTAAGATAAACAAATAAGGTTTTAATTTTAAAGGCATTAAAATTTGGTAAAGTGTTTCATGTATGAACTAAAGTTTGCACTTACCCAATAAAAACAATATACTCTGCTTTTCCATTATTTTATGAGTTTATTATGCTGAAGTATCTTATTATTTCATTACATCATTTCATTAAGTTAAACATAAAAACTCCAAGTAGTCACGTAGATTGGCAGAATCAAAATAATTCAAGGTCTTTTTCTTCATCTTTACAGTTACTAAGCTTCTTTTTTTTTTTTTCCCTATCAAATCTACTGTTTAAATGTGGCACCATAGGGGTTTGAGACACTCCATGACCAAAGTGTGCTTGAATGGTTCCCAACCTTTACAGACTTACTCTCCAGATGAGTATGTGTGGCTGAGTCCACATGCCAGGAGCCGAAAGTATAGCTGGGAGTTCAAATTAACTTCCATGTACAATACAATATTTATTAGAGATTATGTAGTCAAAATGTGCTGATTTGAAGATCATATATATATATATAAACACTCATCAGTAACAGCATCAATTATTTCAGCTTAAACCAATGTTCCACTTACTATTGCTCCTTAACAAACCGTCCCAGATTTGGAATAAAACAATTTACTGTGCTCACAGATTCTGTAGGTCAGATATTAAAAAAAGACGCAGCATGGCCGTCTTGTCTCTTCTACATGATGTTTTTGGCCTCAGTTCACAAGACTCAAAGGCTGGCGTCAAGGGCGCCTTGATATCTAGGGCATGGAATCATCTGAAGGATTGTTCATTCAGATGCTGCATCAGGGCTGGGAGGACTTGAAGACTAGGGCTACTTATATATGACTTTTCCATAGGTCTTGGCTTCCTCAGAGCATGGCTGCCCCAGATGGTCAGGTTTCCTACAAGACTCCAAGCACGAGTGTTCCAGTGAACAAAGCAGAAGTTCATTGGCTTTTATGAGTTCATAGTGTCACACCTGCTGCATTTTGTTGTTTACAAGCAAGTCATAAGACTGCCCAGATTCAAAGGGAGGAGAATTTGACTTCACCACTTAATGAGGGAATGGCAAGGGAGCAAGGGGATGGCGGGACTGTTGCAGCCATCTTTGAAGAATACAATCTGCCACAACCAACAAAAGATCCTGGGGGGCAGAAGTCCCTGTTCACTGACATTGTTTAGAATTGCCTGGCAATTATAGAAAGCAGTCAGACACTTGGTTTTATTATTGTATTCCCTTTATTGCCTGCACCTGGGGCAGACTGCTGTTCCCACTCTGCCCTTAGTATGCCACTGCGCATGTTCTGATCTGGGAAGGCCTTGGTAAATTAGCACTTAGAAAGGGTAAAGGTTCGCCCAGTTGTTTTATTATTTATGTATTTCTGCCTCCAGTAGATTATAAATTCACTGAGGTTAGAGACCATTTCTTTATAGCCACCACAATGCCAGCAGTAGCATGAGTATAATACAGACGAGAAACGTATGTTGATTGGTTCAAACAACTACACCCTATTTTAAATGCTCATTATTTGTAACTACGAAGTTTAAATAGGTGTTTTCCCCTTGCCCCCTAATAAATCTATAATCTCTAATTATAGTGATCTAGAAAATGATACTCAGAGGTTGTTCCTATACAAAGCACTGGATTGATTCTTCTGAATAAACAGGTCAAATCCCTTTTTTTTTTTTAAGTTTAAATTTTATTTCATTTGTTGGTACAGACTTTTTTTTCTAACATCTTTATTGGAGTATAATTGCTTTACAATGGTGTGTTAGTTTCTGCTTTATAACAAAGTGAATCAGCTATAAATATACATATATCCCCATATCTCTTCCCTCTTGCATGTCCCTCCCTCCCACCCTCCCTATCCCACCCCTCTAGATGGTCACAAAGCACCGAGCTGATCTCCCTGTGCTATGCCAGTGCTTCCCAGTAGCTATCTATTTTACATTTGGTAGTGTATATATATCCATGCCACTCTCGCACTTTGTCCCAGCTTACCCTTCCCCCTCCCCATGTCCTCAAGTCCATTCTCTATTAGGTCTGCGTCTTTATTCCCAACCTGCCCCTAGGTTCTTCATGACCATTTTTTTTTTTAGATTCCATATATATGTGATGGCATACGGTATTTGTTTTTCTCTTTCTCACTTACTTCAGACAAGACTCTAGGTCTTGTATGACAGACTCTAGGTCCATCCACCTCACCTCACAAATAACTCAATTTTGTTTCTTTATATGGCTGAGTAATATTTCATTGCATGTATGTGCCACATCTTCTTTATCCATTCATCTGTCAATGGACACTTAGGATGCTTCCAGGTCCTGCCTATTGTAAATAGAGCTGCAGTGAACACTGTGGTACATGACACTTTTTGAATTATGGTTTTCTCATGGTATATGCCCAGTAGTGGGATTGCTGGGTCGTATGGTAGTTCTATTTTTAGTTTTTTGAGGAGCATCCACACTGTTCTCCATAGTGGCTGTATCAATTTACATTCCCACCAACAGTGCAAGAGGATTTCCTTTTCTCCACACCCTCTCCAGCATTTATTGTTTGTAGATTTTTTGATGATAGCCATTCTGACTGGTGTGAGATATCTCATTGTAGTTTTTTTGGTTTTTTTGCGGTGCGAGGGCCTCTCACTGTTGTGGCCTCTCCAGTTGCGGAGCACAGGCTCCGGATGTGCAGGCTCAGTGGCCATGGCTCACGGGCCTAGCTGCTCCGTGGCATGTGGGATCTTCCTGGACCGGGGCACGAACCCGTGTCCCCTGCGTCGGCAGGTGGACTCTCAACCGCTGCGCCACCAGGGAAGCCTCTCATTGTAGTTTTTATGCATTTCTCTAATGATTAATGATGTTGAGCCTTCCTTCAAGTGTTTGTTGGCCATCTGTATATCTTCTTTGGAGAAATGTCTATTTAGGTCTTCTGCCCATTTTTGGATTGGGTTGTTTGTTTTTTTGATATTGAGCTGCATGAACAGCTTGTTAATTTTGGAGATTAATCCTTTGTCAGTTGCTTCATTTGCAAATATTTTCGCCCATTCTGAGGCTTGTCTTTTTGTCTTGTTTATGGTTTCCTTTGCTGTGCAAAAGCTTTTAAGTTTCATTACGTCCCATTTTTTAATTTTTCTTTAATTTCCATTTCTCTAGGAGGTGGGTCAAAAAGAATCTTGCTGTGATTTATGTCATAGAGTGTTCTGCCTATGTTTTCTTCTAAGAGTCTGACCTTACATTTAGGTCTTTAATCCATTTTGAGTTTATTTTTGTGTATGGTGTTAGTGACTGTTCTAATTTCCTTCTTTTCATGTACCTGTCCAGTTTTCCCAGCACCACGTATTGAAGAGGTTGTCTTTTCTCCATTGTATATTCTTGCCTCCATTATGAAAAAAATGGTGACCATATGTGCATGGGTTTATCTCTGGGCTTTCTATCCAGTTCCTATGGTCTACAGTTCTGTGTTTTTGTTGTTGTTTTTTTGTTTTTTGTGTGTATTTTGCTGTACGTGGGCCTCTCACTGTTGTGGCCTCTCCCATTGCGGAGCACAGGCTCCGGACGTGCAGGCTCAGGGGCCATGGCTCATGGGCCCAGCTGCCCCGCGGCATGTGGGATCTTCCTGAACTGGGGCACGAATCCGTGTCCCCTGCATCAGCAGGCGGACTCAACAACTGCACCACCAGGGAAGCCCTACAGTTCTGTTTTTGTGCCAGTAACATACTGTCTTGATTACTGTAGCTTTGTAGTGTAGTCTGAATTAAGGGAACCTGATTCCTCGAGCTCCGTTTTTCTTTCTCAAGATTGCTTTGGCTATTCAGGGTCTTTTGTGTTTCCATACAAATTGTGAAATTTCTTGTTCTAGTTCTGTGAAAAATGCCAGTGGTAGTTTGATAGGGAGTGCATTCAATTTGGAGATTGCTTTGTGTAGTATAGTCATTTTCACAATGTTGATTCTTCCAATCCAAGAACATGGTATAGCGCTCCATCTATTTGTATCATCTTTAAATCCTTTCATCACTGTTTTATACTTTTCTGCATACAGGTTTTTTGTCTCCTTAGGTAAGTTTATTCCTAGGTATTTTATTCGTATTGTTGCAATGGAAAATGGGAGTGTTTCCTTAATTTCTCTTTCAGATTTTTCATCATTAGTGTATTGGAATGCAAGAGATTTCTGTGCATTAATTTTCTATCCTGCTACTTTACCAAATTCATGTATTAGCTCTAGTAGTTTTCTGGTAGCATCTTTAGGATTCTCTATGTATAGTATCACGTCATCTGCAAACAGTGAGAGCTTTATTTCTTCTTTTCCGATTTGTATTCCTTTTATTGTTTTTTCTTCTCTGATTGCTGTGGCTAAAATTTCCAAGACTATATTGAATAATGGTGGTGAGAGTGGGAAACCTTGTCTTGTTCCTGATCTTAGTGGAAATGCTTTCAGTTTTTCACCATTGAGGACGATGTTGGCTGTGGGTATGTCATATATGGCCTTTATTAAGTTGAGGTACGTTCCCTCTATGCCTACTTTCTGGAGCATTTTTATCATAAATGGGTGTTGAATTTTGTCGAAAGCTTTCTGTGCATCTATTGAGATGATCATATGGTTTATATTCTTCACTTTGTTAATATGGTGTATCACATTGATTGATTTGCGTATATTGAAGGACCCTCGCATTCCTGGGATAAACCCCACTTGATCATCGTGTATGATCCTTTTAATGTGCTGTTGGATTCTGTTCTGCTACTATTTTGTTGAGGATTTTTGCATCTGTATTCATCAGTGATATTAGCCTGTAGTTTTCTTTCCTTGTGACATCTTTGTCTGGTTTTGGTATCAGGGTGATGCTGGCCTCGTAGAATGAGTTGGGGAGTGTTCCTCCCTCTGCTGTATTTTGGAAGAGTTTGAGAAGGAAAGGTGTCAGCTCTTCTCTAAATGTTTGATAGAATTCACCTGTGAAGCCATCTGGTCCTGAGCTTTTGTTTGTTGGAAGATTTTTAATCACAGTTTCAACTTCAGTGCATGTGACTGGTCTGTTTATATTTTCTGTTTCTTCCTGGTTCTGTCTCAGAAAGTTGTGCTTTTCTAAGAATTTGTCCATTTCTTCCATGTTGTCCACTTTATTGGCATAGAGTTGCTTGTAGTAATCTCTCATGATCCTTTGTATTTCTGCAGTGTCAGTTGTTTCTTCTCCTTTTTCATTTCTAATTCTATTGATTTGAGTCTTCTCCCTTTTTTTCTTGATGATTCTGGCTAATGGTTTATCAATTTTGCTTATCTTCTCAAGGAACCAGCTTTTAGTTTTATTGATCTTTGCTATTGTGTCCTTTACTTCTTTTTCATTTATTTCTGATCTGATCTTTATGTTTTCTTTCCTTCTGCTAACTTTGGGGTTTTTTGTTCTTCTTTCTCTAATTGCTTTAGGTGTAAGGTTAGGGTGTTTATTTGAGCTGTTTCTTGTTTGTTAAGGTAGGATTGCATTGCTTTAAACTTCCGTTTTAGAACTGCTTTTGCTGCATCACATAAGTTTTGGGTTGTCATGTTTTCATTGTCATTTGTTTGTAGGTATTTTTTTATTTCCTCTTTGATTTCTTCAGTGATCTCTTCGTTATTAAGTACTGTGTTGTTTAGCCTCCATGTGTTTGTATTTTTTAGTTTTTTTCCTGCAATTGATATCTAGTCTCATAGTGTTTTGGTCAGAAAAGATACTTCATACGATTTCAATTTTCTTAAATTTACCAAGGCTTGATATGTGGCCCAAGTTACAATCTATCCTGGAGAATGTTCCATGAGCACTTGGAAGAAAGTGTATTCTGTTGTTTTTGGATGGAATGTCCTATAAATATCAATTAAATCTATCTGGTCTATTGTTTTATTTAAACCTTGTGTTTCCTTATTTATTTTCATTTTGGATGATCTGTCCATTGGTGAAAGTGAGATGTTAAAGGCCACTACTATGATTGTGTTACTGTTGATTTCCCCTTTTATGGCTGTTAGTATTTGCCTTATGTATTAAGGTTCTCCTATGTTGGGTGCATAAATATTTACAATTGTTTTATCTTCTTCTTGGATTGATCCCTTGATCATTATGTAGTGCCCTTCTTTGTCTCTTGGAATAGTCTTTGTCTTAAAGTCTATTTTGTCTGATATCAGAATTGCCACTCCAACTCTCTTTTGATTTCCATTTGCATGGAATATCTTTCTCCATCCCCTCACTTTCAGTCTGTATGTGTCCCTAGGTCTGAAGTGGGTCTCTTGTAGACAGCACATATACAGGTCTTACTTTTGTATCCATTCAGCCAGTCTATATCTTTTGGTTGGAGCATTTAATCCATTTATATTTAAGGTAGTTATCTATATGTATGTTCCTTTTAGCATTTTCTTAATTGTTTTGGGTCTTTTATTGTAGGTCTTTTCCTTGTTTTGTGCTTCCTGCGTAGAGAAGTTCCTTTAGCATTTGTTGTAAATCTGGTTTGGTGGTACTGAATTCTCTTAGCTTTTGCTTGTCTGTAAAGGTTTTAATTTCTCTGTCGAATATGAATGAGATCCTTGCTGGGTAGGGTAATCTTGGTTGTAGGTTTATCCCTTTCGTCACTTTAAATATGTCCTGCCACTCCCTTCTGGCTTGTAGAGTTTCTGCTGAGAGATCAGCTGTTAACCTTATGGGGATTCCCTTGTTTGTTATTTGTTACTTTTCCCTTGATGCTTTTACTACTTTTTCTTTGTATTTAATTTTTGATAGTTTGATTAATATATGTCTTGGCATGTTTCTCCTTGGATTTATCCTGTATGGGACTCTCTGCACTTCCTGGCCTTTATTAACTATTTCCTTTCCCATATATGGGAAGTTTTCAACTGTAATCTCTTCAAATATTTTCTCAGTCTCTTTCGTTTTCTCTTCTCCTTGGGATCCTTATATTTTGAATGTTGGTGTGTTTAATGTTGTCCCAGAGGTCTCTGAGACTTTCCTCAATTCTTTTCATTCTTTTTTCTTTATTCTACTCTGCAGTAGTTATTTCCACTATTTTATCTTCCAGGTCACCTATCCCTTCTTCTGCCTCAGTTATTCTGCTATTGATCTCTTCTAGAGAATTTTTAATATCATTTATTGTGCTGTTCATCATTGTTTGTTTGCTCGTTATTTCTTCTAGGTCCTTGTTAAAGATTTCTTGTATTTTCTCCATTCTATTTCCAAGATGTTGCATCATCTTTACTATCATTATTCTGAATTCTTTTTCAGGTAGACTGCCTATTTCCTCTTCAGTTGTTAGGTCTGGTGGGTTTTTCCTTGCTCCTTCATCTGCTATGTGTTTCTCTGTCTTCTCATTTTGCTAAACTTACTCTGTTTGGGGGTCTCCTTTTCTCAGGCTGCAGGTTCGTAGTTCCTGTTTTTTTTGGTGTCTGTCCCCCAGTGGCTAAGATTGGTTCAGTGGGTTGTGTAGGCTTCATGGTGGAGGGGACTAGTGCCTGTGTTCTGGTGGATGAGGTTGGATCTTGTCTTTCTGGTGGGCAGGTCCATGTCTGGTGGTGTGTTTTGGAGTGTTTGTGACCTTATTATGATTTGAGGCAGCCTCTCTGCTAATGGCTGGGGTTGTGTTCCTGTCTTGCTAGTTGTTTTGCATAGGATGTCCAGCACTGTAGCTTGTTGGTCATTGAGTGGAGTGGGTCTTGGTGTTGAGATGGAGATCTCTGGGAGATTTTTGCCGTTTGATATTACATGGAGCTGGGACATCTCTGTTGGACCAATGTCCTGAACTCAGCTCTCCCACCTCAGAGGCACAGGCCTGACACCTGGCCGGAGCACCAAGACCCTGTCATCCACACAGCTCAGAATAAAAGGAAGAAAAAAAGAAAGAAAGAAAGAACGCAAAATAAAATAAAGTAATATAGAATAAGGTTATTAAAATTAAAAATAAAAAATAATTATTAAAAATAAACAAAAATTTAAAAAGTAGTAAAAAAAAAAAACCAAAAGAAGAGCAACCAAACGGAAAAACAAATCCACCAATGATAAGCACTAAAATCTGTAGTTTAGAAAAAGCAAAAACAAAACAAAACAAAAAACGGAGAGACAGAAACCTAGGACAAATGGTAAAAGCAAAGCTATACAGACAAAATCACACACAGAAGCATATGCATACACACTCACAAAAAGAGAAAAAGGAAAAAAAATTATATATTGTTGCTCCCAAAGTCCACTGCCTCAATTTGGGATGATTTGTTGTCTATTCAGGTATTCCACAGATGCAGGGTACATCAAGCTGATTGTGGAGATTTAATCCGCTGCCCCTGAGGCTGCTGGGAGAGATTTCCCTTTCTCTTCTTTGTTCGCACAACTCCTGAGGTTCAGCTTTGGATTTGGTCCCGCCTGTGCATATAGGTCACCTGAGCACATCTGTTCTTGGCTCAGACAGGATGGGGTTAAAGTAGCAGCTGGTTGGGGGGCTCTGGCTCACTCAGGCCGGAGGGAGCAGGGGTACGGAATGCGGGACAAGCCTGCGGTTGCAGGGGCCAACATGATGTTGAACCGGCCTGAGGTGCTCTGTGTGTTCCCCCGGGGAAGTTGTCCCTGGATCACTGGACCCTGGCAGTGGTGGCCTGCACAGGCTCCTGGGAGTGGAGGTGTGGGTAGTGACCTGTGCTTGCTCACAGGCTTCTTGGTGGCTACAGCAGCAGCCTTCGTGTCTCATGCCCGTCTCTGGGGTCTGCGCTGGTAGCTATGGCTCGTGCCCATCTCTGGAGCTCGTTTAGGCAGCGCTCTTAATACCCTCACCTCATGCACCCTGAAACAAAGAGGCAAAAAAGGCCTCTTGCCTCTGGCAGCTCCAGACCTTTTCCCGGGCTCTTTCCCGGCCAGTTATGGCACACTAGCCCCCTTCAGGGTGTGTTCACGCAGCCAACCCCAGTCCTCTCCCTGGGATCCAACCACCGAAGCCCGAGCCTCAGCTCCCAGCCCCCACCCGTCCTGGTGGGTGAGCAGACAAGCGTCTCCGGCTGGTGAGTGCTGGTCGGCACCAATCCTGTGCGGGAATCTCTCCGCTTTGCCCTCCGCACCCCAGTTTCTGCGCTCTCCTCCGTGGCTCCGAAGCTCCCCCCCTCTGCCACACACCGTCTCCACCCGTGAAGGGCCTTCCTAGTGTGTGGAAACTTTTCCTCCTTCACAGCTCCCTCCCAGAGGTGCAGGTCCCGTCCCTATTCTTTTGTCTCTGCTTTTTCTTTTTTCTTTTGCCCTACCCAGGTATGTGGGGAGTTTCTTGCCTTTTGGGAGGTCTGAGGTCTTCTGCCAGTGTTCAGTAGGTGTTCTGTAGGAGTTGTTCCACAAGTAGATGTATTTCTGATGTATTTGTGGGGAGCAAGTTGATCTCCACGTCTTACTCTTCCGCCATCTTGAAGCTCTTCCTAATTCCTTAAATAAATTAAGCATTTGCACTTTCTATGGCACTTTTATTAGAGCCAAGAGAGGAAATGGGCATACACCTTGGCGTTTATATATTTCCCCCTAAGGCCCTCCCGTGGAGTCTCTTTGCCACGCTCATCTCAACTGGGTAAGCCTTTAATCAATCTCGTAATTGGACGTGGTGCCTGCAGTGGGTCCATGCACATCCTGAGGGTGGAGAGGTCCTTTTTTTTTCTTTATTTTCTTTATTTTCTTTTATTTATTTATTGCAGTACGTGGGCCTCTCACTGTTGTGGCCTCTCCCGTTGCGGAGCACAGGCTCCAGACGCGCAGGCTCAGCTGCCATGGCTCATGGGCCCAGCTGCTCCGCGACATGTGGGATCTTCCCGGACCGGGGCACGAACCCGTGCCGCCTGCATCAGCAGGCGGACTCTCAACCACTGCGCCACCAGGGAAGCCCAGAGAGGTCCTTTTGTACACCCTTCAGTGATCCTAGTTACTTGTCACTGCCTGTGGACGTGAAAGCAGCTGAGTTGGATTCACAGGGATGCTGGCTGGTAGGGTCCCTGTCCGCAGCTGAGCTGTGACTGGTGATGACCACAGCCTTAGCACCTGGTACAGCACCCGGTTGGACCCTCCAGCAGTCAACTTTACAATACTCCTTATATACTCAAGCCCTAAAACTTAAGGCCCTTTTGACTCTTACTTTCCCTAAAAAGGGGTCCACCATATTTGTGTGAATAGCTGAATAATAAGTGACACGCTTTTGCTGTGTGCACCAGTACTGTGCTAAGTGCTTTCCATAGATTAGCTTGTTCAGTCCTCACACTTGTAAACCATGGATATATTATAATTCCCAAATTAAAGATGAAAAAACTGAGACTCAGAGAAATTTAATAATTTGCCCAGAGTCACACAGCCAGTGTATGCTGGAGCCAGAGTCTGAATCCAGAATGCTCCCCAAGTGTATTTTCTGAGCCACTCCCTTGCACTTCCTTCCCGGTACAACCAGTAAACTAAGGTGCACACCTACAGTGCTGACAGTGCAGAATTCCATCCAGGTCCCTTACCTGGGGTCCTTTGTTCTGGGTGGCTAATGTCTCTGTAGTTTCCCAGGAGCGTAGTTTTGACTCCCATGTGGCAATGGTATAACGCAGTGTTCCAGCCTGGTTCGTTTCTTAGGGTGAACCAGAAATCACAGTGCACTTGCCAGAATGCTAAAGATAGCCACTGCACGTAAATCAGGCATACTTCTTATACTTAAGTGTTCTTAATGGCCCCAGTGTGCTCATATATTCACAGCTATTAAGTTTAACTAACTTACGGTGACACCCACTAATTCACTTGGGTCATTTTTAACATAGAATCACAGGGTCTTTTAAACTCATTCTGTAATTCATTTTCTTTATTCCATAGCGTTTTCTTAGTGGGTATTTTCATTTCATGAAGGTCTATGGTGTTAAGATGATAGCTTTGGGGTTATTTACAAATATAATTAAAATAGGGAAAATTAAATAGTAAAGTTGAACAGTCATTGGAGGTATTACTTCAGCATGAAAAACTTCTCTTCATCCCACCTACAAACATGGTTTAGGCCCTCATCATAGCATGCCTGGATTACCAATAAAATTTTCCTAATACCCTCTCCTCCTGCCCATTATAATCCATTTATTCTTCATGTAGTTTTCCAAGTGACTCTCTAAAATGGAAATCATAACATGCAGGGCCAGTTTCATTGGGTGTGTAGCCTGTGCTGTCACATGGGGGCCCATGCTCAGGAGGGCCCTGTGGTTGGTTTTGATGCTCTGCTCTCACCGTCTTGACATTCCTAATGATTTTTCCACAAGAGGTCTCGCATTTTCACTTTGCACTGGACCCTGCAAATTAAATAACCAGTCCTGGTAACATATAATCATGTAATCCTCTCATCACACTTCCTCATGAATGATCTAGATGCCCCTCTTTGAATTTCCTAAGAATTCATGAATTATGATTTAGAAACATCTGGATTTTCTGTAAACTTCCTTATTTTGCAATTCTATAATTCTATGACTGTAAAATGCTTTACAAATATAAATACTCAGGGACGTCAAAGATCTCATATTTACACAAGCACCTTCAAAACTGATCCAGTGCACATAAACCTAAGATGGCAGTAGTTTTTGTTCATTTGTGTTGGTTTCCCAGCTTGCTTGCTTTATCACACTGTTGACTTGTATAGACTTCATGGTCACACAATTCCCAAGGTTTTTCTTTAGCAGTGACCTGTCTTTTCCTTTAAACTCACAGGTCTAGATTCAGTTTTTCAGTAATATGCAATGCCATCAATTATCTTAGTGTCTGGCAAGAAATGTCTAAAAGGGCTCAAAGTAAAATAATCTTGATTCACTATATTTTTATATGAATTTGCAGCACTTGTACCACATTTTAAAGAAGAAATTTAGATTTAAACAATGAAACAATTATTAGTTGGTTTATTTCCAAAACACTGACAATAACAATTGATTCAGTTATGTATTCATTAATTTATCAAAAAATTATTGCGCACCTGTGATGTTCTAAGGATTCAAAGACAAAGGCATTCAGCCCTTAATTTCATGGTGCTTAATACTTAGATGTAGCTGGGAGGGGGAGGGTTCTATTAATTTTCTAGGGCTGTCATAATAAAATTGCACAGGCTGGGAGGCTTAAACAACAGGAACTGATTTTATCACAGTTTGCAGGCTATAAGTCCAAGATTAAGGTGCTATCAGGGTTGATGTCTGGTGCTGTCTCTCTCCTTGAGTTCCAGTCTAGTATTTTAACTTATTTGTTGAAATGTTACCTGATGGCAAGCATGTCTTACACGGAGTTTTGGTACCTAGCTCAGCCTTCAAAAGCCTGTTTAACTCATTAATGTTATATACTTAACGGATATTACTAATAATGCTATAGGACTACCATGAATTACAACGTTTCCATGATGAAACAGGTAGAATGTTTTGATTCTTGGTGAATGTGTGAACATAATTGTCTGTTTAGGTAGGAATATAGATTTCATCACTGGAAACTTCTGTTGAGGCCTGGGACTAATTATGCTTTACTCCTCATTCACCTTACTTTCTACCCCCACTGACCTGCACTCATTGCACACTCATCCACATGAATGCACGTGCACACACACACACACACACACACACACACACATCCAGTTAACTACCACATCTTACCAGTTCAACTCCCTAAGTATTTACTTAATCTGTTCATAATTACAGCCATTACTCCAGCTCAGGATATGATGGTCCAACACCTGGAACCCCTTCAGCCAAAGTGATATTTTAAAACTCAGATCTTGTCCTGTCATCTCCTGATGTCCCTTTAATGGCTTTCCATTTTCCTTTTAATGAAAATCCAAACTCCTTCACCTGACACACAAAGCCTTTGTGTTTTTCTGTTGTTTTTCTTTTTAAAGCCATTTTTATTTCTTTATTGTTGTGAACGAACATATGCTAATTTTTTAAATGAAGTATAGTAGATTTATAATATTTAGTTTCAGGTGTACAGCATAGTGATTCAATATTTTTACAGGTTATACTCCATTAAAAGTCATGACAAGATAATGGCTGTAATTCCCTGTGCTATACAGTATATCCTTGTTGCTTATTACATAGTCATTTATATCTCTTAATCCCATATACTTATCTTGCCCCTCCCCATTTCCCTCTCCCCACTGGTAACCACTAGTTAGTTTTCTGTATCTGTGAGTCTGTTTCTGTCTCACTATATACATTTGTTTGTTTTATGTTTTAGATTCCACGTATAAGTGATATCATACAGTATTTGTCTTTCTCTGGCTTATTTCGCTAAGCATGATATCCTCTAGGTCCATCAACATACAGAGCCTTTGGAAACATGATCCCTGTTGCTCCAGACTGATTTCCCGCCACTCCTCTCTCTGCGGTCACCTCCCAGCACTCGCCCACACCCCACCGACACCCCACTTCAGTCTGACACACTGATTTTCAGTTCCTCCAGTTTTTCCTTTGTATATGCTCTCACCTCTGTTGAAGAACCCCTCAAGCCATGCCCTCCTCCAAGACAGAGGTAGAGGCTACTGCATATGGCGTGGTGGTGGTCGGAGCATGGACTTGGCACCTAACTGCTTGAATTTGGAGCCCTGCTTCATCGCTATTAGCCGTAAGTCCACGGGCTACTTAACCTTAACCTAAGTCTTAACCTTTCTGTGTCTTAGTTACCTCTGCTGTTAAGTACCAAAGTCATGGAATTATTTGGATTACATGATTGACACAAGTACTGCATGTAGTACAGTCCTTGACATATAGTAAGCATTCAGGTGATCTTAACTTTTATTGTGATTAATTAGTTATGGAGAGTGAGCCAAGCACCGTGTTAGCCACTGAGGTGACAAAGAGGAAAGGATATTTCTATCCCTCATAAGCTAGCAAAGGAGGAAAAAATATATTGTTTCAATACAAAAATGACGTCTTTTCATAATTGTTATGAACAAAATGCCGAGTAGCAAAACGAGAATGAGTTCACTCCCCACAACAGCTGGAACAGAGACTGGGAATGTGATTTGAGGTGCAGAGCAGGCATCAAGGAGAGAGGGATCTTTTAACATCTAGCCACTCATGTGCCCCAAGCCTAGAGCTTCTTGAGGTGCGGGATCAAAGCTGGTGGGGATCATGGGAGAAGAGAGGCCACCCATAGGGTTCATCCTCTCCATTTAATCCTTCTTTTTGAGGAGGAGTGAGGTGAGGCTTGGAGATCAGATGGGGGCACAATGGAAATGAAGCTAGGCGGCTTTTAGTTGAATGAAAATTGAGGGGTGGGAGGAGAGAAGTCTCAAGACATGAGACGGGGGGAAAAAAAGGCACCTCCTAAGACCCTTGGGACCATAGAGGAAAACTTTTCCCCCTGTGATTTAGCCACAGATGAGGGTTAGCAATGAGGTCAGCAATATCCTAAAAGCACACTCTCAGATTTTAAGATACCCCTTGAAATCTCACACTGTTATATTTAATATTTATTATTTGTGTGAAATGGGTAAAGTACTTTGTTGCTAATTGCAAACATATATATATTGTCTTCTGTTATACACTCCCGGTAACTATGAGACTCTGTGTGGGGTTGGGGGAGCATGCCTTCTCTCACACACTTCTTTTCCTTATTGCATTATTACATTTTCTTTTTAAGTCTTATGAGTCTTTTCCTATTATTGTATAATTTAAGAGAGTATATCAAGATCTGTACTCCAGTTCTTAGTCTTTAATTTTTTATAATTCATATGGTATATAGATTATTATACATAGTGCATATCATACAGAGATCGTGTATTTGGATAATCACTTATCCATTAATTATAGCTTCTTTCCTTAGCTAAAGAAAATCTGAGAAACATCGTGAGTCCTAAGATTTAACTACAAATGTAAACAGTTTTGAGGATTTGTCAGAGATACTTGAGATGTGCTTTTACCATTTTTATCACTAACTTCTTATCCCTGATTTTTTTTTTTTTTTCTTTTTTTGCGGTACGCGGGCCTCTCACTGTTGCGGCCTCTCCCGTTGTGGAGCACAGGCTCCGGACGCGCAGGCTCAGCGGCCATGGCTCACGGGCCCAGCCGCTCCGCGGCATGTGGGATCTTCCCGGACCGGGGCACGAACCCGCGTCCCCTGCATCGGCAGGCGGACTCTCAACTGCTACGCCACCAGGGAAGCCCCTTATCCCTGATATTGAAATTAAATTTCTTATTTGCATATTTTAATAGTTTAGTAGGTTCTACTTTCTTCATTTGCCTTTAAGTTAAACCAAAACTAATTCCTCAATTCATCTAACAGTCTAATGCACGTTTTTGTTGTATTTAAAGGTCTCTAGGTTGGTCTTTTACATATTAATTTCACTTCCTTACTTACCAGTTAGAGAATTTTAAATCTGAGAGATGATGGCGTTCTCACAATCACAGGAATCAAATTCCTTTTGCTTGCATGTAACTCCTCACATGTCACATAGCTTTCTTTTCCTGTATCCCAATCAGAAATAAGACAGAAGCCTATCTTTATCTAAATATTATCTTACTGTTTTATCTGGTGAATGGAAATGGCTGTTAGATGATGGGAATGTTTTTATAGATGACAGAGAAAATGTCAAGTAAAGGAATTTTTGTTCTTCTGGCTGATGGACGAAGTGCCGTGTGTACAATATATTTATCATGAGGGTCATACTGGAGAGAAATGGTCTCCATGTAAAACCAGCCACGGCTGCACTACAAGGATAAAGTAAATGTGTCAGTGATGAAGGGGCTGTTATTCACAGCCAAACCATCAGTCAGCCATTGTGCTGGGGGCAGCTGAGTCACTGAGCATATTCTGATCCTGTGTGTACCAGCTGGTCCTGAACACTGAACTTGTTGTTAATTTACATCACATTTGTGACTCCCTAGCGTTACCCATTCAGGGACATCAACTACATGATAAATTCTGTGTCTGTGATTATGTTATTTTTTGTTAGGGACCCATTATGTATATTGTAAAGAAAATGGATGGCCACCCTTGGTTTTTCAAATACAATATGTTTAAGGACCTTTATTCCCATGCACATAAGTTAGGCGATTCAATTTATTATTTCTCCCAGCAAATGTAGTTTTAATCCAAATATATCATTTTAATCCTTTAGGTTTTTTCCTGGCACAGAGCAAACAAAAATCTTCATGGTGCCTTGTGACAGTAATAAAACTTACACTCCTTGTAAGATAACTGTGCTAAATCCTACAAACTGTTATTGCCATTTTCATTTAAAAACTGATCTAACTAAGATTCAGAGAAGTTAAGTAATCTGTCTAAGGTCACAGAAATAATCAGTGGTAGACTGACATTTTAACCCAGGTTACTAAACTCCTAAAGTTCAGCTTTTCCTCTTGGTTTACACTGACTAAATAAGGAATCCACCAAGTATTTAAAGGGTATCGGGGGGACCTTCAAGATGACGGAGGAGTAAGATGTGGAGATCACCTTCCTCCCCACAAATACATCAGAAATACATCTACTTCTGGAACAACTCCTACAGAACACCTACTGAATGCTGACAGAAGACCTCAGACCTCCCAAAAGGCAAGAAACTCCCCACGTACCTGGGTAGGGCAAAAGAAAAAAAAAAAAAAAAACAGAGACAAAAGAATAGGGACGGCACCTGCACCAGTGGGAGGGAGCTGTGAAGGAGGAAAAGTTTCTGCCCCCTAGGAAGCCCTTCCACTGGTGGAAACAGGGCATGGGCAGGGGGGATGCTTTGGAGCCACAGAGGAGAGCGCAGCAACCGGGGTGCAGAGGGCAAAGCGGAGAGATTCCCACACAGAGGTTCGGTGCCAACCAGCACTTACTAGCCTCAGAGGCTTGTCTGCTCACCCGCTGGGACAGATGGGGGCTGGGAGCTGAGGCTTGGGCTTCGGAGGTCAGATCCCAGGGAGAGGGCTGGGGTTGGCTGCGTGAACACAGCCTGAAGGGAGCTACTGCGCCACAGCTAGACGGGAGGGAGTCCGGGAAAAAGTCTGGAGCTGCCAAAGAGGCAAGAGACCATTGTTTTGGGGTGCTCGAGGAGAGGGGATTCAGAGCACCACCTAAGTGAGCTCCAGAGATGGGCGCGAGCCACGGCTATCAGCGCAGATACCAGAAACGGGCATGAGATGCTAAGGCTGCTGCTGCAGCCACCAAGAAGCCTGTGTGCATGCACAGGTCACTATCCACATCTCCCCTCCCGGGAGCCTGTGCAGCCTGCCACTTCCAGGGTCCCGTGATCCAGAGATAACTTCCCTGGGAGAGCACACGGCACGCCTCAGGCTGGTGCAAACTCATGGTGGCCTCTGCCGCCGCAGGCTCCCCCCGCATACCAGTTATAACTACTGTACCCCTCCCTCCCCCTGGCATGAGTGAGCCAGAGCCCCCTAATCAGCCACTGTTTTAACCCCGTCCTGTCTGGGCGGGAACAGAAGCCTAAGGGCAGCCTACACACAGAGGTGGGGCCAAAACCAAAGCTGAACCCCAGGAGCTGTGCGAACAAAGAAGGG
>NW_006784867.1:938240-944670 GCF_000442215.2 Lipotes vexillifer | reverse complement strand
TTTTTTTTTTTTTTTTGCGGTACGCAGGCCTCTCACTGTTGTGGCCTCTCCCGTTGTGGAGCACAGGCTCCGGACGTGCAGGCTCAGTGGCCATAGCTCACGGGCCTAGCTGCTCCATGGCATGTGGGATCTTCCCGGACCGGGGCACAAACCCATGTCCCCTGCATCGGCAGGTGGACTCTCAACAACTGCGCCACCAGGGAAGCCCCACAGTTACTTTTTTATTTTACTAATTTAAACATTTTTTATTTTAATTATTTTATTTATTTATTTATTTTTCTTCCTTTTTTTCCTCCCTTTTCTTCTGACCCATGTGGCTGACAGGGTCTTGGTGCTCCACCCTGGTGTCAGGCCTGAGCCTCTGAGGTGGGAGAGGCCAAGTTCAGGACATTGGACTGCCAGAGACCTCCCGGCCCCACGTAATATCAGTCGGCGAGAGCTCTCCCAGAGGTCTCCGTCTCGATGCTAAGGACCACCTCCACCTAGCAGCCAGCAAGTCCAGTGCTGGATGGCCCATGCCAAACAACTAGCAAGACAGGAAACAACCCCACCCATTAGCAGAGAGGCTGCCTAAAATCATAATAAGGTCACAGATACCCCAAAACACACCAACAGAAGGGCAAGATACAACCCCACCCACAAGAACACAGGCACCAGTCCCCTCCACCAGGAAGCCTCCACAAGCCACTGAACCAACCTTACCCACTGGGGGCAGACAACAAAAACAATGGGAGTTACGAACCTGTAGCCTGAGAAAAGGAGACCCCAAACACAGTAAGTTAAGCAAAATGAGAAGACAGTAAAATATGCAGTAGATGAAGGAGCAAGGTAAAAACCCACCAGACCAAATGAATGAAGAGGAAATAGACAGTCTACCTGAAAAAGAATTCAGAGTAATGATAGTAATGATGACCCGAAATCATGGAAACAGAATGGAGAAAATACAAGAAACATTTAACAGGGAACTAGAAGAACTAAAGAGCAAACAAACAATGATGAACAACACAATAAATGAAATCAAAAATTCTCTAGAAGGAATCAATAGCAGAATAACTGAGGCAGAAGAACAGATAAGTGACCTGGAAGATAAAATAGTGGAAATAACTACTGCAGAGCAGAATAAAGAAAAAAGAATTGAGGACAGTCTAAGACCTCTGGGACAACATTAAACATACCAATATTCGAATTATAGGGGTCCCAGAAGAAAAAGAAAAAGAAAGGGTCTGAGAAAATATTTCAAGAGATTATAGTTGAAAACTTCCCTAACATGGGACAGAAATAGTCAAGTCCAGGAAGCACAGAGTCCCATACAGTTAAATCCAAGGAGAAACACACCAAGACACATATTAAACAAACTATCAAAAATTAAATACAGAGAAAAAATATTAAAAGCAGCCAGAGAAAAGCAACAAATAATATAAAAGGGAATCCCCATAAGGTTAACAGCTGATCTTTCAGCAGAAACTCTACAAGCCAGAAGGGAGTGGCAGGACATATTTAAAGTGATGAAAGGGAAAAACCTACCACCAAGATTACTTTACCCAGCAAGGATCTCATTCATATTCGACGGAGAAATTAAAACCTTTACAGACAAGCAAAAGCTAAGAGAATTCAGCACCACCAAACCAGCTTTACAATAAATACTAAAGGAACTTCTAGGCAGGAAACCCAAGAGAAGGAAAAGACCTACAATAACAAACCCAAAACAGTGAAGAAAATGGTAGTAGGAACATACATATCGATAATTACCTTAAATGTGAATGGATTAAATGCTCCAACCAAAAGACATAGACTGGCTGAATAGATACAAAAATAAGACCTGTATATATGCTGTCTACAAGAGACCCACTTCAGACCTAGGGACAAATACAGCTGAAAGTGAGGGGATGGAAAAAGATATTCCATGCAAATGGAAATCAAAAGAAAGCTGGAGTAGCAATTCACATATCAGACAAAACAGACTTTAAAATAAAGACTATTGCAGGAGACAAAGAAGGGCACTACATAATGATCAAGGGATCAATCCAAGAAGTAGATATAACAGTTGTAAATATTTATGCACCCAACATAGGAGCACCTCAGTACATAAGGCAAATGCTAACAGCCATGAAAGGAGAAATCAACAGTAACACAATCATAGTAGGGGACTTTAACACTCCACTTTCACCAATGTATAGATCATCCAAAATGAAAATAAATAAGGAAATACAAGCTTTTTGTTTGTTTGTTTGTTTTGTGGTATGCGGGCCTCTCACTGTTGTGGCCTCTCCATTTGTGGAGCAACAGGCTCCGGACACGCAGGCTCAGCGGCCATGACTCACGGGCGCAGCCGCTCCGTGGCATGTGGGATTTTCCTGGACCAGGGCACGAACCCATGTCTCCTGCATCAGCAGGCGGACCCTCAACTACTGCGACACCAGGGAAGCCCAGGAAATACAAGCTTTAAATGTCACTGATAGGCCAGATAGATTTAATTGATATTTATAGGACCTTCCATCCCAAAACAACAGAATACACTTTCTTCGACTAAACAGTACGACTAAACAGGCTAAACAGTACGCTACTGAATAACCAAGAGATCACTGAAGATACCAAAGAGGAAATCAAATACCTAGACACAAATGACAATGAAAACACGATGACCCAAAATCGATAGGATGCAGCAAAAGCAGTTCTAAGAGGGAAGTTTATAGCAATACAATCCTACCTCAAGAAACAAGAAAAATCTCAAATAAACTTAAACTTACACCTAAAGCAATTACAGAAAGAAGAACACAAAAACCCCAAAGTAAGCAGAAGGAAAGAAATCATAAAGATCAGATCTGAGATAAATGAAAAAGAAATGAAGGAAACAATAGTAAAGATCAATAAAACTAAAAGCTGGTTCTTTGAGAAACCGCTAGTCAGACTCATCAACAAAAAAAGGGAGAAGACTCAAATCAACAGAATTAGAAATGAAAAAGGAGAAGTAACAACTGACCCTGCAGAAATACAGAGTCATGAGGGATGACTACAAGCAACTATATGCCCATAAAATGGACAGTCTGGAAGAAATGGACGAGTTCTTAGAAAAGCACAACCTTCTGAGACTGAACCAGGAAGAAATAGAAAATATAAAGAGACCAATCACAAGCACTGAAGTTGAAACTGTGATCCAACAGGGCTTCCCTGGTGGCGCAGTGGTTGGGAGTCCGCCTGCCGATGCAGGGGACAAGGGTTCATTCCCCGGTCCGGGAAGATCCCACATGCCGTGGAGCGGCTGGGCCCGTGAGCCATGGCTGCTGAGCTTGCGCGTCTGGAGCCTGTGCTCCGCAATGGGAGAGGCCACAGCAGTGAGAGGCCTGTGTACCGCAAAAAAAAAAATCTTCCAACAAACAAAAGCCCAGGACCAGGCGGCTACACAGGCTATTTCTATCAAACATTTAGAAAAGAGCTAACACCTCTCCTTCTCAAACTCTTCCAAAATATAGCAGAAGGAAGAACACTCCCAAACTCATTCTACAAGGGCATCATCACCCTGATACCAAAACCAGACAAAGATGTCTCAAAAGCAGAAAACTGCAGGCCAATATCACTGATGAACATAGATGCAAAAATCCTCAACAAAATACTAGCAAACAGAATCCAACAGCACATTTAAAGGTTCCTACACCATGATCAAGTGGGGTTTATTCCAGGAATGCAAGGATTCTTCAATATACACAAATCTATCAATGTGATACATATGTATGGAATCTAAACAAAGAAACAAAAAATGTTCTGAAGAACCTAGGGGCAGGACTGGAATAAAGACGCAGATGTAGAGAATGGACTTGAGGACACGGGGAAGGGGAAGGGGAAGCTGTGACGAAGTGAGAAAGTAGCATTGACATATATACACTACCAAATGTAAAATAGATAGCTAGTGGGAAGCAGCTACAGAGCACAGGGAGATCAGCTCAGTGCTTTGTGACCACCTAGAGGGGTGGGATAGGGAGGGTGGGAGGGAGATGCAAGATGGAGGGGATATGGGGATATATGTATATGTATAGCTGATTCACTTTGTTATACAGCAGAAACTAACACACCATTGTAAAGCAATCATACTCCAATAAGATGTTAAAAAAAATAAAAGGTATCAATAAAATAAAAAACGATTAACTTTTAGAAGCAAAATGTTTTTTAAAAACTGTTTTAATAATCAGAACCTGAAAAAATAGACTGTGATAGTTTAACTCTGAAAATTAAAGATAATTCCATAAAATCATTTTATTACTTTATGTGCTGCTTGAAATAGTAATATATTAATAGATGTAAAAGTTAGATATAGTTAAAAGATATAGGTAACTATTGTCTTACAGAACACGAGTGCCCTAGAAAATGGTTTTAGGTTCAGTACACAACTCCAACCAATATAATAAATAAAAATAATAAAATAGCAATAAATGCTGAAATGGAAACAATATTTTTGAATATTAACTGATATATTTTTCATTTCCCTTGAATCATATGCTCTTGTCTATGTCTGCAATATCTAGTAGAAATATAAAATGAACCACATGTATGATTATTAATTTTCTGTCATATTTTTAAAAAGCAAAAACAAAGGTTCATGTTTTAAAATATATTTTATTTAACCAAGTATGTCTAAATTTTAACATTTCAATATGTGTCAATATAAAAATTATTAATGAGATATTTTGCATTCCCTTTTTTGCAAAGTTTTCAAAATCCAGTGTCTATTTGTCTTTTGCAATTCATCTCAGTTCTGATACTACATTTTCATCTCAAGTATTTGATCTCTATTTAGGTTTCATAAAATTTACAGTGTAAAAGTAGAAGCACATACCCAGTTTGTTCCAGACAAATTTAAAAGTTTTCTAATAATAATCAAAGCAAGTACCAGTTTTAAAAACTGAAATTAACTAATATTAAAAATGCAGTCCCTTGGTCCCACTGTCCACGTTTCCAGTGCTCAGTAGCTCTAGCTAGTAGCTACCATATTGGGCAGCATAGCTCTAGGATTTCTCATCTGTTATTCAGTGTCTCAGAGAAGGACATGCCATAAGAGAAGGGCCAACATCTATCTCCCCGTTTCCCTGTCCGCTAGCTTCTGGCAGCCCCCACTCTACTCTCTGCTCGTATGGGGTTGACTATTTTAGATTGCACATATAAGCGAGATCTTGCAGTATTGGTCTTTCCTTGCCTGGCATATTTCACTTAGCATAATGTCCTTCAGGTTGATCCGTGTTGTCTTAAATGGCAGGACTTCCTTCTTTTTTTTTTTTTGCGGTACGCAGGCCTCTCACTGCTGTGTCCTCTCCCATTGCAGAGCACAGGCTCCGGACGCGCAGACTCAGTGGCCATGGCTCACGGGCCCAGCCGCTCGCGGCATGTGGGATCTTCCCGGGCCGGGGCACGAACCCGTGTCCCCTGCATCAGCAGGCGGACTCTCAACCACTGTGCCACCAGGGAAGCCCAGAAATTTGATTTTTTAAAAATAATCCCAGGAATCCAAGATAAGAAGAACTTGGTGGGACATCAGTCCATGTGAGGACTACAAACAATATGACCAGTAGTAATGCTATGTGGTTATTAAAAAAACAAAACCAAAAAAACCTATTGCTTCTTAGGATATATGAATCAAAGTAGTCAAAACCTGGAAATCAGTTTAAAGAATCCATCCTAACCTGATTATGAATTGTAGATTCATGAGTAAGACTATAGGGTGCAATCCGAATAAACCCACACATTATGGTCAATTAATCTATGACAAAGAAGGCAAGAATATACAATGGAGGAAAGACAGTCTCTTCAATAAGTAGTGCTGGGAAAACTGGACGGCTACCATTCTCTAACACCATATACAAAAATAAACTCAAAATGGATTAAAGACCTAAATGTAGGACTGGATACTATAAAACTCCTAGAGGAAAACATAGGCAGAACACTCTTTGACATAAATCACAGCAATTTTTTTTTGGAGCAGTCTCCTACAGTGATGGAAATAAATACCAAAATAAACAAATGGGACCTAATTAAACTTAAAAGCTTTTGCACAGCAAAGGAAACCATAAACAAAATGAAAAGACAGCCTAAGGAATGGGAGAAAATATTTACAAACGATGCTACAGACAAGGGATTAACTTCCAAAATATGCAAGCAGCTCATACAGCTTAATATCAAAAGAAAAACAACCCAATCATTTTATACATAAGGAGTTCAAGGCTTAGATAGGTTGAATAACTTGCTTAAGTAAGTGACAGAGCCAGGACTCAAACCCAAATCTCATTGGTTCCAGAGCAGGTAATCTAATCACTATGCCACAGTTATCCCTTATGGATCATTTTTACAAATTCCAGTCCATTCATTCATTCACGTATGAAGCAGATATTGATTATCATAGTTTTCTTTTTTTTTTTTTTTTTTTTTTTTTGGGTTCCAGGGCCCC
>NW_006784867.1:924622-938219 GCF_000442215.2 Lipotes vexillifer | reverse complement strand
CTGTTGTGGCCTCTCCCGTTGCGGAGCACAGGCTCCGGACGCGCAGGCTCAGCGGCCATGGCTCACGGGCACAGCCGCTCCGTGGCACGTGGGATCTTCCCGGACCAGGGCACGAACCCGTGTCCCCTGCATCGGCAGGCGGACTCTCAACCACTGCGCCACCGGGGAAGCCCCATAGTTTTCTTTTGACACCATGACAAACTACCACAAACTTAGGGACTTAAAACAGCCCAAGGTTATTATCCTAGAGTTCCACAGATCTGAAGTCGAGCATGGTCTCACTGGGCTAAAATCAAGGTTTCAGCCTGGCTGCATCCCTTCAAGAGGCTCTAGGGAGAATTCATTCCCTGCCTTTTCCAGCTCCCAGAGGCTATCTGAATTCCTTGGTTGGTTGCTCCCTTTCTCCATCGTCAAAGACGGCAGCATAGCATCTTCAGATCTCTCTGACTACAGTTAGGGAAGGTTATCCACTTTTAAAGACTCATGTAATTTGGTGACATATTCACAAGTTCCTAGGATTAGAGCTTCGGCATTGTTAGGGAGCTAATATTCTTTCTATTACAGGTTCCTATCCTGTACCGGGTTTTGATCCAGGCAATATGAGATAGACAAGGAGGAGAAAGACAATAGTAACTAAACACATGCATATGCAAGACGATTTCTGATAGCGATGTGTATTTTCTGACAATAAAAGAGTTCAAAAATTCACTTTTCCCCAAGCATGCCATTCATGCATTCATTAATTTAACATTTTTGAATACCTACTACATAAAAGGAGTTCTATGCATTTCAGGTAGAATGGTGAATGGACAGAGGTTTTATTCTAATGGAATATTCTCATGGAGGCAACGGATATACATACCCAGAAATGGGGAACATGATTTTAAATAGTGACAAATGCTATGAAGAAAATACTCCATACTCTTTCTCTTGTGCCTTTGCATTTTTCATTTATTCGTTCTTTTAATTAGTAAGTCTAGTAAGTCTTTTGAGTGCTTACTGTGTTTCAGGCAAAGTGCTAAGCTCAGGGCTTACCATGCAGACTCCAGATTTGGCTTCTGTGTCCTCACTGTAGTGAAGGGAACAACTCAAATTAGTATAAACCACACATTGTGGTAAGTGTTCTGGGAGAGGACGACGCAGGTGCTTGGGGAGCGCATAGCAGGGTTACGGATGCTCTCCCTGGGTCTAGGACACCTTTTGCCCCCATTTCCCCTTTGCCGGGAACTCGTACTCATCCTTCTGGATCTAACCTAGATGTCTCTTCTTTGAATAACAGTGTCAGGTGTATAGTAAGTAATTAACAAACACAAACATTTGTGTTTTTATTTTATAACAGTATTATTTTAAAATTGTACAGTGCTTTCTCATTTACCCAAGAGATAGATTAATATTCTCACAAGTGAGTCCATTCACTTTACTACATGGGCATTGAGATTATATTTTAGTAAAAGCAAACAAGTAAACAAAACCCCTTTATATGTGTGTCAGTTATTGTATATATTGTATAAGCAAGGAAAAAAATGTGTAGAAGAATATACACCTCGCTGTTAGCAGGTAGCAAATGACTGGTTTTAACTTTCTGCATCTTGGGGCTAATAGATATTCATGGGATTGATGAATAAGAACTGCCTAATAATGGCTAAATGGCTTGGCCTATAAGGTAGTGAGCATTCACTGACCCTTGAGGACTGAGCAGATACCATCCTACTCAGATTATACACCCTTCTGTTTGTGTTTTATTTTAGCTACATTTTGACATCTGGTTAACCTAGATGGTTTCATAAGTGAATTAAAAACCAAGAGAGCATAAATAATCAATTCCTGTCCTGTGTCCAACTTGCTTAATAGATTCTCATGCTATAATTTCCTCTTCTGCAAATTAGGTATAATAGACCTCTGTAAGGATAACACAATTAGACTGGTTAAAAGGCACTTACATTCATAAGTACCAAAAAGTTTCCTAGTACATATAAGTGCAAACTCAAATTTTTCTTTTGTGACATCCATGTCAACTGATTATGGTACAGAAAAATCTGTGCATTATAAAGCACTACAGTGACCCACTTTAAAGTTGAAATTATTTGAAGAAATGTCGTCCTTTTCCCATAACGCTTAAAATTCAATTATCTTCTATTCTGGTTCTGGACATTAAGTGGGGATCTGGTGGGGGAAGAGCCAAATCCCAGGCTATTCCTAATATAAAAGCCTTTTCATGAGTTTGCATAGTGGCCAGACTGTGTCTTGGGACCCTTTATAAACAATGCTTAAGTCACAGAGCATCTTAGGAATAAACTCAAATGCAAGAGACACTTCAGAGGACTGTAGCCCAAGGTCACAGATTACTATAGGCTTACACAATTTGGATAAGTTAGGGCTGAGCTCTCTCTGTGATGGCCTCTGGGGTTGAAGGAGAAGGCAAATGTTTTCCAAAGCCATACAGATTCTGTAGGAGATTTTCCCACACAAACCACATATATACTACTTTCTACTTCTTCCTAATAGTAGAGTATAGATGTAGCCTCACTGCTATGTACTATGTGGCCTTCTTTCCCGTATTTTTAATTTCATTTCTCTTGCATTCACTGATACTTAGCTTATGCCATTTTCTCTAGGCAAGAAATCAATCAAGAAAGAAACGAAGGTTAAAGGCACCAAAGTGCTTTACCCCGACTTCCCACTGACATCTCTCCTTCTCAAAAGTGCCACCCCCAATAGTTAAGTTGTATATTCTTCATAGTAAGCTTTGTCTTGAGTCAATTTTTTCATCTATAAAATGAAGGTAATGATGATTTCTTACGAATATGGTTATTTTGAGGATTTAATAAGTAAAGTAAAATGCTTAGAACATTGCCTTGAACAGCCATCGCTCATTAAATCATAGCTATAATAAGTATTAGCGGTATTAATACTACTCAGTTATCATTTCACATTCATTTTGTTTTAATAAGGATAGGATGTCTTTAGCATTCTGACAGATGTGAAGAAATGCGAAGGTAAGAAGTTAGTAATCAGCCGCATAGCTGTGTTACAGAAAATCCCACAAGCAGCTCAAATTTCACTCCCTGTTTATATGCACGAGTCAAATAAGGAATTACTCTATTAGGTGCGTCACTGGACACCTGAAGTGGTGTGATATTCTTGCCTTGTTACTCACGTGGGCAAAACTCTTTAATATATTCTCTCAGAATGGCAAAAGCACCATTTTCTCTTTCTCATCTCCTCCTATTTCCCTCTCATGTATACTTATTCTTCTTAACAGAGATTATTTAGCTCTTTCAAGCATAGGCTTAGAATACACAGACATAGCTCTGAAGGTCATAGGCCCAAAGTGGAGATAATCCAGCTTTTTTTTTTCCTAGAGTATCGGGACCAGGGATAGATTGCAAAGAGCTAGAACTTGGCTAGGTAGAAGCCTTGTATCACATTAACTGTTTAAATATTCATACAGTGTGTACTGGCAGCTAACAGGGCTGCAAACTTGCCCAGAAAAAAAAAAAGAGAAAAGATAATTACTGAATTTCATAGCATTCTAAAATGGCTGCCATGAACTAAAAGCATAAGTGCTGATTTTGGTTTGATCTCTTAGGCAAATGTATTTTTTATTCAACTGAGGACAATAGGCAAGTGGTTATATGCATTTCTAAGTATTTTTCTGATTATATTATCAGTATTAGATTCTGACATTAATATCATAAAAACTGATTGCACTGTCAAAGCCATCTCTTTAATAATTACTTTACCAGTGACTTGAAATAATAACTGACACATTTCCTTCACAGTCAACGGATTCACTTACATAGGAACACATGGTTTAAGTTATGAGCAATTGAGCTATAGAATAAATCAGATTGGGGGAAAGACTGGTTTTTTTGAGCATGGTGGCTCACAACTTGAAGGCATTTCATTCTGTGCAATCAGCTGACACTTAATTGTTCTTCATTAGCATATGTGAAGCTGCCAAAAATGTAGGTGTTTACTAAATGTTTTGTTTTGGCTTTAGCTGGCACATTTCCCCCATCATCGTTAAGTTTTTGTTGTTGTCCTAATGCTGGTTGATAAAATTTGGTTAAAACGAAGTAATTTCACAATTTCAGGTAACAGCATAAAAGCAAACCTTGGCACTGTATTGAACTTTAAATTCATTTTTCAAAGTAGTATCTGTTTAGTGGAAATCCACTCCATTTTGTTTTTTATAGCTATACTCACAACTTCTAATTTTTTTTTTTTTTTTTTTATGGCCCTGTTCTCAGAAATCAGAAGGGACTTCATGACAACCAAACATGCAGCTTGTAAACCAAAGTCATACCATCACCCCAAGCGTCAGTAATGGTCACCATTATGATACAGGAAGGAAACTGGCCTGTGATTCCCGAGAAGGAAAGCCAGTCTGAGTAAAGAACGATTTTAGAATTTACTTTTATTTCCTATTATGTTCTCATCACACATGAGATCACATGTCTCATAATTATATGTGGGGGTGGGGATTTCTCCACTTTCTCCAGGGCACTGAGTCTGTTTGTCATCACTTCCAGGGCCTAGTACAGTGCCGGGAACACGCTAGGCCCTCAGTTAAGGCTATGTGAATAAATATGCTAAATTCTCTAAAGCCGATGCCTCCCAAAGCGGGGGAAATATCATCAAAGGGCAGGGCTGTAGGGGCCCAGGAATCATGGTCAGCTCAGAGGAGCTCGATTCAGTGTAACAAGGAGCCCTGCAGCCATGGAGCAAAGACTCCTTCCCCTGATTCGGCTGCCTTGCCGCGCTCTGCTCCTGAATATTTACTTGGGGTAATTAAGGCTGTCACACATAAGCTGTCCCCCACCCCCACCCCGAGCCTTCAGAAACTGTCCTCTTGCTCTTCCAAAGAGTTAATGATCTTCAAACCTTGAAAAAAATCCAATATTTTGGCTGTTTATCAAAATCAACTACTGACAGAGGAGCTGACTGCAGGGTGCAGAGGCTTCTCTACACAACTTCTAATTTTTATAAAGTATGCCTCCTCTCCATATGGTGTACAAAAATGTAAACATTAAAAACATTCATTCATCAGTTTTCCCCTTCTAATAGTATTGATCTAAAATGTAAATTCAGATGAAACAAGAATAAGTACATTAAAACTTAAAAAACAGTCACTTGGAATGTCTGCACTCAGTATCCTAGATAATTACTATTACATAAGAATTGGCCATTAGTCAATATAAGGTAAGTAAAATTAACTAATCACTACTTTTAAAGTCTACTTTTAAGAAACTTCTTTCAAAAAATTCATAAACTTCAGTTAATTATTTGAACTATATAGGCATATCTATGTCAATAAATATATATATATGTACAGACACATATATGAGGTGTATATCAAGGAAATACGTTCATGGAAAGTTCATGGAAAGTCATGTTTTTCATTTACTATTTCAGATGTACATTACCAACACAATCAAAGCCAAAGGAACAAGACTTGCTAAGCCTGTTCTATGCCTGGGCTTAATGTGTTTGGCCTTTCTTACTGGGCTCAACAGAGTAGCAGAATATCGAAATCATTGGTCCGATGTGATAGCAGGCTTTCTGGTTGGAATATCTATAGCAGTATTTCTGGTAAGTACAAATTTCTTTAAATATAATTTGTTTCTTAATCAACGTGTATAACCACCTATTAGAAAATACAGGTGTGAATCACTGGGTTTAGTTGTCAAAAGGTGGTATAGCAAATAGAAATATATATGTTTTAAGTCATTCGTTTCTTCCTGCTTCCTCGTTTATTCTGCCCAAAGTCAGGTTTGGGGGTGAAGAAAACGCATTGGGTTGATCAAAATGTTCGTTCGGGTTTTTCGTAACATCTTACGGGAAACCTGAACGAACTTTTTGGCCAAACCAATATATTCTACATTTAAAGGTGAACAAAATATTTTCATGTAAAATGGAACGGGGCTAAAAACACTCATGCCTCCCCAGATGGTTTTTAAAACTGGGTTGTTTGAATATTTTAAAAGTTTCCTCATGGCACTTTGCACCCTGGAGTATGTAGACCATCCCAAAGTGCCCTGGTGCCTCGGCGCAGTACTCTTAGTGAGCCGCCAAGTCTCAGCACCTGATAACAGGTGAACCTCACTTGTGAGATGAACGGGTTCCCTGCAGTGACTAAAAACCCAGGGATAGTTTCCAAGGCAACGTCGCGCAAATCAGATTTTGCCAAGGAGTGAAGAGCATACGTAGTGACTTCTGATGAAGTCATCTCTACTCTTATGATAAAATCCCCTTGGAATATTTCTATAGGTTTTAGTTGTTGGAAAATATACTTCAGTCTGGCTGTAGAATTAATCAATCCATTATAAGTATGGATATTTTACCCAGATGGAAAAATGTGTAGACTACTGTATAAATCAAAACATATTTTTGCATTGACACATTATAAGAAACACTTTATTTTAATTTTAATTACATTTAAATTGTTTCTCCAGAGTAACTTTCCTTCTTCAGCTTACTTTCACTAGTTCATAAGCAGTAAGCAAAAACTTATATAAACCTTTCTTCTACCAAAGATTTGGGCACTATCTATGTGTCAGGCATTTTAGGAGGTTATTTCTTCTAGAACTTCCTGTGGTAAAGTGGTGACTATCCCCTGATCCCTCTCTAGACCCTGTGCTGCTTTTCTTGCTGATGTCACTCCCTCTGATGTCCAAAGTCCTGAGAGACTTAGGCTCACCCCACTCTGTTTCCCAGAGATATCCCGTAGGCTCAGGAAAACTGGGGCCCATCCACGCTTGGACCAAAACCTTTCCCATGCTGTCACTTATCACAATTGAAACAGGTTAACTTTTTATAAAACAGAACAAAACAAAAAGCATCTTACATAAATCCTAAGAAAATAATCATAGGCAGGGCAAGGAGCATACCAAAAGTCAAAGTTTTAACACTGCTGTCAGATGTAACTGCGTTTCAACTCTGCGGGTCCAGAACATCTTTGCTAGCATCTCATCAGGCTTCGTCTTATCCTCCTGTGGCTGTTACCATCTTCCCTTCACTGCCAGTGAATGTCGTGACACCCTGCGTTGTGAAATCTAGAGCCCTCATGTCTTCCCTGTCGCTTCCTTATCTGAGAACCATGTGGTGAATGATGAGTTGGACTCGGGATCCCCCTTGGGTTCAAGACCCTCCTACTGCACATATTTAGAACATTCCACAGGCCCCTTCAGACATTCCCATGCACCCAGGAAAATGACCTTATAAAAAGGTCATGTGAAAATGCTTTAACCACGTAATGACTAAACAAGCTTTTATACGTTCATTCCCAACTGTTTATGAATGTGAGTGCCTACAGGTGCCAGGCAAGGTGTCAAGAACGGGGGCTGCAAGGAGGCTCAGATAAACATGACCTGTCTGCTGTGGGAATCTGTTTCCGGGGTCAGGCAGGAATAGTCAGGTTATTCCCTCAGACGTTCCCTCCCTCTCTTCCTTCATGAAACAAACATTTACTGAGACCCTATTCTAGTCCAGGCACTGTGCTTGGTGCTGGGAATAAATACACGAAAAAGATACAATCCAGGTACTCAAGTAGATCGCGGTCAGGTGGGACAAGATGGACACAAAGAGTTCTATAGAGGGTAAATGTAATGGTAGAGGTACATATATACTCAAGACATCTACCCTGTTGGGATTAGGGACAAATCGAAAAGAGGAGATAATTTATAAACTTGAAAAGTTTGTAAAGCAGGTAGGTCTAGCCTGGGGCATAAGGAATGAGGGGCACAGAGCACAGAGGCAGTATGAAATGCTTCATAAAATAAGTATGTATGAAGCCTCTCCTATAGTCTAGGCCCAAGGCGCCATGTGCATCTGAGAGAACATGGCACCCAGAGATGGTACCAGTCATCCAGCGCGAGTGATGAGAAAGGGGAGTGGAAGAGCACACAGGGGAATACCCTCAAAGGCCTTGTATGTTATGACAATAACATAGACTTTTGTTTAAAAATGTAGGTGATTTGGGAGCCTCTGTCAGGGTCCAAGTGAATTGAAACAGAAAAACAGCCTGGTTGAATCTGAATCCCAGCTTCTTTATCTACTCAGTTTGTGCCGTTAAGCAACTCTCAGTTTCTTCCTCTTTAAAGGAGGCTATAAACAGCCTCCTTAAAGGATTATTATAAGGATTTATAAAGGTTAAACAAAATGGTGTATATATTCAGTGCATGACCACATGGATGACTGAAATCATTTCTGTAAGTGAGAGTTTGTTTCCTGTCCGTCCTTTTACTTTCTGATAAGATTTGTGCTTTGGGGAAAATAATGTTTTCTGATAAATAAAACTCCAGGTGAAGATAGAGGAGACAAGTTATGCAGAACCAGGGAAATAAGATGGCACAAATCGGGCCTTTGAGGGCACAGAGAGATGGGAGGCTATCGGGAGGTATTTGGGAGGTGGAATGTTTTGGAGCTTGATGGAACATTGGAGATGACGAGGATGAAGCAGGCAGCAATCTATGATGATTCTCGGATTTCTCATTTGGGCAACTAAGTAGAATATTTATTTCAAGCAGTGACTACAGCTCTGGCTTACAGTATGCTGGGATGTTTCCAGTGATCCTTCAGTGTGTGCAGATCACTAAAATGATTCCAAAATAAAATTAACAACACTAACCTACTCCAAGCCTCTGCATGTCGGTTGAAGGCATTCACATCCCCCATCACCCACACCTGGTGTCTAGCGTGTGCCTTTGGCTCACTCTCCTCCTTCACCCCCACACCCAGTGATTGATGTAGTTCCAGTTCATTTCCACCGCAGAGTCTTTCTCCCACGCCGTATTTCTGCACTGTTCTGACCATAGCCTCTGGAGTTTAGAGATCAGAACTTCTTACGTCTGTTATATCAACGGGTTCCTAGCTGCCTGCTCACTTCCGACTCTCCTCCAGATGCCTCACGTTCTGCTTCATACACAGGATACCGTAATTCATTGCCAATAACAAAGCAAAACAAACAAGCAGACAAACAAAACCCACTTCCATTGGACTTCTGGGATCCTCCGTAGTCTGGCTGCACTCTTCCCGGCCAAGTTTATGTTTTCCTCGTTGCAGTGGAACTCCTGCACTTGGAATCCGGTCAGTTTTCTTCCTGTCTTACACAGATAGGCTCTGTCTGGCCTTGTGCGTTGCCTCAGCTGGAACACCCACTCCCCTGCATAGTTTAGAGAGCAAAACAGGAGTGGGAGTCAGACAAACCTAGGTTGAATCCTTCTGTTGCCACTTTTTCTTTTTGCCACTTTTGCTGGATGTGTGACATCATACGAGTCACTTAGCCCCTCATCATCCCTAAAATAGTGAGGCCTCCCCTGAACTGTATTTCAAGTGATTACTCCTCCCCAAGGACTCCTTTTCTCATTTCCGATTCACTTTTCTCCACTGCGTGATTCAACTTTTAATATACCACATATAATATTTTTGGTTTTGTTTTTTTCTATCAAACCCACTGGAATGTAAGCCACTCACAGAGAAGGTGCTTATTTGTTTTCATCACTGTGTATTCTCAGTATTGGGTCTGGTACATAGGAGGTTCTTAGGAGATACTTGATGAATGAATGAATGAACTGTTTTATTTACTTTCCAGAGCTCTTTTGAGGGTTAAGGGAAATCACATATATAATAAAGGCAGTCGAGTGTGTGGTACAGAGAAGGCTCTAGGTATCATGGTCTTCACCTTTGATGACTGTATTCAAAACCTTTATGCACTTGAGATTTTTCTTAGACAAATCCCAGCTTCCCCAGAAGTGTCCCTGATTACATGGTTCTCCCATTTTTCCTGAATTTCCACTGCACTTGAAGTCAGTCCTGTTACAGTCTAACAAGTAATTATCTTCTGTAATAAATTTATTATTCTTATCTCATGTACCTTTTCTTCAAAGTTAGAGAACACAACCCCCAAGCTTAGGAAAATACAAAGCAAATACTAGTTGAACAATAGGTGTAGATTGACTAATACTGTTTTATAAAAATGTGTGCCTCAAAGCACTTACAACAAAGATGCATATTAGTGTCCAGCAAAAAAGTTCAAGTTTACTGAGCCAAACCAAAAGCTTGTCAGGTTGACATATGTGATATCATAATAATAAAAATAGGAATTATTTGAATACTCTTTACTATATTAACTCAATTAATCCTCATAACAGCATGTTGAGATGTAATTATTATTGTCCTCATTTTTCAGATAAGAGAAACAGGTCTCGTTATATTAAGTAAATTGTCTGGACTCACAAAGTTAGTAAATGAAAGAGCCCGGGATTAAGCCCCAGGCCTGTTTGACCCCAAAGCCCATGCACATAGCCCCATACAACAGAGATGTTTTATTTGCCAAAAGGAAGAGAGAAAATGATCACAGATGGATCAGATTAATTTATTATCACTACCGGAAAAAGGAAACAAAAATCTATGTGTAATGGTGACTTAGGAGTGTCATTTTTTGGAAGAGAGGGTAGAATTACACTCATGGAAACCACTAATGTAAAAATAGAATGTTTCAAAAGAAAATCACTTTAAATTGTACAGGAACGTTGGAAAATTTGAGAATTTTTAGGCTGGATACATACATGCTCATTTATTAATCTGTTCATTCACGGTGGCACTGAGAATACAATAGTGATCAGAAAAAAAACTGTGTCTGCTACCATGGAGCTGATAACCTTGAAAGAGAATCACATCAACCAAAACACTATGCTAACAGATGTATAATTTCATATAGAGATAGGTGCTTGGATGAAAAGAATCACAGGTCCTTGCCAGCAAACAAACAAAAACAGCCTGGGGTCAAGGAAGACTAGTAAGGAAGTGGAGAGGAGATGGTGATACCACAGATGAGTAAAATATGATACCCAAAGACAGTGGAGATGAGTATTCCGAGCAAAAGGCAGTGAAAGGGAGCAGAAGTTGTTTGGATAACCAAGAAGGAAGGTTGAAAAGTGGGCCAGAGTTTACACTTGAAGAGAAATGAGAAGCCAAGCCACAGTGTGGTTTTAAGAAGGTTGACATGATACAATTTGCATTTTGGAAAGACCATTCTCACTTCTTTGTAGGAAGGGATCAGAGGGAGGCAAGATTGGATTTAGGGAGACTTTAGAAAGCCATGCAGGAATTCAGGCAAGCGGTGGTGATTGCTTAGTCGATGGAGTCGGTGTTGGAGATAGAACAAAGCAGATATAAGAAATCAAAATCTTTAGGAAGGAAAATTGAGCAAATTGAGTGACTGGTTGAGGGAGGTGTCCAAGTTTTCAGCCTCGTGCAACTGCATTAGGGGAACGGGAATGTGAGGGGTATTGCCTTTCCCTGAGATAGTCCAGAAGAAGATCAAGTTTTGGAGTAGGGCCAGGAGATGGGTGCATCTTGGGTTTTATTTTGAACATTTGTTGAATTTTTCATACCTTTGCCAACCAAAGAAATGGAGCTAACTTGCTAATCTAGTGCAACCTCTTCACTTTCAAATTGAGAAGACTGAGACCTAGAGGACAGTTCAAGAACTTACAGACTCAGGATCAAAAAACCAGGTCAATTGCTTTTCTTTGAGTATTTTTCTAATAGGATATATCAGTTTCATACTTGTGAACGTTACAAGACTTACTAAATATTTGAATATGATTCTAGGGAAGATTTGGTAATTTCCTTCCTTAGGATTTAAATAATAACAGTAATGAAGAGTAATCGTTATGCTAATAGATGCTTTAATGAATATCTACTCTGTGTTAGGCATTTAAATATTTCACATGTGAATTCTTAGCTGCTTCAATGGGGTGTTGTCCTGACCCTCAATTAAGGCAAAGAGATAACTGATAATACCTTTCAAAGAGTTTTCCAAACCTAAATAGCGTTAAAGGCAATTAAACTAATTTCAATAGCCCATATTAACTCTAGATGAATGTTTCTTCATCTAATGACTTCCTTTTGTCTATGTACATAGTTATTTTAGCAAATTTTAATTCAGAAGAATTTGTAGCAATGTTTTTCATCTGCCGATTTTCCATTAATTTATAATATTAATGAAAAGGGAAATGTGTGTGTGTGTGTGTGTATATGTCATGAAATGGGTATGAAACTGCTGTTTGTTACGTTGCTGTTGGCTAAAATTCTTGATTATATTCTTTGTGCTCTTGGCAGTAGTCAGTTGGCAAACTACAGCCCATAGGCAAAATTTGGCCTGCTGCTTATTTTTTTTAAAACTTTTTATTTTATATTGGAATATAGTTGATTAACAATGTTGTGATAGTTTCAGGTGTACAGCAAAGTGATTCAGTTATACATATGCATGTATCTATTCTTTTTCAAATGCTTTTCCCAATTAGGTTGTTACAGATTATGGAGCAGAGTTCCCTGTTCTATACAGTAGGTCCTTGTTGGTTATCCATTTTAAATATAGCAGTGTGATAAGTTGTATTGGGACACTGATACGCCTATTCCTATATGAGTTGCCTCTGGCTGCTTTCATGCCAAAATGGCAGAGCTGAGTACTTGCTGCAGAGATTATATGCCTGCAAAATCAAAAATATATACTACCTGCCCATTACAGGCACAACACTATCTATTAGTCCTTTGCAGGGTCAACATTTGATAGAAGGATTATCAAGTACCCATCTCTAAGCCTTTGCCATCCCTTACTTTAAACATCTTGATGGCAGTGATGAAGCTGAGGTATCAAATAATCAGGCTTTGATCTATGCTTCTGATCTGTAATTACTCAAGGAAGTGGAAGGATAATAAGTATATAGCAATTTGCAAGGAAATTTTTTTTCTGAGATGAAGTCTCAGAGTATGTGTTATTTTGTAGATTTGAAAATTTTATTTAAAAACTGGAGAGTAACCAAGATCTAATTGGCCTTTGAAAATATCCAGTAATGAGCCCTACTAAAGGAAAGGCTTTCCAATGGAGGATTTGTGAAAAATATACAGTGTAAATTTATACTTGTATATTAAGCATTTATTTTTTTAAATGAATGTTAGGTTATAAACTGCAAGTAAGTTCTATATTTTGGTTTGATAATAGAATATAAAACCCAGAAAAAGAAGGCTCAAGAATAGTTTACCCATTAGTTCAATATAAGCAAATAATAGCAAATAATTTTCCTGAATTATTTAAATCACTATTACTTTTTTTTTTACATCTTTATTGGAGTATAATTGCTTTACAATGGTGTGTTAGTTTCTACTTTATAACAAAGTGAATCAGTTATACATATACATATGTTCCCACATCTCTTCCCTCTTGCATCTCCCTCCCTCCCACCCTCCCTATCCCACCCCTCCAGGTGGTCACAAAGCACTGAGCTGATCTCCCTGTGCTATGTGGCTGCTTCCCACTAGCTATCTATCTTACATTTGGTAGTGTATATATGTCCATGCCTCTCTCTCGCTTTGTCACAGCTTACCCTTCCCCCTCCCCATATCCTCAAGTCCATTCTCTAGTAGGTCTGTGTCTTTATTCCTTAGTCAGAAAGAGAAAGACAAATACCGTATGCTAACACATATATATGGAATTTAAGGGGAAAAAAATGTCATGAAGAACCTAGGGGTAAGACAGGAATAAATCACTATTTCTTAAAGTTTGACTCACCTACATCAGAAGCTTCAG
>NW_006784867.1:894849-924542 GCF_000442215.2 Lipotes vexillifer | reverse complement strand
GAGACCGAATCAAACTTACAAGCTTTTGCACAGCAAAGGAAACCATAGCCTTTTAAAAGTGGCAACTCCTAGGCCTTACCCTTCATCTGTGAAATCAGAAATTTTAGGAGAGAGCTTAGGAATGTGCATTTTTAAAAGTGCCAGAACTTTATTTTATGCACACTAGAATATGAGAACTTCTGGTTTAATTCAAATTCTGTCACTTATGGGACATAATCAATTGAAACAAGGGCCAGTTTCCTTTATGTAGAAGGTCTTCTATTTCAGTGGTAGCAGTAGTAAGCTCTTGTCAAAATGCCAAATATATGTGGGATACAATAATAGCTATTAGGTTAATTAAAGGATGCTACTAAATTAGAAAGTGCCAATTGTCGAAGGTTTATTATGAATGTAATGATCTTAAAGCAATGGGAAATAATTAGCATTTAAATTAAGTTGTAGGTTAGCCACAATAAGGAAAGGTTAGCTTGCTATGAATTTTTATAGGGTTATGATCTTATTTTTGGATTGATTTGAGCATTGACTATAACCTAATTTAATGAAAATTTTGGAATAATAAAATTGTCATTATTAACTGAGCTACATATTAATTGATGAATGTTTTTGAACATGCTTGCACTGGATTAACCATTAAAATTTACACAAGATAAATCTGGATGTAAAGTTTTAGACATGTAATATTTAAGTAATTCCAATACTTTATTACTGTGATTAGATTTATCAGGCTATCCACAAGGGTCATAGTTATAAGGAGCATGGCTTTGCTTTAACTGTATTTTTTCCCAAAATTTTAGGTCGTGTGTGTGGTAAATAATTTCAAAGGAAGACAACCAGAAAATGAGCATATACACACAGATAATCTGGCACAGATGCCAATGATCAGCATTCCTCGAGTAGAAAGTCCTTTGGAAAAGGTAACATCTGTACAGGTGATTCATAATTTAAATTCTAAATGTGATTGTTAGAGCAAATGAATAATTACTCTTGAGAGTTCCTACACAGTCATTTTTGATTTACTAAAGCAAGCTCAGAGTCTAATGTGATATTTAGCAAGAATTTAGTCACTGAATACAACATCTTAGAAAAATGCATATCACATGGAAAACATTTCTTCAAATCCCTCACGCTAAAACCTGAGTCTGTACATGGGGTGCGTTCTGTAAGTTGCCATAGCTTCAAGATAGGAATGTTATACAGTGGTCCCACACATGGGCAAAATAATAAGATAGTTTTACTTGAGAATATAAGCATTTTTTCATAGCATATATTCCATTTCTTCCATGCCTCACTTATATGAGAAACTGCTTAGTGTAACAACTGGCACATAATCAGGACTCAGTAAATATTTGTTGAACCTCAGTGTATAAAGTTCTGGCAGCAGGGAATCACCAGTCATGCTCTCTTGCTCAGGGGGGGAACTGGGGGTCAGGTTGGGCTGAAGGGAGCCTGACTAGGTAGCACTTTGATTGACAGGTCAAGGCCTCATTGGGCATAGCAATGAACAGAGAAGCAGGTAGATAACAATAACTTTTCTTGAGACTTTAAATGACTGCTCAGAGGGTTACTAATGTCTTCTCCTCAGCCCTGTCCACGTCCAGATTTTGATCAATATCTTAGATGAAGAGTTCAGTTACATGCTAATTGGCGGTTTAGGTGGTCTGAGTCTGTGAGGGATAATTAATACATTGGATGGAAGAATAAAAATTCTTGGAAGAGTACAATAAAGATACAACTAACAATTAACTAGAAATAAAGGAAGTGTTTTGTATTTGGACTTTTAAAAAAAGCTCCTGTAGGGTAGGATATGTCTAGGTTAAGTGCACAAATGAAAAAGGCTCAGAGAATATAGTAGTTTACCATTCAACTTGGGTCAACAGCATGATATGGCTTCCAGAAGTTAATATGGTTTTAAGTCCCACTTAGGGAAAATGATATCCTGAATGAGGGGTTTGATGGTTTGCTTTGCTCAGACCAACTTGGTGTACTGTGTACTGCCCTTGGCAACATGGTTTAAAGGTGAATATTGATAAAATAGAAAAGTTGACAATAAATATTTGTTAAGTGAGCAAATAGATGTGTCTAAGATGGTGAGTGGACTCAAAATCATGGATTATAAGAGACTGGAAGGAACAAAAATGGTTAGTTTATAGGAAAAGAAAACTCAAGAAAGAAGCAATATCTTCCCATAAATATCTGAAATATGGCAGAGGGATGCAATTTGTTCTGTGGGGCCTCAGAGATCACAATTAAGATGAAAGAAATGAAAGTGTAGAAAGATAAATAATGTCTGGTAAGTAGTAACAACTTTCTGAAAGTGAAATTCCCACCTTAAAAGCAATGAAATTTCTTTTTACTATAGGGATTCAAGAATAGCTAAATAATCACTTATCCATGATACTGCGGAAGGAATTCAAGCATTTAGATGAGGATAGAGACACTAGATGATGATGATGATGATGATGATGGTAATAAAATAGCAATGAGCATTTAGTGATGATTCAGAATGTGTCAAATACTATGGTGATTGCTTCCACAAAAACACTTCTGTGCTCTACAAGTAGAATTTTATCCTTTACAACAATTTTTAAAGCTGAGTATTATTAGTGGCAAAGACTGCTAATAGTTGACCAGTATTCGTTCTCCCCTTCTTCCTTTTAGCTACTGAAATTTCCCACTCCAATTTTAGCTACACTCAGCTGCCCAGCTGTAGTCTTTTTCCCAGCTTCCCTTGCAGTTAGGTGTGACCATGCAACCAAGCTTAGACCAATACAATGTGAGCAGAAGGGTAGGTGCAACAACCTCTGGGTCATCTCTTTGAAAACTCTTGTCCTGGACATTCTGTATGCCTTCTCGCCAAATGGAAAAGGTAAATGACTGGAATAGTCTTTAATTTTTAAAGATGACCTACCCTCCTTGACAGCCTAGGTTCTGGATTCTAGGTTCATGGAGCAGTCCACATACATACCCTAGATGGTTCTGAAAAACAAATAAATTCCTTTTTTCTTTGAGTCATTGGATTGTTTTCATCTTTTTTTCTACAGTGGTTTAGTTGATGCCCTCTTATAATAAATTTCCTCATTATACAGTTAAGAAAACTGAACTTCCAAGGAGTTAAGCAGTTTGCAAATGTCCATATCACTGATAAACAGCAAAGAAAAATTATACAATGTAGTAATCCAAGACACATGCCTATGTGATAAAATATATAAGTGAATAATACGTATAAAATTCAATCTTGTTTAATTTTAAATTAAACATAGAAAACAGTAGAATTTAGGAAGAGATCTTAAACATACTTTGAAGAAAATGGTCAGGGTAAAAAATAGAGTCTGTATTTTATATAGCTCTCAATATATTAACTTGAACAAAAATCACAATCTTCTGCTTTTTGACATATTTATTTGTATAACGGTTCTTTAGTGGTCTACTAGCATTGCCAGATATTCTTATATACCATTACATCATTATGTATATTAAGTTATTAAAATATTTCTGTTCTTGATTTTATGCAAATTCATTTTTATTTATAGTGACTTTTAAGATGTTAGATGGTGAAAGCAAAAATATTCTATTAGAATCCATAGATTGCAAGAGATCCGTGTTTATTAACTTCTTTCTTTCATTAATATTTTTGATTATGACAAATTCACGTGCCTTGTCTTCACTCAGGTAGTTAGGCAATAAAGATGATTGGAATCTAATTTGATTCTCCCCTTCACACACCTAGCACATTTACGCTCACCCCGCTGAGCTCCAACTTCCCTCTCCGCTCTCTCCATCCCTGTCTGCAAGGCAGAACGCTGTCTGCGCAGTTTGTGGTCTGCTGCCCTCACTCACATAGACCACAGGAAGAGCACGGGTCTCAGGAGCTTCTGCCAGGAGCTCTGCGGGTGAGAGGACATGTATTTGAGCTCATCAGCCAGAAAGGGAGGAAGACCATCACTTCAGGGAAGCCCACAGTAGCTTTCTCTTCTTTCTGTGATAAGGAATGTTTGGAGTAAATATATTGCTTTTCATCATAGTTCACAGTGGGAAACAAGTGAATGCAAATCGCTCCCCAGTGAGTTGATCTTAATAATTGATAGTTGGAGAATGACATTAGATCCTTAAAGCTGTCCCTCTGAGGAGAGAAAGGAGGCCCAGTGTTAAAGTGTGGTCCACAGGCATGGCCTAGTGTTTTAGCATTATTATGCCAAACTAACATTTTCTGGTTGTCAGTTTTACATGGAGAAGGCAAAGGGTTTCTTTTGGAAGTTATGTACTTATATAACCTCATGTTCAAGGTACATGTTTGATAGATGGTACACTACAGAGTAATTACAGCATGCAAACGTTCTTGCTTATAAAATGCCAGCAATTTATCCCTTAATTATAGGGAGTTTGTCATATAGTTAATTACCACAGTTTGAGGAAAAGTCATGATTTTTCTGAAGGCTAAATAGATCTGAACATTCATTACATTTGGTTTTATGAAAAGAATTAATCATCTGTGGAAAGTAGCCCATCATATCTCAATGTCCACTTATTTAAGTTACCAGTAACTTTATTACAGCCATTTGTAATATCAAATCATGAAAGATCTAAATTTATATCTGTAGTGAATTATTAAATCAGTTGTGATACATTCCTACAATGGGATCCAGTACATTATAGTGTGGTACTTCTGCTTACAGTTTCTAGAGGTAGACTAGCTGGCAGTTATGGACAATTTTGATCTTGGGCAGCTTACCTAAATGCTCTGTACTCAGTTTTCTCCTTCATAGAATGATTCATAGAATGATAGTCGTTAAGAGTTCAATAAGATAATAGTCAAGCATTTTAGAGCAGTGCCTGGCACCTCTGAAGCCCTTAATCATTACGAATTATAATTATTATTACTATTCCACAGTTAAAATGGATGAGGTAAATCAAGATGTGGAAAGTTTTCTAGTATGTTGTAAAATTTTTGTAAGTTGATATGTATAAAATGTGTCTGTGTATGATGAAGCCAGTTGTGCAAAATACCGCACAAGATATTTCTCTCTAGTAGGAAAGAAAAGAGCATAGAGATGAGAGAGAGAAGGGGGCAGGGTACCTACAGACATTAGTCTGAGAACAACTGACATAGTGGACCTGATTCTCTCTCTCCTGTCTCTGTCTTCCTTCCTTCCTTCCTTTCTTCCTTTTCTCTTTATCTTCCTGTAATGAGGCTATATTCATGAAAAATTGTGTAACTAAAATAATTATAGTGTTTTAAAATTATTCAGTTTTCTTCAGCTGCTCTGAGGAGGTCTTGGTTATGCTTCCTCGTATTGACTGTTGATATGTTCTGATTGAGCAAAGTCCCTTGGAAAAATTTCCCTGGAATAATTTAAATTCCTGTGCCCCTTCCTTATGACTCCCACAAACCTTTTGAGAGTGTTTGGTTTATTTTTCTCTACCAAATTGGGCACGGAGACCTTGGTTGTATCTCGCATGCCTTTATGCATCATGCCCAGGTCCAGCTGTCCTTGGCACACTTGCAGACATCTCCATTTCAGGTCCTATCTGTCCTGGGGCCCTGACACAAGTTGTGTGTAGGTGCCTCTCATTTGCAGGAGCCACAAAATCCCACTGACCGAAGGCCCCAGGGAGCCAAGTCGCACCACTCCTCCCTTTCAAACTTATCCTTTTCTGGCTCCTGCCCTCAAGGGCCTATGCATCCCAAACAGAATCTTCGGGGTTGCTGGCTTCAGGAGGTCTCCAAAAACACAGACACCATTAATTACTCTCGGGAGTCCAAAAACCAAAAGTCTGCCTCTTCTTCTAGGAAATGAAGATGGAAACATTTACATATTCATTAGCTTTACTCTCCTATATTAGCAAGAGTAAAGTAGGAGTTAATATCTTAATAGCTGTGTCACAGAGAGAAAACAAGATAGAGTAAAATTATAGGCATTTCTACTACATATAGTATAAATAGATCCAGTTTGATGGATGTCACCAAAGGACAATTGAATTTTTTCTTTGCCAGTAAAGAGGTTCAATGTTGCAGAAGTGGCTAAAATCCTATACGATCCCAGTAATACCTCCAAAATTTCAAAGAGTGAGGACAAGAGATAGGAATGACCTTTAAGAGAATGAGAAGACTTATTTAGAGCACAATTCAGCACCTTGGACCAACACCATGTTGAAGCAGGGTTAGCAGATAGGCAAGCACACACCAAAAGAAAGCCTTCAGGCAAGAAGCTTTCCTCTCATCAGGCTTCTCATTAATATGGGCACGTGCCAGATGAAAGAACCCTTTCCTGAACTGAATGGGTACCATAAAATGGGTAAAAAAATAAAAAGAAATAAGCTGCCTCCAAGGACTATGCCATCTTCCTGTAGTAGAGTTTAAGATGAACAGAATAGCAGTCCTGATATTTCAGCAACCATAGCAATAGTTTCATTATAGCTTCTATATAGTTTCATATAGAAATAAAGTGACCTTCCTGGAAATGTCCATGGCCTCAGCTTCTTCTCCCACTCCTCTCAGGCTGGTAAATCATCAAAATGATATTATAAAACTACATTCTCCAGCTCTTCAGCTTAAGATCTAGGTGAAGGATTCCCTGGCTATTCAAGAAAACAGTTAAGGGCTCTTTGAATCTTCTCCCACTCAGTTTAGGAAGAAAAACTGAGCTAAATCTATTCTGATTCAAGTATAAATAATCAGGACAATTACTTAAATCCTTTAAAACGATTTCATGACACAGAAGAGAGACATATTTTAAGAGATAGAATATGTTTTTGAGGAAAAAAGATTACAAGATAATCAAATTCATTGTAGATAGTATCTGCTTTCTACTGTCAAGGAAATTAAGGAAAATATGTGAAATGAGAGATGAAAGATAGCTGGCACAATGGCACAATTAGGAAACTAATGTAAGAAAAGAATGTCATGGCAAGATTAAAACCAATACTAGAAACCATAAAGAACAAAATCCACAATGGAGAAAGTGAAATCAGTTATGTTAAGGACAGGTTTCAGAATTTGTAGTAAAAGAACAAGAGAATAAAATTGATCTGAGTAAAAATAATAGATATGAAGGATATACCACAGAAATGTAACATGTGAATCACTGTAGATGCTAAAGAAGAGGACAAATGAAGCTATAGCAATATTCAGATAAATACTATAAGTAAACTTTCCTTCCAAATAAATATCTGAAACTTTAGGCTCCAAGGGTTAACAGGATACAAGGGAAAATTAAAACAGATACCAGAATTTAGATATTTCTCAGTGACATTTTCAAATTTCAATACTGAAGAAAGAATTCTATAAATATTGTGGTAGATGGTATTGTTGTCCCAATTATTAACTACCCTCTTCTATAGGCAGAGTATCCTTCCTGCTCCAGTTATTTTGGACTTGATCAATAACATGTGAGTGAACCTGATAGATAGCCCATCAACCAGAAACTTGTAGAGCCATCATGAGCTTCTGCCCACCCTGTTGCTCTTGAGCCTTCTTCCAGGAGAAGGCTGTGTTCCAGATACGGGCTGTTCTGACAGCCTGAGTCCCAGAATGGGAAGTCACGGGAAGCAGACCAACACCCAACCTGTAGCTTGGAGCAGATCCGTAGAACCTGACCACCAACATGTAGTATGAGGAGGTATATACACACATATGTTGTTGGAAGCCAACAGAGCTTTTGAGGTTATAATACAGTGTGCCTACTGAAAACTAATACACACAAAACTAATATACCACCAAAGACTAACAGCATGCTAGCCTCAGACTTCTCCCTCTATAGGATTAGATGCCAGAATAAAATGGAGTAATGTCTTCTGAGTTTCCATGAAAAAGGTGGTGACATACAAATTCTATTCCCACCCAAAAGGTCATTTAAGTGTTAAGATAATCATAAAGCACCACATGTGTAAGCATTCAGGAACTATATTATTCATGAAAGAAGATATTTGCTTGTACCAGAAGATATTTACCAGTTAACTGAGCAAAACACCAATATCTAGAGCTCTCAAATTGAGAAAAGTCATATTATGAATGAGTTGGCGGGAAAAATGGAAATCATTTAAATATAGACTTAATTAGAATTGACTGTGGTAAATGCAGTGACAGAAACAGGGCAAAATTATAAAATTCATTTAGAGAGAAGATCTATAACTAAATTAATACAGCAATGGCAAAATGAGACAGATCTTAGATAATGCCAATAAAATTGTCAAAGTATGATAATTTGTAGATTTTATAAAGGAGGAACTCAATATTACTGCTTCATTCTTACGCTACTGACTAGAAAAACTTAGGTTCAAGAATTTTTAAAAATAAAATTTATCAAGAGTAGTTTAAAACAGTTTAAAAAGGCCAATGACAAAGTGTAAGATATAAACTACACACTTGCCAATGGGTTAATGTCTGTAATATATAAAACATCCTAATTGAAAACTGGGCAAAGTTCATGAATAAGCACATCATTAGAGATCAAATGCAAATGAAAAAGAAGTATATGGAAAAGTACTCTCTGTCATGTTTGATGAAAATTTGTGAAGGGTCTTTTACGCAACACTGTGAAGTTGGTTCTTACCCTGTAAGCAAAGGGGAGCCATGAAGCAGTGTAAGGAAGGAAATGGCGGGTTCAGAATGGAGAATAAATTGAAGGAGAGCAACACTGCAGCAAAACAAAATCAAACAAAAACCAATCTAAGAGGCTGTTGTAAAAACCCAGATAAATGATAAAGATGACATGGACTAGACCTCCATACAGCCATGTTATGCCATATTGACTGAGCAGGCATCATTTGGCAAAGTCTCTCTTGGTCAGGTGCTGATTCTGATCAGAGGAGTTGTATTACTCCATTCAGGCTGCTATAACAAAATACTATAGACTGGTGGCTTATAAATAACAGAAATTTATTTCTCATCATCCTGGAGGCTAGGATGTCTAAGATCAAGGCACTGGCAGATTCAGTCTCTGGTGAGGGCTCACTTCCTGGTTCATAGATGGCCATCTTCTCCCTGTGTCTTCACATGGCAGCAGGGGTGAGGGAGTTCTCTAGGGTCTTTATACGAATACTTATCCCATTCATAAAAGACTCCTCCCTTATGAGCTAATCACCTCCCAAAAGCCCCATTTCCTGATATCATGTTGGGGATTAGGTTTCAACATATGAATTTGGGGGCACACAAGCATTCGGTCTATATGCAGGGGTTATCTAACCATATCAGTACTTTACAGTGAAAAAGGGCTAACTGCTGACCAGGGTGTCACTAAGAAAACTATCCCTCCACCCTACCCACCTCAAGAAACCTGCTGACCTTTCATCTTTGGAGTTTTCCTGTCCTCCCTTCAGACATTTCTCTTGGCCATAACTAACAGAAAAGGAGCACCTTGACTTCCTTCCTTCCAGGGATCCTCCTGGGTCAAGCTGCATTCATCCCAGAAACAAAACACTAAGTGCTTTTGTTTTTTCCCTCTTGCCCTCTGCTTGTTCTCTCTGTAAGGCAGAATGCTGCTGTTCAGATTTGCATAGGTAAGCACATACAAATGATGTGTGCTTATGCATTATCAATTTTAACTGGTGCCAAACAAAATCTAAGGAAAGGGACACTCACTATCTAGCAAGGGAACAAAAATATTTAAAAATAAATGTAAGGATAGACGGGATTTGATAGAAAATGGAATATTTCCAATAAATCTGAGAGGAGTTGTTAATCTACATAGTTTTATTAAGGCAAATAGAACAGGCCACTGTAGCCACTTATGGCTGGCTCATTGGAGATCACTTTGAGAACTCACTTAGTGGATAGGGCCAGGTATAGGAAATGCTTTTTGAGAAAAATTTTTTTTCCATCTAAGCCTAAGCATCATTTTTTCTTAGGTTTATGTGACCTAATCATTAACCTAGTCATTTAAACCAAAGGTATTCCCTCTTGCCAACAACAAGAAAGGGAAGGTAATGCTAGGAATAATTTACAAGATTACAGTTTTGTACATCGGGTCAGGGACTTTTCACTAACCTGTACTACCCAAGAAACTTCGTTGTATGAAAGCACTCCCTGATTAACAGAAACATCACCTGAGTGAAAGTGGTAACCAGTGATGGCAGTTCGAAAAATCTAGAAATGGCATAAGGAGTGTGTACTAATACAGATAGAAATTACCATGTTTTGTTTAATTCCCATGGCAACTGTGAAGGAAAACTATATGGATAGGAAAATTCTAAGGGAATTCACGGTGACCCAGGAAAGCCCATGCATTGACATTTACATTGACTGTTTTGCAGATTATAAAATCACAGAAATCAAGGTGAAGCCTGGGCTGAAATTTAGGCAGCGTGGGGGTGCGGTGGAGGTTGGAGAGACAAGCTTTTGCAGCTGGAAGTCCTGAGTCTGAAGCTTGGTTTGTCTGCATTAGAACTAGGCGGGGTTAGACAAATTATTCCTCTTCTCCTTTTCCAAAAAGATTGATATAGTAATGTTTTCCTTATGGAGTAATTGTTGGGATTAACAGATCCCAAATGAACTTCTTGGCACATGGTAGGTGCTTAACACAAGTTAGTTCCCTCCTGTAACAATAATGATTCCCTTAATAGGATTTTCATTTTATTGCAGGATAGGATACCCTTATAGATATATTTCATGGATTTAAAAATTTATACAGATTGTCTATGTCATACATAGCACATGTGGCAGAAAATCTTATAGTATAAAATGTTGCATACATTAGTATCATAGCAACAGCAAAACAATCCTGTGGTTTCTTGCCAAGACAAATACGATTATACATTACGGTGCTCTCTGTGATAAATTCTTTTGAGGTTTCAAAATGTTGTGCTCGAATAACAACGGCAATCTATTTAAGATTCAGTTACTTTTCTATAATGCAAATCTTTGTTTAACAGAGCTGCTGAACTGTAATGTAAATGTTACATAGGACCTGTCAAAACAACTGTATTAGTGATCAGATATTGGAATAGTTAGTGGAACAAAATATCTTTATATTTTAGGCCTTTTTTTCTCAATCTAAGCTTTGAGCACTTATGAAAAATATTTGAAGTGAATCAATGTTTCCATGCTGTATTCTGTTCTCATTTGTTAAATTTAATATTGCTTAAAAAAGGCAATTGAAAATGGAAGCTTAAAAATTCCAACCAGGCATCTACATTTTAGGTTAGAAAAATTAGCATATACTGATATTACTTTGCCATATGTCATTTTTCCTATTTGTACTTACATATATTCATAATTTATTTCTCCACACTATTTATAAATCATAATATACTATACAAAGAATAAAAGCCAGATTTTTTTGTTCAGTCATATCTAGCAGTCCTTTTATAAAAGCATCTTTTCAGTGCATTACTTTTGAATATAAACAAGCTCTCTCATCTCATTTTATGGATAAATATAGAGCTGATGACTGCATTTTTAAATTATATGATTCATGCAGTCATTAGTTAAGGACAGAATAAGATAATGATGGATTAAAAAAATCATTCTCAGTGCACACATTGTTAGTAACACATGGAAAACTTTTTCCACCCATTCATCCTCCTCTTCTCTCAGATTGGTTGCCTTTTGGTAGACTGTCCTAGAGACACTTTTGAAGCTATGACAGCCTTCAAAATCAGTCCAGAGCACCATGACACTATGAACATTTTTGGTAGAGAAAATACAGTTTTATTTGACTAAAACTAGGAAAATAAACAATGACCCCATTCCCAGTCTTATGAAACAACCACATTTAGTTTTTGTTGTTTCTGTTAAAGGAGCAACAAGTAACTTATGTACATTATTTAAAATTTGAAAATCTGGGTAAGCAAAAGAGTAATGAATAGGAAATATCCATATCCTACCACAGTAATCACTGGACATATTTTCTTAAAATAGCCTTTGAGACCCCATGAGTGTGTGCCTGAGTTTGTGTGTGGTACAGGACCTCCCTGAATGCTCCCTTCTGTAGCCAGCTTTTGCCCATGTAACAGTATATCATGAGTATGCTCACAGATCAATGAATATATCATCATATCAAGCATAACTGTAAAAGCTAATCTTCAGTGAGAACCTAATATGTGTCCAGAATTATGCAAAGAACATCACACATAAAATGTCGTTTTAGTTTTTACAGAAATCATTTGAGTGTAGCTTGTTATTCCGATTTTACAGAGAAGGAGACTTAAAGAGGTTAAGTAATTTGCCGAAGGTCACATAACCTGCATTCTGAAATTGGAATACAGAACTGTTTTTTTCCATTTTGTATTTATGTTCCATGTTTATCACTGCAGAGCTCCAGATCATAATCACTGTGCTGTACACATAGAATTACAATATAGAATTACATTGAAAAGCTTTAATCCATAGAAATTAATCATTACCTTTGTTAGGCAGAGGATTGCTTCCACTTCCAATTTCCCACAATTATAAACAATATTAGGGTAAACATCTCTAAAATAGATATGTTTGTAAGTTCAATTAATAACTTATTTAAGGGCTTCCCTGGTGGCGCAGTGGTTGAGAGTCCACCTGCCGATGCAGGGGACACGGGTTCGTGCCCCGGTCCAGGAAGATCCCACATGCGGCGGAGCGGCTGGGTCCGTGAGCCATGGCCGCTGAGCCTGCGCGTCCGGAGCCTGTGCTCCGCAACGGGAGAGGCCACAACAGTGAGAGGCCCGTGTACCAAGAAAAAAAATTAAATTAAATTAAAAATAAATAAAAATAACTTATTCAAGATATATTTATAGAAGTGGAAATGCTGGGAAAAAAGAGGATGAGTACTCTTAAGGTTTTTGGTTTGATTCACATCTAAACAAGAATGGAGAATATTGTTCTTAACAATCTTCACCAATCTTATAGGTCAAAAATAAATGAAGTACCTCATTTTAATTTGCATCTTTTGAATACCTTCCCATACATTTATTTTGTATTTCCCTTTTTGTGACTGAAACAAATATTGAAACAATAGTTCAATAACTGACAAATCAAATTCTAGTCATCACTTGGCCCTTAGACTTAATTCATAGAGTGGCTTAATGGTACTCCTTTTTTTAACTGGGGTTTATTAAAGGCATAATTTACATCCTATAAAATTCCCTTTTTAGCGTATAGTTTTATAAGTTTTGACGAATGCCTAGCATCATGTAATCATAACCACAATCAAGTAATAGAACATTTCTATCACCCTAAAATGGTAGCCAACCCCTCCTTTAGCCCCCAACCCCTGGCAACCACTATCTGCTTTCTGTTCCTATAGTTTCACCTTTTCCAGGGTGTCATATAAATGGATTCATATAGTATGTAGCCTTTTGAGTCTTCTTTCACCTTGCATAATGCATTTGAGAGTCATTCATGTTGTTACCTGTTTTCTTTTTTTCCTTTTTATTGCTGAGTGGTATTTTGTTGTATAGGATGTACCACCATTTTTTAAAATCCATTTACCAATTGAAGGGTATTTGGGCTGTTTCCAGTTTTTCCCAATTATGAATAAAGCTGATATAAAAATTCATGCACAGGTTTTTGTGTAAATGTATATTTTTCAATCTCTTGGATAAATACCTAGGAATGGGATTGTTGGTTTGTATGGTAAAGATATTCAATATGTTTACCTTTACAAAATTTTTCAGAAGTATCTGTGTCATGCCTAATGGCCCTTATGGGTTTGAATGGTTCTGAAATTACTCTTGATGTAGCTCATCCAGATTTTTATTGACTGGTACCTCTTTCTGAAAATAGGCAAGTTTTTCAATAAGGAGTTCTAATCAGCTCGTGGTTATACAAGAACTTATCATGCACTTGATTCATTACCCACATCCTCTGATTCTTCTCTGTCAAGTAGCATTGGGCTGCTTATTTAGCAAATATAATGCATTTTAAAAAGTTAAAGAGAAATTAAATAAGAAGCCATTAGTTAGATTAAAATACTAGTGTAAAAGAAGGCATGGGTACAATTTATGGGTGAGTTACCTTTTTTACCATCATTCGTTATGTATAGTAAAATTTTATTTGTTACTAGGTTTGTAATATATGAAACATGTAACAAATATCAAATAAGCAGCACTATGGTACCTTTCCCAGGACTCATGAGTTTACAGTCTCATGAGTCTGTACTTTTATATATTTTATAAATAATTTTATAAGCAAATTCAGAGCAGGGTGATGATAGCTATGCTAGAGGAGTACCTAAACAGGGACCCATCCAAACTTAGCGATGCTTACAACATCCTCTAAGTAGAGATCTGAAGGACTGGTGGCCATGGGAGAAGGAGAGAAAAACATTCCAGATAGAGGAACCAGCTTGCACCAAGGTTTTATTTGGCAAGTGAGGTAAGAGCGCTGGGGCAAGAGACTTGAGGATGCCATTAAAGAGAGTTCAAATGGGGTCCAGAATGAATGTAATAGAAATAGAATTGAAAAGAAGCAAGATGAGCTGGAGCAGATGCACAACTACTGGTTGGGAAATTTCTAAAATGGCCAAAGAAACTTTGTAGTATGAGGGAGGTAGGCCAGGAGGGACATTGTGTTGATGGTTGAGAACATAGTTGTGCATATGGGCTAAAAGTATGTTAGACAGGTCATTAGAGTTAGGGATACCCACATCCACTGACCAAAAACACATTAGTATTAATCGAGTTACTTGGAGTTTCATGTCGGTGCATTGGGAAACATTGAGTTACAGTGAAACCCAAGAGTTTATTACACATCTTCTCAATACCTTATGCCCCATGAAGCTCTAAGCAAGGGAAGTAATGTGCAGCTGTTCCCAGAAGTATTTAAACACAGAGATTTTTTTTTTTTTGAGAATCATTCAGGATTACTGCTTTTTTAGGCAATGCTCTTTTTACCAGAGAAATAATATTTTAAGAAAGAATTGATTGTATGTACCTGGCAGTGCTCACATTGCTAACTAATCACTTTTCTGTACCTTTTGGCAGTGGTTCTCAGACTGGTGTAAAAGGAAATTCCTGCAAAGAAACAAAACTCTGAGCTAATATAAAACTCTGAATTGAAACAGAAACACTATAAAAAAAAAAGAAATAGTTCCCAAAAAGTCATCTTTCCTGAGAGAACTCTGGTTCTATCACATTTATCTTTTATGTCTTCACATCCCCAGCTTTTTAAAACAAGAAATTGCTTAGATGAACTTTACAATGTTTCATAGTCTCAAGTTTGAAGTTCTCTAATAATTTCTTCTAATATGGACCTAACATCATTTCTCTTTTCTAAAATACTCACCAGCTTCACAACCTACCATGAGGAAAACAATGTGACAAAGTAGAGTCTAAGAGCACACACTTCATATGCTACTGCTTTTCTTCCTTCTCTCTTCTCCTACCCATTTTGCCTTCATCAAGAGACACAGTGAAGGAAGGAAGGAAGCAAATAGCAAAATAAAGAGAGCCAATATTTGGGAGTATGATATCCATCCACCTTCCCCTGTTAAAATGTAGGTTGTGTCTGTAATAATTGTTGATTATTATAGAACCATGATTCCTTATCCTAAATCATTAGTGCTAGGTGTTTTTCAGGATTAAAATATTTTATATTTTAGGGAAAAGTACTGTGTATTCTGTTACACAAGCAGGATCTTGGGCATCACTTTGTAATCAAAGATGGATATTTCCGCAGCATAACAGAGTATAAATTGCCTCACAGTTATTCAGGTTTGTTTTTTACCACCAAATGAGTTTGCACCAATTTTACCAGAAACATTTGGGTTTTAAAGTTTGTTTGGATATTAGAATTGTAGACTATAGCATTGTGAAATTCCAACCAATTATAAAAATCTTCTTGACTTCATTCTCTCTCTTTTTGTTTCTTTTCTTTTACTTTTTTATCTTGTTTCTCTGGCTTTTACAGACAACTATTGATATAATGATATGTTTGAGTAGAGACAATGACCTTTGTGCATATCATCTCATTTAATCTTAATAAAAATCTATTCGAATAGGTATTATTGTTTCCATTTCACGAATGAGAAAGCTAGGTCTCTGAAAGGTTAAATTGCTTGTGAAAATTTCATTTGGTACGGAGCCCACCTTCAAACACTTGACATTCACACTACCTGACTGCAGAGTCCACTGTGCCACACAGCTTCCTTACCAATAGAGCTGAGTACCCAAATCACTGAGTTAGCCATCATATGCACAGATCCCATTTTATGCATAAGTTTAGCATAAAAGCTGATTGCTGATAACCTCCTGCTAAAAAACAAAAGCTGTTTATAATCATCCAGAAAGAAAGAAACTGGAACAACATTTAACCTCAGCATTTGGTCCAGCAATATAACAGCGTAGAACTTTAACTAGACTAGCACTTTATCCAAGTAATTCAGTCAATATTTAAATAAACACTGAAATAATATATAAAATACATTTTGTAGGTGTCCCAAATCCAACCTATTGAGAGTGGTCAAGAAGAAAATTCACAGGGAAGGTCCTTTAAAGGCTGTCTTGCAAGGCTCTTCAGCTGGATAATGGGAATCAGCCACTGTGAACACCTTCAATTAAGGCAATAAACGTATGTGCGCTGGAGCGCACTGGTGTTGGAGTTGGTTGCAAAGCTAAGGCAAATACAGAAACCGTGTCCTTCTGTGCAGGTTTCCATTACAACGAAGGGGAATCTAGATACTAGATTGTTTGGGTTGTTATTGTTATTTTCATTCAATATAAAATTTTGAATATATTTATTCAAATATATTTTGTTTTTTCACTGATTTTTTTCACTCATTAATGGGAAATTAGTGTTCTTCAATGAAATAGCCCTTAATAGTAGTGACTATTTTTTGTTTTCTTACCTGAGGTACTCATTTTGCATCTCCCTCTGTTTTCTCAAAGAGAAATGGTGGGTGGCAGATCTTGTCAGGTGGCAAGTCATCACCAAATTTTCGTGTCATAAGTAAATGACAATTTTGTTTTAAGTAACTTTTTAAAATTCCAAAGCATAATTTATACAACTGGGGGTATAGAATAAATAGGAAAACAGAACTTTTCACATAGAACTTAGGGCTTCAAAAATTGATATGCTAGAGACTTAGAGTTTATCAAATTTAAGAATCCAAAACTACTTTTCAGAAACAAGCGCTTGTTTTTCCATGGGACCTCTGCACTCAAGGACTGGATTCAGTATTTTGCTCACTGATTTGCTGTGGACTTGAATGAACACTTTCTAATGGATGTAGCATATTCTAATCTTCAACTCTTTGGACACAAGCATTGTTATCTCCACTCTAATCCTCTGTATGTATAATTGCATTGATGATTTATATGACCACTTTCTTCTTGTGACTCTGAATTAAGCTTCTATGCATGAGTTTTTTGTTTGCCTGTTGAGTGTTTGCACTGTCATCTACTAATAAGATTTAGTATTTTGCATATTAAGAATTCAGCTGGATTAAAAGGGGAAAATCCTTGTCACCTAGTTTGCCTCATAGGGAGTCCATTCCTCAAGACAGGCGATCTGAAAATATTAAGTGCAATTCTGTTTTTTTAAATATTACTGAGAAAAATGCTGATGAAGTGAGCAATGTCATAACTGCCTGCATAGGAATTATACCATTTGAATATTTCAAATCATACATTTACATGCATGTAATTGTTATAATATAGAATCATAGAGTCTTATAGATAGTAAGGACTTTAAGTAATTAGTTTGTCCTTTCTCTAGATTCTTTCAGGGAAAAACTGCTCCTGTGCTGGACGAGAATTCTTCTTATTTCTTAAAGCATACTGAGATATAAGGTCCATCTCTTTCAGTCTGTGGTGTGGGTTTATTTGCTCTTAGTGAAATTAATAAACAGATGGGCCCTGTGCTTTCTGTATACTCCTTTAATGTACTTGGAAACGGTTATTAAATTTCCCCTTTATTTTCTCTTCCTTTTGCATAGTCACTTTGTTATTTATTTTCCTCTGTTTACCTAATGACCATCTTTAAATGATCAGCCCCAAGTAGAACCCTTCTAATTCCAGTCAAATAGGAAATATCAACTCAGAGATTAGAACTTAATTGTGATGTGAAAGTGAAAGGATACTAATTGGAAAAAGGCATTTCCCCAGAGCCCTGGGATCTAAAAGTGGAGTCAGTCTGGAAACAAACTGTTTACCCTTGAAGTTTAACCTGGTAATGACTTAGCATAAAGAAAGGGGTAATATCATTCAGAATTTATGGGCAGTGAAAGGAAGATCTAGTGGTCACCAAAACGTGCTTTTATTTATTTTTTATTTTTTTTATTTTTTTGCGGTACGCGGGCCTCTCACTGTTGTGGCCTCTCCCGTTGCGGAGCACAGGCTCCGGACGCGCAGGCTCAGCAGCCATGGCTCACGGGTGCAGCCGCTCCGCGGCATGTGGGATCTTCCCGGACTGGGTCACAAACCCATGTCCCCTGCATCGGCAGGCGGACTCTCAACCACTGCGCCACCAGGGAAGCCCCAAAACGTGCTTTTAAATGGCAAGACTGAATTCAGGATTTCCTGGTTCTCAATAGCACACTTAACAGTTATCCATTCAATGTCTCATTTCTAAGGTGACCTCGTGTCCCTATTTGGGACAGCCCCAGTTTAAGTCTGTCATTCCTATGTATGATTAGCATCCCTTTTCTCCCCCAGTATGACCAGGTTTAGATGATAATTTATATGCTCTCCCTGCAGTCAGTCATTGCACATTCTTTGTCACTCTCTCCAGCTTGTACCTATCCCTTGGTTTTTCTTACTCTGCTTGTGTTCTCCCTTGCATTGATTATCAGTGATTTGTTTCTGATACTTTCCTTGCTTTATTAAGGTCTTTTAACATTTCAGTTCTATCTTCCAAAGTGATGGTTGTCCCCTTCATTTAGGATCATCTTCAGCAAATTTAATGAGCCTTGTGGACACTTTATTATTTAGGTTAAGGGAACACTGATACCTAGGCCAGTGGCCTTTGGAACAGCATCCATTTTCTCTCCTTTGTTTTTTTTTTTTTTTGGTGTGTGTGTGTGTATGTGTGTGTGTGTGTGTGTGTGTGTGTGTTTGCGGTACGCGGGACTCTCACTGTTGTGGCCTCTCCCGTTGCGGAGCACAGGCTCCGGGCGCGCAGGCTCAGCGGCCATGGCTCACAGGATCAGCCGCTCCGCGGCATGTGGGATCTTCCCGGACCGGGACACGAACCCGTGTTCCCTGCATCGGCAGGCGGACTCTCAACCACTGTGCCACCAGGGAAGCCCTCTCCTCTGTTTTAATCTCCTTTCCTTTCTTTTTACTGTCATGTCTTCACCCTTCCCCTACCCTCCATTTGCCACTGACCGATTAATCTTCAATTTATATCTTAACATCTTTCCAGAAATTACTGTGTGCTAGGTCCTGTCCAGAGGAGTGCACTCCTGTCAGTTTTGTACTGAAACACTGTATATCAAATTGTTCACAGATTTCAAGTCCCCATGGGGCCACCGGAAATAAAACTATGATGTACTGTTTCCACAGTTCTTATGGCTTTTACTCAATCATAGTGCATTATATAACTCTGACAAATATTTTTTTGTCCTGAAGTCATGCTTGTGCTTTTGGAAGGAAAACTCAAGAAAACTTAGAGATGAACTGTTGAATTTGCCAACATTTTCATCGTGCATTTTTTTTTAAATGGGAAATTAAAGTATCTAAGGTCTTGTCAGCAGTTAGTAAAAGGGTCCACATGCTCTGCTCACTAATGCTTCTTACTGATATTCTTTTTCTCTAGGCTTAAGTGGGTCACAACTAGAAAATAATGCCTTAAGCTGCAGTTAGTATTATCCTTCTAGTTGTGGTTAATATGCCTCAATTCAGTGAAAGTGAATTTTAATTTATTCACATACATTCAGAAAATGTTTTAGCTATTTAAAACACCTTAACTTGAAAAGAGCTACACATATATGGAAGACATCTCATGGCATGCATTCATTACGTGAAATTCTATTTATGATGTCTTTGACTTATAAAGAATCCAAGCTACTATGAAAAACATTCGAAACAGGTAATTTGATGGTAAAACCCTTCCATAATGCTGCTGTTATTGGTTGGGGCTGTCACTTAAGTTAGCTCTTGACATGACCTATATGTGGCATGATTAATTATGTCATGTCAATTTTCCACTGCAGTATTTCAGCAGCCATGGTATGGCCTGTTGCATGTCTGAAACCATTTAAATATTAGCCATTCCGCAGGGTTCCTTCGTACACAATTCAGTTGCTTAAACAAACAACAACAACAACAAATTTAAAACCCCCTTAAAGAATTTTCTGGTTGAGGTAAACAACAGAGATTGCAGCCTGTAGTCTGGATTCATGCATCAAAAATGAAGTGTTTAAAGGAGATCTTTGTCAACTAGCAAATGCCATTTCAGTCTGAACATTTCAGCACTCCTTCTATGCCATCTGTCTCACAGGGAGCAATTAATCTGAAACTTCAACATGCAGCATTAAAATTCCATTAACGCTGAACAGAATATTAACATGCCTGGCCTTGCCATGTTTATCTCTCCAAATTTCAGTGTTAATTTTGAATAAGGCAGGTATAACATTTTACTCTATTTGGTTAATTAATAATATTGAATAAAATATATAATTAGCAGCCAAATTTATGTAATAATATGTACAACTCATTTGAATAATGCTGTATGCTTTTGCAGTTTAAACATACCTGGGCTACAGTTTTATATGAGGCAAATGATTATTTGTAAAAGCACTGAATCTTTTACAAAGCCAGTTTTCCCAGGGCTCTGACTTTGTAATTCTTTTCTTTTTGCAGAACCACATCACTGCCTTCGCAGAAGTCACATGATATTGAAGCAGATGGTCTTTCACTGCATTGGACATCGTCCCTTTTCACCATCCATTCATAACACCCAAAGTGTGTTTGATGACAAAAAAGTTTATCAAGTTGTCTAATCATTTTTATAATTTAAAAATCAGTGTCAACTTATCTGTTTCCCCCACTAGACTGTGAGCTCCTCAAGGGCAGGACTGTGTCTTTCTTCTCTGTCTCCCCAGCACCTATATAACAAAGCCTCACACAGAGTAGGTAGGTGTTCAATAAAAAATGATGACCAATGAACAAAAATTAATTCTGAAATAAAACATTCACTTCAGTTTCTCACAGAATCACTGAGACCATGTGAAAAGAAACCTCTACGTGAGTCGTATTTGTGTAAGAAGTCCCTCTATTTTGAGCTAGTCAAGCTTTTTAATTTTTCATGTATCTTCTATTCGGCAGCATACCATGTTTCATTTGAAGTGGACTTTGAAAGTCATGGGGGGTTTTATTTCATTATTCAGCATGACTTATTTCCATTCTAACAGATTTCAGTGTGTGAAATTACTTTACTTTTAGAAAGTATGTTCTGTACTAAAATAACGTTTGCACATAATATTATGCTATATTTCACTTAAAATACCATTCATACTATAAATTCTAAGACTGGTGCTTCTGCTTTTGAAGGGGAAAATGCCAATTTTTACTGTAATAAGTAATGTATCATAATTAAAAATTATTTATTTGGATTTTTGTTCCTGACAGTTGTGGTTTAATTGTTGACTTGTAGTTTTTGAATTCAGGCAGTGTTTAGGATAGTCAAAGTTACTAAATCCTTAGCAATGATACCTATTTATTGAGCATTTTTCCACTGATAATTGTCTCAAGAGTGGTCTAAGGCTCCATTCTTTTACTAGTCAAGTTTCCAGATAATTTAAATAGCAAAGAACCACACCCTGACAACGCAGTTTAAATTATATAAAAGTAAGAAATGTAGTTAATGTATTTTACTTTGTGTATGTGTAGTACGTTATAGTTTACAAAGTACATTTTCATTTGTTATTTCATTTAATCTTCACAGTAACTCTGGGTAAAAATTAAGAGTTTGGCTTTAGTGTTACAGATGAGAAAAATAAAGACAACGCAAGTTAAATAATGTGCCCAATTCCACACAACTAGTAAGAGGCAGTTAAAGTTTAAATTTAGATTTTCTGACCCTAGTAGTCTTTTTAAATATGCCACAGCTGCCATACCATTTTGGACACATCGATGCCTTTCAGAGGTCAGCGGAGTCCTGGGCAACTATCTACATTTCAAAAAATGAAGACATGTCAAAATAAAGTTATGAAAGTTATGCTGTATTTTAAACATTTGTGTTTTAAGAATGAACACTTTTCAAAGCACAACAATATACTAACCAATTTATAATCCTATTTAAAAATAACGTCAAGAGTCTAGATGTGAGGTCTTTTGTAAAGTCAAAACCTAAATCAGATGTCTCTCCTGCAACCCTCACCCCCATGCCCTAACCCCACCCCTCAGGAGAGGCCCTGAGGGACTTCTCTTACACTGAGCATGTGGAATTAAGGATGAAAATCATAATATAAGGAAAATAAATTGGACTCTGAGAAAACTATTCAATGTACTGCTCAACAATAACTTTGTGATTTTTAAAGCTACGCAGAGTAGCTTTGTCTTATATGAGAAGTGGTTAATTGACTGAGAAGATTCTTCCCAACCTTGATTAGCTAAAGGAAATAAACTTTTAATTTTCTCTGTGATTTTAACAGAAATCAGAAAACAAATATAACCAAAGACTTGTCCATTACGCCCAAAATAGGTGTTACTTACTCTTTTTCATCACCATGGGAGTTAAAGCACTTTTAGTAGGGCCAGAAAAAAAAACAAAAAAAACCCAAAAAAACAGAAAATTCACGTTTCTACCTTTCAGACTTCTCTAGAAAATTCAGTTCCGGTAGAAATTTAGAACACAAAAAAAGTTTGGAATGCCTTTGACCCTCATTAAAGACTTTTTAGGCAATAACAGTGATGGGGAATTCACTTACTGGCAATGAAAGTGGAGGGAATGATCATAATATCTTAGGAGGCAGGATTACAAGTAAGACTTAAAGAGATCTGTTCTCTTGGTTCTAGCATCAGTCTTCAAGGAACCAGTTAGTCACATTTTTCTTCTTGGAAGCCTTAGCTATATATTATATATAAATGTATCTTTGTACCTGGTTAAACCTGATCTGAATGCAGGAGTTATAAATTCCTCAGAAATCCACATTCAAACCAGGATCAGAGTAAGGTCATCTGTAATATTTAAATGTCATAGACCCAAGATTGTGCAGTGAATGATCCTGCCATGAAGGAAATTCAGAAGATTAAAAAGATACACATGCATAAGGCAAAAAGTCAGCAAAGAGCCCTTAACCATGATGCCGTTACTGATAATAATGATAAAACTCATTTAAGAAAACATTCATTTGTAAATATGTACATAGGTAGTCTAGTGAAAGCAGGCAAACACATGTCTTTCTGATAAAAACATCTTTTTATTCTAGTTACTTGGGGCCCAGGTCAGTATGAATTGGTCAGCCTGAAAATTTCAGTAGTCTCTGTTTGCATGGCAGAAATTCTGCACATGTTTTATCTGATTCCTAAGATTATCTAAAAGGATCTTTTATGTTAAAAGAGAGGTGAACCTTCTTTGACAGACTTTGTCTATTCCACTTCTAACTGGGCCTCTCTTTTCTCAGGATCTATCCTAGCCAAATATCTCAGTTCCATTTCCCATACAGTTTCCTTTGTGGAAGAGCAGTAGGGGAGGAAATAATTCTCTGCTGTGTATTGTATTTTTCAAATAAAATTTAAAAACTAAATTAAAAAAATTAAGTTTGATTTTTTTTTCCCCAGGTATTAATTCTTTCTTGGGGGTAGAGGAATAAAGAATGCTGGCTATCCTGATGGAAGTCAGATTGCCAGAGCGACTGGAGAATGTTTGGAAGGGGGTCACAGTGGTTCAGATTGGACCAGTTCTTTGGGCAGCTAAAGGACCCTCTGCATCCCATGGGCCATCCTGGGATCTCACCAACTTCCTTATTTACAAATCAGACAATATAGGTTGCTGAGCAGGTACACAATCTACTATATAATCTGCATCCTATGTATGAACAAGATGCTAAAGACTAGTTTGTAAATGACCTTGTGATGCCGAAAGCTCAGCTTCTCTGTACACCGGTGCTGAATCAAATCTTGGAGACAGAGTTTTGGGTGAAGTAGAAGAGAATAGCTTTATTACTTTGCCAGGCAAAGGGGCCACAGTGGGCTCCTGCCTCGAAAAATTATGTGCCCCCCCCTTGGAGAAGATAGAAGTTTTTTTTGTTTGTTTTGGTTTTTTTTTTTTTTTTTGCAGTACACAGGCCCCTCACTGTTGTGGCCTCTCCCGTTGCGGAGCACAGGCTCCGGACGCGCAGGCTCAGCAGCCATGGCTCACGGGCCCAGCCGCTCCGCTGCATGTGGGATCTTCCCGGACCGGGGCACGAACCCGCGTCCCCTGCATCGGCAGGCGGACTCTCAACCACTGCGCCACCAGGGAAGCCCAGTGAGAAGTTTTATAGTAATTGTTCAAAAAGGGTGTGATCAGCTCATGGATATTCTTCTAATGGGTTCGTGGGGAGGTAAGTAGGAGTCAGCATCATCAACCTTCAGGTCCAACTGGTCTGGGGTCTACATGCTTGTGTGCAGCATACCATCGTTCATCGTTAACTTCTCCCACCTGGAGGGGGTTTCAGTATCTGCAAAATAGTTCAAAGATATTGTTGTGTGTATCCGTTAATGGGGGAACAGGACCTTGCCCCAAGGCTGCTCTTGACTGTTTCTCCCTGGTCTCGCATCCCCTCCCTTCCCTAATTAACAACTGCTTGGATCTGCCCATTGGAACTCAGGGAAGGTCATGGAGGCTGAATGAAGGGTGTTTCCTGTAATCAAAGAAACGGGGGACACAGAAAGATTTCGTGCCTAGGAGCCCCACGGGGCCATGCTCAGTATCACTTGTTCCTGCCTCTAGGTTACCATTTATTAAATTTTTATTTTATACTCTAAAAAGTTTCCCTGGACATATACCAAATGGTTCTATTTACACCTTACAAACATTGATCTCACATTTGGCAGGCATGGTCTTTCTAATGAGTTTTGTGAGTTATGATTCTTTTAAAATATAATTAAGGAAATTTATTCCAGATTTTAAATGAATGATTCTCTTCCAAGAAGAAAAAATAAAAGTATTCAAATTCTTCTTTCTTGTCTCCTTCACTTTAGATCATAGTTGGTTCTTGGTCTGATAGAGCCTCAGGACATGGTCAAGGTGTAGTAAAAATTAAGTTTACTCTCGCCACCCCAAGATTGTGAGCCATGGATGGATTATAGGATCTAAATTCTAAACTCACACTGCCATTTTCAAATCTGTGGACTTGCTCACAAGGACCTCCAGACAAAAAGCAATCCAGATGAGTGGGCATGCAACCACCTCCAACAATCAGACAAAAACTGAAAGTTTACGTCTCAAAGATGCCAATATTAACGAGGGTGATTCTTACACCATCTTTTGGCCTGTTGACCTTCATATTATTGCATTTATAAATTCATTTCCATTTTCATTTTGCACTGAAATACTATCACTTGTAGAAAAGGGGAAAAAGCTTTTTTTCTTCCCAGGAGGAAAAAAAGACGTGCATTTTAAAATTGATATTTAAAAAAGGTGTATTTTAAAATTGAGGAAAAGAGGTGTATTTTAAATTTGATATTTAAAAAAGAAAAAGAAAAACATTTCCAAAATATTGATACATTTTGAGTATTAATCAGATTTCCCTAGAGATATTGTTCTTACTCAAAAAGGCCTTTAGGCCTTCACTCATTCAGCAAATATTATAGAGGGATTCTGTGCACCAGATAATTTGCAGTGTGCCGACTAAACAGTGGTTAGAAAGAGAGACATGGTCCCTACTCCTCCAGGTTGGATAGATCAGCAGCTCTGACACTGATAGTGCCCTAAGAGGTCTGTTTAAAGTTAAGGGGGGAGAATTGGCTTGGAGTTTACCAGCTACCTATTCTTGGAACTAAGCAAAGGTCACTTTTATAGATTACAGCAACAGCTAAAGTTAATTTAAAAAACCTTTGCCTCTATAAATGACACTGTACTATTTATTGCTGTGCTTTAAAAAAAGGCAAATGCCATAATAATAAGCAAATACTATTCTCACAAATCTATGGTTTAGCCGAGCCATTTTTCTAGTCTGAGCTGGTTCATTCATGCATCCATGACCAAGTTGACAGCTCTGTTGATCTTGGCTGGACGTTCTCCAATGTATGGGGATCATCTGGATGTAGGCTAGTCTAGGATGGCTTCACTTGGGACAACTGAAATTTTCTCTGCATGGTCTCTCCTTCAGACTAGCTAAGCTGCTTCACATAGGGGCCAAGTTAGAGCAGAAACATGCAAGGCTCTGGCACATTATCAATTTCATCTCATTCAGTTGAGATGGGCCAAGGCAAGTCCCAAGGCCAGCCATTTTCCAAGGAGTGAGGGAGGAGCTGCAAAGGCACATTGCAGAGGGTTGGACACAAAGATGGGTGGAGGGCTTCCCTGGTGGCGCAGTGGTTGAGAGTCCGCCTGCCGATGCAGGGCACACGGGTTAGTGCCCCGGTCCGGGAAGATCCCACATGCCGCCGAGCGGCTGGGCCCGTGAGCCATGACCACCGAGCCTGCGCGTCCGGAGCCTGTGCTCCACAACAGGAGAGGCCACAACAGTGAGAGGCCCGCGTACCGCAAAAAAAAAAAAAAAAAAAAAAAGATGGGTGGAGAACAAGGGCCATTTGTGCATTCAATCTACCATAGACTTCCTGCAGCTAGACCTTAAAAATGTTCAAGCAGAGCCTAAGTGAACTGAGTTCCTCAATGTGCTGAGCATGGATTTATTCTGATAAGCATGAGAAACTCACAAATGACAATAGAGAGCAAGCTCACTGTATCTGAGCCAGAATGCACCTCCCCAATCTCCAGCCAAACCCCCAAAATGACTTTGAAATAAACTGACTAGAGAACTGTCCACCCGGTACTTAACTGAGAGCCATGAGGAGCTTGCTGAAGCCCTCCTAGGTTCTCCCAGAAAGCCTTCCTATCTCTTCTCCTGTAGGCACATAAGAAAGAGAGAGGAGAAAAAATGTCTGAGCAAAAAGAGTAGGGAAGAGATTGAAGCAAAAGAATAAAACCTGAAAAAAAGGAAGAGACTAATTGAAATATAAGACCATGTTCTGATACATTAATTGTGTGCTTGCGTGTATGCGTGTGTGTGCGTGCGCGCGCTTGCTTTGTGCAACTCTGATGTTTAAAACTTGTTACCATGGTGCTACGGACTTAATATTCATGTCCCCCGAAAATCCATATATAAAAACCTGAATCCCCAACTTGATGGTATTTGGAGATGGAGACTTCGGGAAGTAATTAGATCACAAGGGTGGAGCCCTCTTGCTGTTAGTGGCCTTATAAGAGAGCTTGCTCTGTCTCTTGCTGCTCTCCACCATGTGAGGATACGAGAAGACGGCTGTCCACAAACCAGGAAGATGGCTCTCCTCAGATACCAGGTCTGCAGGCACCTTGATCTTGGACTTCACAGCCTCTAGGCTAGTGAGAAATAAATGTTTGCTGTTACCCAGTCTATGGTATTCTGTTATAGCAGCCCAAACTATATAAGACACATGGTTCAAGTAAATAACACCACTTCACCAACAACAGTGTTCAAATTTTATTTACCATGGTGTAACTGAGTATTTGCACAAAGTACCATGTTTCTGCTAACTCTTCAGTTCATAAATTACTAGGTAAATAACACATGCACATAATGATCGGTGACCAATCATATCACTTTTTTGAAGTCTGTCAGTGTTCACTGCACGTGTGTTATTCTGTTCACACACAGACAGCAAAGCATGCAGTTGTGTTGACCCCTTATCTCCCAGTGACAAATCCATGAGACATTTTCAAAAATGCTTAATTAAAAGAGGAAACTGGCCAATAAAGATGGAAGGGCAGTAAAGAAGAAAAGGTGATAACGTTGAAAAGGAAATTCAAATCAAACATAAATGGCATAAAAGAAGATATAGCTGACCATGGGAATGTTGAGTGCAGCCAGAGAAATTGAGTAAAAGTGAGTTTATTGACAAAAATAAAGAATGAGATTGTGATGAAAATGAAGGTAACCCAGAGAAGTGATTCTGACCAAAAACATCACATTAAAGGAACTCTTGGAGATATTTTCACAACATTGAAAGTTCAAAGAATAAATTATTGGTAAACTTAGAAAGGAGTATGACAATTAGCCAAGGCAGAGAGAAAATAATCACTCTATGCAGTAAGTTATATGACAGGAAGAAAGCAGCAAGCACTGTTCAGGCTGCTATGGATAAATTTTTTACAAAGAAATAAAACATTTAATTCAAAATGTTTCCATCATTTTAAATTACAGTGTACTAAATAAATATTAGTTTTGCTAATTTTTTCACTTCCCTACATATTTTAAATTGACAGTAAGGGAGCTTTTAATGTTTTGACCAAAAAATAAAGGTAGCAGATTAACTGTAACATTCCCCATCGCTTATTAAGATCTTTTTGCATTGATTCAGTTTGCATGGTCATTTATGTTTTATGGTCCCACACTACTGTACAAAGTAAAGACTGCCTATCTATCTATCTATCTATCTATCTATCTATCTATACACACACACATATATCTACAACTGTCTATATAGAGAGACCTAAATAGAGACCTGTATATAAACACAGAGAAAGAGATGTATCTAAAATCCCTAATATATATATAACACAAAGTTTTCTTTTTAAAAGAAATGTTATCTATACTTTATTAATACATAAGAACTTTGTAATCTCATAATTGTTCATTATTAGGTCTCTTTTTTTTAACTTTTTTCCTTTTCTTATTGAAGTATAGTTGATTTACAGCATAGTGTTAGTTTCAGGGGTACAGAATAGCAATTCAGTTATGCATATACATATATGTATATGTATATATAAATATATATATATTCTTTTTCAGAATCTTTCCCCTTATAGGTTATTACACAATATTGAGTATAGTTCCCTGTGCTATAAGTAGGTCTTTGTTGGTTATATGTTTTATATATGGTAGTGTGTATAAATTAATAGCAATCTCCTAATTTATCCCTCCCCCACCCCCTTTCCCCTTAGATTTCTTTTTATTGTGATTATAGAGATCTAATGGGAAAGGGAGTCACTTATTTTTATATGATCAAATTAAGAAATACTAGTCACATCAGTGGATAGAAATGTATTTGTATTAGAGTGCTATCTGAGCTATTCAGACTATTCAGTAGAAGGAGTAGAAGAGAGCCCAAGAAAAGTGATTTTTTTCCCAAATAACTCAAGCTTGATAATTTAGGTAATTTTTCTAAATTATATTGTGCACCTTCTAGCTCACATACATAATTTAACCCACCCAGCATTTTCCCACCCAGGCTTTTGAACATGAATCATTTTTGTTGCTCTAATAAAGTAAAGCTCTTGGGAGTTATAAAGAGCTATATAGAGGACTTAGTTCCCTTGATATAAAGAAGTTCAGAAGCTATGATTGTTGATATTTTTTTCCTATTCACCTTCTTATGGCTTTCTCTGCACTCTGCTGTTAATTCTCATTATTTCTTGTCTTGAATTTATCTCTCTTAGCAACCTCCTCACCAATTTCCATTCTGCTATTGTATTGTCAACTCAGGCTGCCATAACAGAATACCACAGGCTGGGTGGCTTAAAGCACAGAAATTTATATTCTCACAGTTCTGGAGCCTGGAAGTTCAAGATCAAGGTGCCAGCAAGACTGATGTCTGGTGAGGCCTCTCTTCCTGGGTTGTAGACAGCTGCCTTCTCACTGTGTCTTCATATGGCCTTC
>NW_006784867.1:885102-894839 GCF_000442215.2 Lipotes vexillifer | reverse complement strand
GGGAAAGAGGGAGATCTGATATCTCTTCCTCTTCTCACAAAGACACCAGTTCTATCAGGTTAGGGCCCAGTCTTATGACCTCATTTAACCTTAATTATCTCCCCAAAGATCCTATCTCCAAATACAGTCACATTGGAGATTAGGGCTTCAACATATGAATTTTGGGCAGAACACAATTTAGGTCCTAACAGCTATCCACTGCCTTAAAATTTCATCTCCTGCAGCTGTGTCCTACAGAAGAACTGAAGAATGCCAACAGAGCACAGATAATCATAGTGCTATTATATGTAAAATTAAGTCCATTAGGTGAAAGTGGACCCAACTCTCTTATGAAATAAAATGTGAGGGCTTTTTTCACTATCATTACTCTGACTTATTTGCTGTGCCACCAATCATCAAAAGTGGGGCCATGATTATATATGTGATGTAGACAAGTACATCTTAAATTAGGGTATTTTTTTTCTCACTGCTAAAAGTGAAGAAGTATAACATGAGATTTCTGGATGTTATCCTAAGTCATAATCTGTAAGAACTCAGATGTCAGATCATTATGTTTGCTCTCTTAGAAAATTCTTTTAGCATATGGCTCAATATTAATACATTTTTATTATAAATGAAATTTCAACTTTTGAGAACATAAATTGCAATGATTGAAAGTAAAACTTCAATGCTACGAAAATTTCCAGCTCTCTTGGCTAGCTTGCTTTATCTGTGATATGGTGCTTTGTGCTAGGAAATCAACTTGTATGGTATACCAGATAAGCCAAATGATATAGACTTGGTATTTTTTAAATGGGAAATTCATTATACATATGGTGACAATATCTGGGATCACATCCCTACCATTTTAGATACCTTTATATTTACTCTGAATACTTGGTCCTAATTTTGAAATGCTAAAGACATATGGACATAACAGCTGGGCCACCATCAATTGAGACTCTAACACTGTTCACTTTGACAATATATATTTTACAAAGATAATATTGCAATTTCTCATCTCCCATTTTTTTTTCATTATTGCTGGCTCTTTCTAATTCAACAGATTTCCAGGAACATTGTAAGGATAACAGAAGCAATAGTAAGGAAAATTATCTTCAATCCAGGTTAATCTAGATGTAGTCATAGAATTGTTATACACTATTTATACCCTTACATAAGCTCACGATATTTATTTTTGAATTGTGTCCCCCTAAAATTAATATGTTGAAGTCCTAGCCCCAAGCATCTCAGAATGTAACTTTATTTGGAAATAGAATAGTTGTAGATATCATTAGTTAAGATGAGGTCAAACTGGAGTAGAATGGGCCCCCCAATCCAGTAAGACTGGTGTCCTTATAGGAAGGGGAAATTTGGACACAGCCAAACACACATAGGGAGAATGCTATGTTAAGATGAAAGCAGAGAGTTAAACCAACTATACTTCAATAAAAAGAAAAACAAGATAAAAGCAGAGACTGAGGTGATGCTTCTGCTTGCCAGGGAACTCCAAAAATTGCCAGCAAACAGACAGAACCTGGCGAGAGGCATGGAACAAATTCTTCCTCACAGCCTTCAGAAGGAACCAACTTTGCAGACATCTTGATTTCAGATTTCTAGCCCCCAGAACTGTAAAACAATAAATTGTTCTTGTTTATGCCACCCAGTTTGTAGTACACAGCCGTAACAAAATAATACACCTATTTACTATCTATAGTACTCTGGGACAATGGAAAAGACACAGGCAGAACCAGGTTTGAATCTTGGCCTCTCCACTGCCAGCCCCGTGATTTAGACCACACTATTTATACATACTAAACTCTGCATTAGTTAGGTTACACTAGATTTTACTACAGTAACAACCCTCAAATATCAGCCCAGAGTAATTATTGTTTATTTCCGGTTCGCACAGTATATCTACCAAGGATTACTTGGAGGCTCTAATCTATTTCATAGCCCTCCTAAATTTGAGACCTAGGCTGGCAGAGAAGACACTATTTGGAACTTAGGCATTAACTCTGGCAGAGGGGAAGAAAAAACAGTGATGAGTGTGCCTGGCTCTTAAACAGTCTACCCCACTAAGACATACATCACTTCTGCTCACTTTTCATTGACCAAAGCAGATAGACCATGCTTGACCATATTTTAATGTAACAGAGTGGGGAAATACCGAGAAAGGACAAGACAGCACCATATATCTCTAAACAGTCTTAATGGCCAGCCAATAGAGGTGACATGATTATGCACTGAGACTAATTAATTAAACCCTTCATATTTTTGTTCAACAATGTTTATACAGACTCTACTGTGTGTCAAGTACTATCCCAGATAATAACACACAAGACAAAACCCCTCTGTCCAGCGAGTTTTCATTTTATTGGAGGAATTGGTAAAATAAAGAAGAATGTAAATGTGTAATATAAGTTCAGATATTTATAAGTGTTACAAAGGAAAGTGAAACAGATGAGGGCTATTGAGAAACACTGGAGTGGGGAGACAGTGCTAGGGCCAATATTTCAGGCAATGAGTATAAATTTCCTAGCATGGAGCATAGCAAGTGTAGGCACCCACAAAATGTTTCTTTCCTTTCCCCAACACCCTAGATCATTAGCATCAACAACAGAGGACAAAGTGAATTTTGTGCCTATTAAATTACACAACATAGAAAAAAGGATTAAAATGCCTAATTCTGGCAAGGATGTAATATAACTGATACAAGCATATATTTCTGCTGGCAGTGTAAATCCCTTTGGAGAGCAATTTGGCAATATGTTTCATGATCCACTAAAATGCTCATAACCCTGACTCAATAATTTCATTCCTGTGAATCTGTCTCCAAAAGTAATATAATTTAATAATCACAAAGATGATTGTTGCAGTATTATTTGTGATATCAAAAACAACCTGAATATATAGCAATAGGGGAATGCTTAGATGGATTACGGCTTAGCAACTATATAGATTATGTAGTCATTAAAATGATAATTATGCACATTATGTAAGCAACAGGAAAAATGTTTATGATATAATTTTAAGTTAAAAAGGATGGAAATTAAACCCTGTAATTACTGTGATGTAAAAATCATATATGTAAATGCATAACATTAAAGAGAACAGAGAAAAATGAAGTCTAGAACGAGCAAATTTTTAGCAGTTAAAAAATATATTTCAGTCACTTTGTTACCTTTATCAAATGTTTAACAAGCACTTTCACAGTAGTATTGTTTATGTAATTGTTACTGAGTCCAAGCTTGTACTGCTTGCTGCGTGACAGGCCAATAAATTGAGAGACGAGTTGCTGGGACAAGGAATAGAGACTTCATTTGGAAAGCCAGCAGACCAAGAAGATGGTGAACTAGTGTCCCAAAGAACCATCTTCCCTGAGTTAGAATTCAGGCTTCTATTATAATAAAAATGGAGGGGGTAAAGTCCTGCTTCCAGTCAGACTCTGGAAGGGATGTGTTAATTTCTTCCTTACTGCAGTCATTCACAGGTGAGCCTGGTCAGGAGGCTTCCTGTGAGCTAACAAAGGTATTTTAGCTTAAGGCTCATTGCATTGGAGGCAGTGTTCCCAGAGATGGACCATTATGTATAATTTAAGCTTATAGGCCACATCCCTTTAGCAAGTAACTTGTAGTAAAAGCAATAGAATACAAAGGGTAAAGTAATTTGTTCTTCCCTCTTATATAATGAATTCAAAATTATAATTAAAAGGGCCATGGAGAACAATGCCTCCCCACTATATGGGTCTAATCTTGATTGAAATCCTAACACATATGTGCTCTAATCTGACCAAATGTTATCCTTTCCTAATTTATAATCCTCAAATTAGCATTTTTTATTATTTCTATATTAAATTACTATTGTAAATGATGTCCTATATATTAAACAAATACAATTCTTAAATTTGGTGAATGATGTAATCAGCCAGAGCTTATTTCTAATACATTACAATAAAATGTGGATTTAAAATTATAAGATATTTGAGATCTTAATTGTTGAAATTTGGGGTGAAAAGAAGTGTCTATTGCTTAAAAGCAGATTATTAACTAAGGCCAGTAGTTCTCTAACAGGAGGTCAATTTTGTCCCCAGAGAATGTTTGACAATGTCTAGAGAAATGGTCACAACTTGGGGGAGGGGAGTGTGCTACTGGCATCCAGGGACTAGAGACCAGGGATGTAGATAAACATTCTACTATGTACAGGACAGCTCCCACAATAAAGAATTATCTGGCCCAAAATGTCATTAGTGCCCAAGTTGAGAAACCCTGGGGTAAGCAGTGGGAAGAATACAAGCTGAACAATACAGAAACCCAACTTTTAGTTTTATTTCCACTGCTAAAAGAATGACCTTGAGCTAGCTACTTAAACTCAATCCCTCAATTTACTTATTTGCAAAAAGGAGATGAATAATATTTATCCTATCTCATGGGATGGTTCTGAGGGTAAAATTGGAGATGTAATGTGACTGTGCTCTGAGGAGCTAAAATGTACCACATAAATGTTACCGTCTCATGTATTTGAAATATCTCTTAAAGTGGATTACCAAAAAAAAGAAGAAAAAATGAAGGTAGAAACAATTATTCAATAGTTTATGAGTAATTGCTTTTGACATTTTTTATATAAATTTATTTATTTACTTTTGGCTGCGATGGGTCTTCATTGTTGCACGTGGGCTTTCTGTAGTTGTGGCGAGTGGGGGCTACTCTTTCTTGCGGTTCACGGGCTTCTCACTGTGATGGCTTCTCTTGTTGCAGGGCACAAGCTTTAGGTGCATGGGCTTCGGTAGTTGTGGCGCATGGGCTCAGTTACTCCGTGGCATGTGGGATCTTGCCGGACCAGGGCTCGAACCTGTGGCCCCTGCATTGGCAGGCGGATTCTTAACAACTGTGCCACCAGGGAAGTCCCGCTTTTGACATTTTTAATCTGTTGTGTTTCCCTGGAAAATATTGATGAAAACCATGACAAAATATTGCTACCTTAATGATATTTTCCAGATAGAATAATCTAGCTTCCTTAATCAATTGTCTGCCCTGTCCTGTGTCTTGAATTTCTTCATTCACTGTCATTGGATCCTTGCCTTTAGATACAAACATTCCCAGGATCCTTTGGATGGTCACCATCCAGGCTCCACCTCAAGCTACCACTTCCCCTCTACCATTTTTTTACTTGTTACTAAGAATTTCTCATCTCCCATTCACTCCACTGCCAACTGGCATATAACCCATGCATTTCTTCATTGCAACTGCTCAAATTAATCTAAACCTCCCTCTGGCCTCACAGCAGCTAAAGAGACTGGCCTAGAAGCAATGACAGCCCAATAGCAACAAGCACACTCAGTGCCTACATCTTGGTTTTAATATCATTCTTCAGTGAAAGAAAGCAGGGCATCTCAGGAAAATGGCTGATTCTAGGACTGGGGCAGGAAAGATGAGCCTGGGACATCATCTTGTAGTGCCAGAAAGAAAGGAAATGATCACACACACACAGAGTGTGTGAAGAAAAACAGGGGTCTACTAAAAGAGCTCCCAGTGACCAAAGCTGGAACAATTTGTGCAACCAAATAAATAAAGTAACATTGGATTATAACCCAAAGTACAAAATAAATACCAATGATCCCATGTTTATATAAATAAATGATTGAATAAGTACATGGGAGAGAATAGACAAATCTGTGCAGCATAAGTGTTAATAATTTAGGTAGATACTTAGCCCTCAGGGAGATGGAACATAACTCCCTGCTCTTTAAGTGGGGACTGAGCTTGGTGACTTCCATCCAAAGAGTCAGTATGGAAAGAGAGGAAAAGGAATGATTTCACAGTGAAGAAACCTATCAATTACTACCTCAGCCAGGTGATCAAAATTAATATCAATAGTCATAAATCATGTTTATAGTATGTATCCTTGATATAATGTGATGAGAATGGCACTTTACCTTTGTGGCCTTCCCAAAACCCATAAACCCAGTCTAACTATGAGAAAAATATCAAACAAATCTCCACTGAGAGACATTCTGCAAAATACCTGATCAGTACTCCCAAAGCTATCGAGATCATCCAGAACAAGGCAAGTCTGAAAAATAATCACAGACAAGTGGAGTCTAAGGAGGTACGACAAGTAAATGCAATATGATATCCTGGATGGGATCCAGAACAGAACAAGGACATTAGGTAAAAACTAAGAAAATTAGAATAAAGTATGGACTTCAGTTAATAATGAAAGACTATTGGTTCATTAACTGTGAACAATGTGCCATAGAAATGTAAGATGCTAATAATAGGGGAAACTGGCTGTGGGTATATAGGAATTCTCTTGTACCATCTTCACAAATTTTCTGTAAACCTAAATATTTTGAAAGAACGTTTACTTTAAAATAATGCTTATTGAAAAAAAAACACAACTGTTGTCAAGATTAGTCAGTGCATCTTCTTTTTGCCGAACTACCTGAAAGTCACAGTCAGAGACAGACACAGAGAAAGTCCACATTCTTTACTATCAAGACTTCAACTTCATCTATTGGTTGTTACTAGTTATTCATAACTATGCCTAACATCTACTTGGCAGCCTCTTTATAAATATTGTTTATATATTAATTAAGAGCTAGAGATATTTGATGACAAAGAGGAATACTGAAGAGAAATAAGCCTCGTGCTTCTTTAAAGGATCAGAACTACTGTGTGAGCTGTAATGGGATAGATCTGACTGAAGGATGGGACTGGGAGGTAGCAGGCATGGTGGCCACTGCTGGTCCTAAATGGAAGGCCAATCTGGTAGGTAATAATACAATACCTGAAAATAGCAGGGGAATAGAAAACAAGAGGTAATGCAGTATGTTAGTCTGTCTTAGAAGAGCCCAGAGTGGAGCAACACATATTAAAGAGAACAGAACAGCGTCCATGTTGCTAGTGCAGATACAACAAGCAGTTGCCATTGAATATATCTACCAGCAGGGCATTGGTTCAGAAACCACTGAGCTGGGTGAGGTAGTGGGGCTGAGCCTCTGACATTCTTCGCCTCCACCCTGCCCTGCCTCCAAAGAAAAATATAAAGGCAAACCTCAGTCCTGATGTGATCAGAGTATAAAATAGACTTGTCATCACAACAGGCATGAAAACATGAAGATCAGATAAGGATCTGATTACCAGTGGAAACAGAAGATTAAGATCAGACATTGGGATGAAGCAGAAACCTAGGTTTATTTAACAAACACTTAGAGAGCATCTATATGTCAGGCTATCCTAAAGCGCTTCAGAAGTGTTAATTCATTGGTTCCTCATAAGAGAAGACAACTTTTTATTATCATTTATCCTCTATACCTATGAGAGTACATAGTTCCTAAAAGACCCTTATGAAATGTTTTTTGAAAGGAAGAAAAGAAAGAAGCAAGGGAGAAAAGGGGGGAAAGAGGGGAAGGAGGGAGGAGTGGATCGCTACTCCTAAAAGTCTATGTTGAATCCACTTAAATATCTCTTGTCTAGATCTAGATTGGTTTTAAGGAATAGAAAGGAGCAGAGAATATAGGTGGTGGGGTTGGGGGGAGAATAAGAAGGTTAAACTATCTTTGAGGAGGGGATGGAGAAGATAATAACCATAAAACGGCTAACATTTATTGATCTCTCACTATGTGCCAGCACTGTGCATGTGCAAGCCCATGTGACCCCTACAAATCACCTTTATCATTAATATTATTATCCCTCATTTTACATATAAGGAAAGTATAACACTTATAGTTAATAACTTACTCTAGGTGACACAGATAACAAGGTATAAAGCTGAAACTCAAACCCAAGTTAGATTCTCTGGTCTTAGCCACTAGGCTAAAAGCAGACAGAGCCTGACAAAAGTAGATCAAAAAGTGGGCCCCTTTTTTTTTTTTTTGCGGTTCGCGGGCCTCTCACTGTTGTGGCCTCTCCTGTCGCGGAGCACAGGCTCCGGACGCGCAGGCTCGGTGGCAATGGCTCACGGGCCCAGCCGCTCCGCGGCATGTGGGATCTTCCCGGACCGGGGCACGAACCTGCGTCCCCTGCATTGGCAGGTGGACTCTCAACCACTTCACCACCGGGGAACCCCATGGGCCCCTTTTTTAAGAGATCCATGCGGTGCTCATTTTAAGCAATCAGGTCTGCCTATAAGTGTAAGAAGCACATTCTACAGAGTCAATATGGTCAGCATTTGTGAAAACAAGTCAGAAACTGGTGTACAGGGACAAGGGGAGGGGAGTTTTGGAGGGTGGAGAGGGTAAGATAAAAAGCCTTGGCATTTACATCGTATAAATCAATATCTGCTTTAAAATCTTGCTGATGACTGTGAAAGGCAGAGGATATTAAATAAACTGTGATGTAAGTCAGATATATGTCACAGTCTGGAAGTAAAATAGTCTAAACAAAAAGTCAATTTATATGGCAGGAATTTTGAAAACCATTCAAACACAATGCATAGTTGTACAGAAATTATTCAAATTTTCTCTCTTTTTTTGGTTTTCAACTAATGCCATCACCTGGAAGGGGGAAGATCTTTTTAATAGTTAAATATTAACTAATCCCAAACTGACAAAATCAAAATACCACATAATATAACAAGAACCAAAACAAAAACCAAGAACCAAAAGTGTCTTCACTTTAAGGCACTTTGTTCAAAGTGCTCCATTTTCAAGGGTCTCAGAGACACTGACAGCAGAGTCATGAAGCTCAGGAGATGACCTGTGTCCTGACTTCTTGTATCCTTATCTTTGAACTTCACCCTTTCCCAATCTTCGTTTTAGTCCCATAGCAGAGTGGAATTGTGCTGTCTCAGAATCTGGTCTCTGACCGGAAATGTCAAATTAGTTTCCAATCGATATTAAAAATTGCTGCCTGGGTTGCTCAGTTAAGACTGATAGTGAAGCTGCTTCCGGGCTTCCAGTGGGAAAGAATCCAGCGATCGATTAGCAATGTCTGGCACGATTGCTGAGGGGCGAATTGCTAGGAAATATGCTTTATTTGGCACCTGTGGCCCCTTGAGGCTTCTATTTCTAGCACACCTTAATAGGACTCTATTCGTGTGATTTCCATCCACCTACACGGATAACAGTGGATGGGTTAACCAACCCTCTGCAAGCCTAGAGACTTAGGCATGGAATGGGGGATCTTCTCAAGGCTATAGAAGGAGCCAAATTTCAACACAGCTCCTCGCAGCCCTGGGCTGCCAACTCTCATTCCCATTTGCTTCTCTCCATGTGATGAGCCCACTCCAAGGTCTACCAAGAGTGTCCTGGACATTGGCCTGGGAACTTGCTTGGCTCTTGCTATTCTTGCCCTAAACATACAAACCAAAAGATTCCTAAAGGTAACATTATGCTAAATCACTCTTGGTCCATTTTGCCAAACAGTATCTCCCAAACTCCCATTTTTCATGGCAGGTATTGCTAATCCGTCGCTGAATTTGCTCTCCCTGAGACTGTATGCAGCTTCAGAAGCAGCTTAACTCTGCAACCTAGAGTGGACATGGAAGGGGCAATCCACTCAGGGCTAGGAATCAGGGGGATCTGTCTCCCCCCCACCAAAGGAACAAGAATCTGTGAGAGGGCTTCCCTGGTGGCGCAGTGGTTGAGAGTCCGCCTGCCGATGCAGGGGACACGGGTTCGTGCTCGGGTCGGGAAGATTCCACGTGCCGCAGAGCGGCTGGGCCCGTGAGCCATGGCCGCTGAGCCTGCGCGTCCGGAGCCTGTGCTCCGCAACGGGAGAGACCACAACAGTGAGAGGCCCGCGTACCGCAAAAAA
>NW_006784867.1:841257-883276 GCF_000442215.2 Lipotes vexillifer | reverse complement strand
TCTTTCCCTGGGGATTGCCATCTAATGAGAGGTGTGTTGCCACTGAAGCTAAAACACTAAAGCCAGCTGTGTCCTCTGTAGAAATAGACAGAACTCTCAAGACGTGTTAGATTTGTCCTTTCTCATGTGGACCCCCAAAAACTTTTGCATGTGTTCCAATATCTTAGAGGGTTTTAAATGAAAGTAAATAGCACTTATAACTTTTTACTTCCAGCTCACCCTGTCCTGTCACCAAAGAGCACCTTAATTCCACATAGTCCACAGTAGTCAGACATGAATTGGATAGGGGACTGAATTTGACATGCACCTGCTCTGTGCTCAGAAAGCTGTCTCTTCTATGAAGGAGGTGTTTGTTGCTGGATGAAGCTTGTTTACTTATTCCTTTCTCCTAGGAAGTTCCACAATCCTTCAGAAATGACCCCAACAGATTAATATTTTATCCATGATTATATTTAATCCTTATACAACCCAGTGAAAGAGATGTTATTTTCCCTATTTTACAGTAGTGATTTAGAACCACAAGGAACTTACAGACATGAGAAATGCGCCTCAGTCATAATCATCTGCCACTCTCTTCCTTGTTGGCCTTGTCTCTGCCTCGAGAACATGTCAAGAGCCTTCTTGCCTTTACATTTTCTGTGTCTACTGTCCAGAAAATGACAACCCCAGGCTGACTCCTCATAATTCGGTTTTAATTCAAATGTCACTCTTCAGAGAGTCCTTCCCTGACCTGCCTTTCTATAGCGACTTTCACAGCCATGCCACTTTCCATTCCAATAATGCTTTTATTCGTCATAGCTCTTATCAAAATGCAAAATCATGTATTTGTTTACTATTATTATTTATCTATTATCTGTCTTCCCACTGGAATTTAAGCTCTAAGAAAGAAGAAACCTTGAACATGCTTTATCCCCAGGAGCTAAATAAATATTTGCTGAAAGAATAAATGAATCTAAAACCCAAATCTTTGATAGTACCCTAGTAGTTAAAGCCAGAGATAGTTGTAAAATCCTATTCTCTTTAGCTACTGAGAATATTTTGGAAGATGTTTCATAAATACATAAACATACACACATATTTTACAGAAGATGTTAATGAAGACCAAAGAATCTGGTGATATACTCCAATGCTGAAGAGAAAGAAAAGGACAATGGGAAAGGTGGTTTTTTTGACGCAAAATAAAATTTGGCCACTTGATAATTTTTCCTTAGATGGGTCTTCATTAGAAAATCTATTTAATCTAATACAATTGAGAGCCTCCTTCTAGGTGTCAGCCTTCATGCTGAAGACATTTCTAGAAACATTTTATTATATTTTTTCAAAATGAACAATCCCAACTCCTTTAGCCTTCCTTAGGGGTCTTATTGGATCCAATTATGAAATACTCTAGCCCTTGAGTCTTCACTTGCAACTTAAATCAGGGACTGCAAACTCAAATGCCCACAAGGCCAGAGAGATAATAAAAATGAATGATCGCTGGTCTTTCTGTGAATGTTTTCATTGTATAAATGCGCGTGCGTGCCCAGATACAGGGTTGGTGGCTGCAACATGCAGCTGCTGACAAATGTTGCTGTTGACTCTGAGCCTCTGGATCTTCTAATATTTCAAGAGAAGCCAGAAATCTAGATTTTTATGAGAAAATTGCTCATTTTAGTTTATAAACCACTTTAGGCTACATAAGTGTGTCTGTGCACCCAATGAAACATGCTGGCTATTGGTTCAAAACTCTAAGCTATTGATTCTCTCTGGGTGCTCCACTTAGACACATGCAGCCTTTGGCTCTCCAAGACCTTTGACCATCTGTGTTCGGATACATTATTCTACCAGACTGTGTGGGGCAAGCAATGTGTCATCGGGCACCCTTGATTAATAGAGATTACGGTCTTTTCTTCTAGCTCATGTAAGCACCTTAGGCAGTATTGACAGCACTGAATATTAAAATAACCTTGTCTTCCTTCTGGGTCATATATTAATTTTTTAAATTGGGGTTTTCTATGTTTATTCTTTATTACAGATCTCTTTGCTTTCTTTCTAGGTTGCTGGCATTTGATATAGCTCAGTCATATCATCAAATAATAATGATTCTCAATTGCCTAATATGTGGAATTTTTTTTTTTTCTTTCAGGGCTTTTCCTTAGCTAGTAATCTAATGTATTGTGTTTAATTTGGTCCATTCTCTGTACTCAAACAGCATGCTATATATTCCATACCTGAACTATTGATTAGACATTAAAATTAACTCAAAAATCCAGCCCTTCCTCTTCACCAAATCAATTCCTATCAGTTTAGTTTTGCTTTTTCCATTACAATAGGTTTCCAACTGTCTCCTGAACTCAAGTCTCATCCCCATGTTTCCAATCATGCACACTGCTACTGAATAAATATTCTAAGACCATGGTTTTACCATAATCAGATAAATATTCATAGCTAATTATCTATAAGTCTACGCATCAGAGCTTTCAATATTATCAGATCCTAATATATATTTAAAATGGCATCTTTTTGTTTTCTCACAAGCAATCTAACATTTAGCCCCAATCCTGCAGTGACCACTTGCCTTCAACCCTCTCTGACTTTGCCATGTTCACACTGTGTACATGGTATGGAAATGGCACATCCTTGATCATCCTATTCTGCTCTCCAGACCCATTGTACCTTTCAGACTCTGATCAAACATCAGCTCTATTTGATAATTTTCTCTACAACCCCAGGTAGCAAATCCCTGCCTTGTCTGTGCTATATACCTTTAATACAGCATACAACATACATTTCTAAATTTGAGGGTTTTTTCTTACATTTTTCTGGGATCATAAGGTGGACAGGAACCATGTGTTGTTCATTTATATAGGTCCACTACTCAAGAACTGACACTACAAAATTGTAGCCATTCATTAAAATATTTCAATCTAAATAAATGAATTATTACAGTACTCTTTAGCAACATAGAACAATGGCTAAGAACTAGGATTGGGGAAATGAAAAGACTTCAGCTCAAATTCCCGATGTAACATTTATAAGCCAAGTAATTTTAATTAAGTCAAATCAACTGTTTTGCCCTGCTTGAAAGATGCCTTTAAGAAAATGAAGGGACAATCCAGGGACTGAGAAAAAATACTTGAAACATACATTTGAGACAAAGGACTTACATGCAAAATACAAAAGGACCCCTTAGAGCTCAATATAATACAAAGACAAACAAACCAATTAAATATGGGCAAAAGATTTGAACAGGCAGTTCACACAAGAATATATATAAATTACAAATAAGTATGGGTAGAAAGCTCTAACATCTTTAGGTGTTATTAAAATGCAAATTAAAACCACAATGAGATACCACTACACACCCATTAAAATGGCTAAAACGATAAAATAATTAAAAGTCTGACCATATCATATGCTGCTGGGTATGTGGAGTAAGTAAAACTCTCATTCATCGGTGCTGAGAATATAAAATGGCACCACAACTTCAGCACAGGTCTTGGCAGTTTTGTAAAAAAGTTAAAATGCATTCACCATACACCCAGCAATTCCATTCCTAGCTATTTACCCAAGAAAAATAAAAATGTATGTCCATTCCAGTATTTGTACATGAATATTCATAGAAGTTTTGTTTGTAATAGCCAAAAATTGGATACAATCTAAACGTTTATCAGCAATTAAATAATTAAACAAATTGTGGTAGAGCCATACAATGGAAAATCACTCAGGAATTAAAAAAAGGAAAGAATTATTGACAGATGCAGCAACATAAATAAATCAGAAAATCATTATGCTCAGTGAAAGAAGCCAAGTAGAAATAGTACACTTTATTATTTCATTTATATAAACTTCTAGAAAATGTAAACTAATCTATAGTGACAGAAAGTAAATCAGTGGTTTCTTGGGGATAGGAGATGATGGGAGATGGATTTCAAAGGGACACGAGGAAACTTTTGGGTATGATGGGTACATTCACTTTATTGTAATGGTGGTTTCACAAGGGTATGCATATGTTAAAACATATCAAGTTGTACACATTCTACCTGTGTACTTGTTTTATACTTCAATTTTATGTTAATAAAGTTGTAAAAAATAGAATAACCATCATTAGCTACTAAATTTAAAAAATTAATGCTGATAAACTTAAAAGAATTGACAGAAGAAATTATTCTCAAATTACTTCTTTTTTTTTAGTTATTTTCCTCTCCAATTACTTAAGGCAAATTGAGACAGAGATGGCTATCTGTGCCAACCAGAAAGAATTAATGACATAATATGCAAAATAGCTAATAGACTGGCACAACATCTTCCACAAGTGAAGACCTTTAACATAATACATGCATTGGATTATTCTTTTGGTCATGATGGATTTTCTACAGATCTCATGCAAAACCAACTGACTATAACTATGAGGGTCAAAATGATGTCTGTGGTCAGGCAACCAAAGAAAATAAACTAATCAGCCCTATAGAGGAACTACAGGTAGCTCTGTGTTATAAACAACTTAGCTACCCAGCCCTCTGGCCATAAACTCTGGGGAAGACCAATCCACATATTAAACTTGTGAAAAATACCACTAGACATGTGTTTGAGTGAGAGACAGAGAGAGGGGGACAGAGACAGTGACAGAAAACAGGAGCGAGAGAATACAATTTACTATCCTATAGGAAAAAAGATGGAGAAAACCAAGTCTACCGCTTCATTCAAAGAATACATTCCACAGAGAGTATATGTGGATCTGATGTTTCTTTAGTCAGTATCAGTCTGTTCTCCTAGTATAAGCACTAAATATGATCTAGTGCTTAAAGATACAAATTTTTCTTTAATATAGCCAACTTCTTCACCTGGTGCTCAAAGAAGCTGACCATCTATCTGTTGAACTTTCTGAAAGGTGGTATGTAAATCTCTGTTCCAAGTGGTTTTCAGTGATAAGTTGGGGTATATGCAGTAGTTATCTTATATGTCAACTTTAGAACTTACCCTCTAAAAACACACAATGCCATCACCACCACAACCACCACCATTACTACCACTATCAGCACTTAAAACGTGATTTCACTATATTAATTATTCATAATATCTGCAGCACATTTTCCTAAGACTGAAAAGTGTGTGCTATTTCAATTTTTTTCTATGGGGAAAATACTCTGCTGAAAATGTTTTAAAATAACAAAATTATGGTTCAGTTCCTGACTGAGAAGTTAGTATTAGACTTACCCTTATGTAATAAAAAACTGTTAATACTGGAGAAAAATAATTGTAACTGTTTTCAAATGTTGAAAAATGGACAGTACAAGGCTGTGATCCTTGACAGAAGGGAAGCTCATGAGGTTAATTTTCCATTTATGCTGGTTTTCTGCCTGGGAGAGATTTCCAAATTATTTCTCAGAAGATTGAACAAGCAAAAGGAGCTATGTGGCTGGATATAGGAAAAGGTAAGTGGGTAAAAGAAATGAATGTTAGACTTTGGGGATTTTAAGACATCTGGAATTGTTAGGGCAGGACCTTGGAGAGAGGAAATGACTGAAAAGAAGTCTGAGAAATTAGCATAAATATTCACCTCATGTTGTTGGCTAAATTCTAAGTTGTGCATGTGTAGGACATGAATATGTGGGCATAAGCCAAAAAGATCTGCTGGGGGACTAAGAAGTGGACAGAGGTTTCCAAGCCCTCACAGTTCTGGGGAAACATTGGCATACCCACCCAGCCACACGGAGAGACCTCAACTAATGACTTGAGCATCCAGATGAGAATTTAGAAAGCCAATGCCTTAGGAGTTAGGACTGCAGCCTAAGATCCTTACTCTTGTAACATGCTAAAACCAAGAGCAAATGAGATCAAAGTAACCTGCCAAAAATTTATTCATAGGGAAAAAATCCCCTCTTTAGAGGAAAATGATGTAATCCAGAAGCTCTCCAATTATCATTCACAATGTTCAGCATATAACAAAATTAAGATGAGACAAGAGACCTATCTCAAAAGAAAGTTGGCTGATAGAAGACCCATAAATAATTCAAAGGCTGGAATTAGCAGTGAGGGGCTTAAAAGAGCTATTATCAGCATGTAAATAATTTAGTGGAAAATATGGACCAAAGGTATGAACAGATGGAGAATTTTAGCAAAAAGTTGAAACTCTAGAAAAAGATCAAATGAAAACTTTAGGACTGAAAAGAAAATCTTTCTGAAACAAAGAATTTATTGAGATGCTTAAACAGACTTGAAAAAAGCAGAAAAATTTTTAGTAATCTCAAATTCAGATCATAGGAGTTATCTAATCTGACATACAGAGAAGAAAAATGAAAGAATAAAAAATGTGGGCCAAAGTTTCCATTATCACCTGAGCTAACATCAAACAGTTGAAGATACATGCAACTAGCATACAGGAGTGAAGAGAGAAAATGGAACAAAATACAAAATATTTGAAAAGATAGTGACCAAACATTTTTCAAATTTGATTAAAAATATTAATCCACAGAAGAAAAAAATTCAGCAAATTCCAGGAGAATGAATAAATATAAAGACCATACTGAGGCACACAAAAGTGAAAATTGAAGCATACCAAAGACAAAGAGAAAACTCTTAAAACCAGTAAGAGGCAAAATACACATTAGGAGTAGAATAATAAAAATGATGGCTGTCTTCTCATCAGAAAGAAGTGGAATCCAAGAGAGCATGTAATGACTTTTTTAACATTTAGAAAAGAAAATCCTTTTAATTCAGAATCATATATCCAATAAAAAATGTCTATCCAAAAATGAAAGCAAAATGAAGACATTTCAGACAAATAAGTGTTTAGTAAGTTCAACAGTGGGAAACCCACACTACAGAAGTGCAAATGAGGTTCTCAGGTCGAAGAGAAATGTTTCCAGATAGAAGTCTGGACCTGTAGTAATGAAGGACACTGAAGGTGACAAATATGAGGGCAAATATAAAACTTATTTTTAAAATTTCCCTTCAAAAAAACAAAGAACATATGGGACATATGCAAAACAAAGAGCAAGACAGTAAGCTTAAACCCAATCATATCAGTAATTACAATAAACCTAAGCAGACTAAACCATTCTATTTAAAAGACAGTGATTGCCAGAACCAACTAAATGATATTTACAAGGGAACTATTTTAAATATGACACATATACATTGAAAGAAAAAGGACAGGAAATTATATAGCATGCAAACACTAATTTTTAAAAAAGGCAGTGTGGCTATATAGATATTAGACAAAGCAGATGTGCTTTATGGTTCAAAGATAGGATTTTTAACAGAGATAAAGAGGGAGAATTCTTAATGACAAAAAGTGTCAATTCATTAGGAAGTTATAATGACCTTAAATATATTTAACCAAATAACATATTTTCAAAGTGCTTGGGAAAATGGAGAAAAAAGAAAAAGAAAAACAATAGGTAAGTCCACAAATAACACTTGGATATTTTCACACTTTTTCCTCAGTAATTTACAGTGGGCACTGGCACAAAATTCAATAAACATACAGAAGATTAGAAGAACACTATTAACCAGCTTTACCTAAATGACATTTGTAGTGCACTATGCCGAACAACTGCAGAAAATACATTGCTTTCAAGTGTACATGGAACATTGACCAATACAGACCATATGCTTGGCAGTAAAAATGAGTCTTAATAAATTTAAAAGATAGAACTCACACAGAGCATTTTCTTTAACACAATGGAATTAAAAGTAGAAATCAATTTAGAAAAGTAGAAAATCTTCTAATAAATAAAAATTGAATAACACACTTCTAAATAACTTATGGAACAAAGAATAAGTTGTAATGGAAATTAGAAAATATTTTGCGTCCCTCTGCTGTGAAGAATAGACAAGGGGGAGAGGGCAAGGAAAGCAAAAAGGAGACCAGTATGGTGGTTATTACATTTATCCAGGTGAGAGATGAAGACATAGATGAGTGTGGTAATAGAGTGTGAGAATCGGTCAGATTCTGAATATGATTGAAGTTACACACAATAGGATTTGTGGATAGGTAAATATGAAGTTTGAAAAAAAAAGAGAGAAGTCAAGAAGGATTGATCTGAAAATTTTGGCAAAAAGATGGAGCTGCCATTAACTGAAATGAAGAAGATTAAAAGAGAAATAGGTTTTGAGGAGAGATAGTATGAATTGAGTTGTGACCACAGAGATTTATTATCTATTCAAGAGATGTCCAGTAGACTGTTGGATATATGAGTCTGTTATTCACGGGAGAGATTGGAGCTAGGATATACATCTTATATATAACTGATTATATATATTTATATGTATAATTTATACCTGAAATAAATTTAACACTCTATACTTACAGAGTGAGTAAGACTTATCCCTGAGGCTCTCTGACATTAAGGGGCCAGGGAGATGAGAAAGAAAGAGTCATCAAAGGAAACTGAGAGGTAGCAGGAAAAGCAAGATTATGATGCTCTGGAAACCAAGTGAAAGTGTTTCAAGGAGAAAAGAATGATCAAATCTACCAACTTCTACGTGTAGGTTAAGTTAAGATGAGAGCTGTAGATGGATGCTTTGTTTAGAACAAGCAAGTCAGCTGATGACCTGGAGAAGACTAGCTGTAGTGGAATGGTGGGAGTGAAAGCCTGACTAGAGTGAATTCAGTACAGAGAGTAAACCAGTGCACAGAGACAACTATTTTCAGTAGGGCTTTTCTCAGACAAGAAAAAAAAAAAATAGAATAGTGACTGAAAGGGAAGTTGGGTTAAGAGATGAATTTTTAAGAAGGAAGAAAGGATAGCATTTTTGTATACCAATGAAGAAAATCTGATAAAGAGAAAATCACTATCAACTTGGACATAAAAGGAGAGAATTGGTTGAATGAGAAAAAGGTGATGGGATCTAGCACAAATGAGAGAGGCTGGACTTACTTCAGAGCACAAGCAATTCTTCTATTGTAACATGAGGAAATACAGAGCATATATAAATGGCAAGAACTTGACAGATCCTTTTCTGATTGCTTCCTCAGAGAGGTGAGGAAGGTGTTAGAGATTAGAAGTGTGAAGGAAGAAGTATAAAGTAGTCATTTACGAGAAATGGAAAATGAATCGAGCAAAAAATATAGTATTACTGTTGAGAAATGTTAAAAGCCCAATTAAAGTTATTGATTGTGGGCTTAAGTGAGACCAGTCATCGTGGTTACTTGCTTTCCCCCAGACATTTTCACCTGAGCAGGTACAGGGATAAGGTAGGCAGAGATTTAGATTTAACCAGGATTGGGGTTTTGCCAAATAAGTATAAGAAAGGTAAAGACATCTTCAAAGAAATGATTATACTGATTGACAATGGAATTTCAGGAAGGAAGGACATAAGAATAAGTAAAGAGGTGGTAGAATCAATGGATTTTTAACTCTGAAAGGGGGATTGAAACAGTAATCAGAGCAATAGTATGAGTGAGCAGAAGAGCTAAGAGACAGGATACTTGGGTTTAAGTTACGAAGGGATTTCAGTATTGGTACTAGCAGTGGAAATGGCGTATGAGGTAGTTTCGGAGAAAAACGTCATCACTGGAGGAGGGCAGCTAAACTGAGATTTTAGTGGTTTGGAAAAATGGCGTAAGTGAATATTGAAATTATCCACTGTTATGACAGGAGTAGTGTTGGAGACAGCGACAGTCAGCCCGGATCCAACTTCTTCAAGGAATAAGGAGGTGTTGGTTTGGCAGATGGGTTAGTAGATGGGCTGCACTGGGTGTTTTCTGTTGGTTTAGAGAGGAAAGAGAAGGGTCCATATGGACCAGTAGGAGCAAGCATGATTCCTGTCACACCTCTAGTACCTGATGTATTACAGGTGCAGGAGAGAAGACAGCCCCCAAAAGAGACTCACAGGAAAGAATTGTCTTCAGAAGAGATTCTGGTTTCAAATTTGTTCTTAATGGCAGAACTATCCTGTTATCCAGAAATAGCCTAGGAGAGAGTGGCTGTCGCTAAATCTGCTTTTCTGGCTGCTGAAGTGTCTGCTCTATCTTGACACTTCCTTTGGTGCTACAAGAAAGTGTTACTGCTGCATCTCTGGCAGTCTCAAGCAACCCCCAAACCGCTGACAACGTTGAAGATCTCACACCTATTGATCATAAAATTAGTTTCCATGTGATGCGACAGAGGTTTTTCTCTCTTTCTTTATTTTTTTTTTTCTCTCTCTCTCCTCCTTCCTCCCCATATTCCCCTCACTTCTCCTTCTCTCTGCCTTTTGGAGGAGGAAGATAAATGAAGAGATGATAAGATAGTTTAAAGCTCATTTGGCTACTGTTAGAAGCAGAAGGTAGTAAAACTATACTGTCAGAAAACACTAAATATAAAAGCAAAGCATGTAATTTGTTAATACTAAGTGGGATGTGGCAGATCCTGAAGTCAACCAAAGAGTGTTCTGAAAGGTAAAACTTTCAAGCTGGGAAAATGTCAGAAGACTATATTAAAGAAGAAAAACTGTCGATGGCCAGATGCTCATCTCTCTCAGAATTCTACATACATTTCTTCTTTTCAGATTGGTTTTTCAGCAGAGGAAAATTGTTCTTAGGAGTTAACGTGCTAGACTATTAGATGACAGTCAGGAATCGATTCCTAATGTGTATCTGATGAAATGAAGTGAAATAACTTGTAGTGGATCGTACAGTAAATTTTCTTTACTAACGTGGCTTGGATTAGAGATAAGATCCTTGAAACTCAAGTCACAATATTGGCATTCCAACATTGATGCTGCTATATGCCCGACCTCTTACTCATGTCTGAGAAAAAGCTCATCATTTTCTTGATTCATCTTGGGAGACTATATATATAGCTGATTTAATAAAGAGACCTACTTCAGTCTCACAGATGGTTAACATTTAATCACACCAAGAGAACACTCACTTGTGTACACCTATTTAGTACATAGGTACCACCTACGTGGTAGCCAAGCTCCAAGAAGGTCTCAAAGATCCTTCCATCCTGATATTTCTGCGCTTGTGTAGTCCCCTCCCACAGTGATTCATGGCTGGCGTGGGTGGCCAATCAGACAGTGTGGAACTTACAGTGTGTGCTTCCAAAGGGAGTTCATAAAACACTGCGGATTTTCACCTTGCTCTTTCTTGGATTTCTCTCCCTAGGGGAAGTCAACTGCCATGTCAGAACACTCAACAAGTCTATTTAGAAATCCATTTGGTGAAGAACTGAAGCCTCCCTCCAGTAGCCAGCACCAGCTTGCCATCTGTGTCTGTGAGTGTCCTTGGGACCTTGGAAGCAGCTGCTGCAGCCCAGTGAAATCTGAAGATGACTGCAGCACCAGAGGACATCTGAAACCTTAAGAAAGTACCTGAGCCAGACCACGCAGCTAAGCCACTACTGTATTCCTGATCCATAGAAACTGTGTAAGATAATACATCTTGTTTTAAGTAGCAATTTTTTTCTGTATGCAAGCAGAAGCTTTATTCATTGATCAAGGAATGGGGAAGGAAGGGCTTGTACTCTAAAAACACCTTCTCCCCGAAGGGAGGGGAATAACAGGAATTTTTTTTAAAGGATTTTTTTTTTTTTAAATGTGGACCATTTTTAAAATCTTTATTGAATTTGTTACAATATTGCTTCTGTTTTATGTTTTGTTTTTTTTGCCCATGAGGCATATGGGATCTTAGCTTCCCGACCAAGGATCAAACCCTCACTGCCTGCATTGGAAGGTGAAGTCTTAACCACTGTACCACAAGGGAAGTCCGGGGGAATTTTTTAGTTGAAGTATAGTTGATTTACAATGTTGTGCTAGTTTCAGGTGTACAGCAAAGTGATTCAGTTACACATATGTATATATACATTTTTCAGATTCATTTCCCTTATAGGTTATTTCAAAATATTGTGTATAGTTCCCTGCACTAAACAGTATGTCTTTGTTGGTTATCTGTTTTATATATAGTAGTGTGTTTATGTTAATCTAAGCAGGAAATTGTGAAGTTATTTGTTACACAGCAACTAGAGCTATCTAATACAGCCTGATCAAATACCTAATACAAGCTATAAATTCATCACTTATAATCCCAGAAAACAGTGACTCCAATGCTACTAAAAGCAATAGTTCAAAAAGAGAAAAGGTTTTGGATATCATGGTAAACAGAATGGCCTCTCAAAGATGTCCATCGGACTAAAGAGGTTCAAATCTCCAGACCCTGTGAATTTGTTTCCTTACATGACAAAAAAAGAGTACAGATGTGATTAAATTAAGAATCTTAAAATGAGGAAGTTTATCCTGGATTATCCAAATGGGCCCAATATAATCACAAGGGACCTTATGAGGCAGAGGAGAGAGAGTCAAATGAGATGTAGGAGATAACGACAGTGGAAACAAGAGGTTGGAGTGTGACAAGGAAGAGACCATGATCCAAAGAATGCAAGCAGATTCTAGAAGCTGAAAAAGGAAAATGATTCCCCAGTGAAACCTCCAGAAGGAACACAGCCCTGGTGACAGTTTAATATTATTCTTCTGACCCTCCAGATTTGTAAGAGTATAAATTTGTGTTGTTTTAAGCCACTAAACTGGTGATAATTTGTTACAGCAGCAAGAGGAAACTGAAACAGTAAACTAATATTGTGCCATAGGAACGAAAAACAAAAAGAAGTCAAAACAATGGTTGGTTTCACTACTTTATCTTACAAAAGCCTCTCTGAGCCTAGTGTAAACACACCAAGGTTCTACTCTGAACAAACACGCTCCTAAGGTTGCAATCCACAAAATGAAGGAATTCAAATGACTTATCATTTAACTAAGAAACACTTTTGATGATGCCAGTCCTCCCACACTTTCACAGAAATGCAAATGAAGTTTCCAGCACAAGTTCCATAAATGTTTGTTGACAATGATACAGAGAAAAATTTACCAAAAGCATTCATGGCAATAAAGCAAATTTGAGGAGCTTTCGGTACTTGTTCTTTCCATAAGTGAATTTTATGCACTCTGACTTATGACACTGATTTTTTTAGTAATAATAACAAACCTGATACTTTTACAAAATGCTTCGTGTATATGTCTCAGGTGATCCTCACAACACCACTGGGAGGTGGATGAGACTATTTTTTTTTAATTCATGAAGAGGCTAAGTTTCAGCAAGATTGACTTCTCAAATGTCATCCAACTATAAATGATAGAGCAGCAACAGAAAATCCCTTATTTAATTATGAATACTGTGTATCCACATGCTTCTTCATTTTATGCTGTACTTTTTCTAGCTTAAATTAAACAATATGTTCTTAGAAAAAGAACTGGATATAATATTTATTGTTCTAACTTTTCCTTTTGAAAAATAAATGTTGAGCATCTCTAAATTTCAGGCATCAGATCTACAGCAGAGAAAAGGATGTAATCCTCAGCCTCAGGAAGTTCATTGTGTAGTGGAAGAGACACATAAGTGGGTTGGCATTTACCCTTAAACTGGTGGGGGCTGTTATAGGGGTAAGTACTGTGTCAGTGGGGCAGAGAGCATGAGACACTAATGTGGGATTGGGGACATCAAGGAGAATTTCTCAAAGGTGGTAACTCAAATTTTCAGCTGCAGCTGAGAAAATTAGCCTGGCAAATGGAAGATGGGGATAGGGGAAGATGTTCCAAAAAGAAGAACAAATGCAAGCTGGGAACCAGTTTCCAAGAATGTTCCAGTTCTGCAGAACTGCTCTGCCCCCCACATTGGGTAACACACCTGTCGCTCAGTAGATGCTACCCAGATGCCAACAGCATAGTTCTGAGTCTCACTGGTCCAGGAGGCCATCTGAGTAGAAAGATGACTTTTTTTTCTAATTTTTCTTTTCTCAAGAAATTGGCAGATGTTCTTGATATGGAAATGTTATTTTGTGTACTTCATATCTTAAAGGGTTGTTGCCTAATTTCTTCTAGGAGAACTCCTAAGCCACACTTATCTTTTCAGACTGTGCATTGATTCCTGTTAGCTCTTGTCCATGAGGATCTCCTTCCCTGAATCCTGCCAGTTTCCCTGCACTGGAAAGAGCAGATGTGGTAAGAACATTTTAGAAGGCCGTTGGTATATCATTTTGCAAATTCATTAACTTCAGAAGTATAGGCCTAGAGTGTATAAAGCATTTTAGTAGCTTAGAAATGCAAAATTAATGCAAAGCAATGTTATGTTGAATAACAATTAATTTGCTTACAGTGTTGTATGTTATGTCATTTAGTACACAGCCAGAAATAATTCACTGAAGTTCATGCTGGGGACATAAAAAAAAAAAAAAAAAAACAATAGTTTTTTTAACATCCAAATTTTATCCCCAGGTGGAATAAATTCATTTATTAAATACAGCTGAAGTGTTTACTTATTGCACAGGGTATGAAAAATGGGAGATATATGTACTCTTTTAGCTACTTAAAATATGGGATTAAAATGTTAAAATAATTTATCAAGAAAATTCATAAGGAGTCCAGTAGGATACAGCATAAGGAACTTTAGGCAGGTACAAGTGAGATCACATGCCATTAGAGCAGGGACCTTATCTGTTTTGTTTATGGCTTACTCTCCCCCCAGCCCCACAAAGCAGTTCCTGGCACCCCATAGATGTTTAGTGGTCATGGGCTTATTAAGTAAATGCATGAATATCTGTTATGGTTTGAATTGTGTGCCCCCAAGATCTGTATGTTGAAGTCCTAACTTCAAGTACTTTAGAATGTGACCTATTTGGACATACGGTCTTTAGAAAGGTAATCAAATTAAAATGAGGGTGGGCTCTAATTCAATATGATTAAAGTCCTTATAAAAAGAGGAAATTAGGAGATAGATATGCACATAGGGAGAACATCATGTGAAGATAAAGGCAAAGATTAAGGTGAGGCTTCTACAAGCCAAGGCGTGTCAAAATTGCCAGCCAACGACTAGAGGCTGGGTGAGAGGCATCGAACCGATTCTCTCTCACAACCCTCAGAAGGAACTAACCATGCTGACACCTTAATCTCAGATTTATAGCCTCCAGAACTGTGAGACAATACGTTTCTGAGATTTAAGCCACCCAGTTGTTTAAGCCCTAGCAAACTAATAAAATATCTTTCTAGTTAAGTCTTCCATATCCAAGTTACAGGCTTTCTTGATTTTAAAGTTCCACTATGACTGCTTAAATTCTTCAGTTGTGGTTATATCAGCATTTGGCTATCTATCCACTCTGTAAAATAGTAAATAAACTTAATTTCTTTGGATTTCACATACCATAAAACTGTGCACAGGGCAAGTGCTTGAAAGATGCTTAAGTGCACAAAAGCTACAAAATAGTCTTACCTCTTCTGTTATTACCTTTCACATATGCTTATTAGAGAATTAAATGAGATGATTCGTGCAAAATACAAAGATGGCCCAGAGAAAGCCCTCAATAAATGAAATTTGAAAAGATTTAACAGTTTAGTATAAAAATATGCTTTGAAATTAGATATTATGGGTTTAAAATTTTACTGTGTGGCCTTGAGCAAGCTTTATGATTTCTCTGTGTCCATGGAGAGGTTACATTTTTTCATATTCCCTTGTAATGATTTTGTAATATGATGTTAAGATGATTATGATAATGAATGAAAATCTCTCGGCATAGTGATGCCCACATAGCAAGAACTCAGTAAGAGATAGTTTCATTGTTACTCATTGAATATGAAAACACTGTGCTAGACACTGAATGGGAGTTGGAAATAGAAGTTTCAAAAATAAACAAGCCAGTTTTACTTCTTTGTAAATTCATAGAGCATATAAAACTATTATAGTTAGGAAATGTTCACTGCTGTAAAAAATAAATCACCAAATTTCCATGAGTAACCTCAATAGAGGTTCATTTCCTACTCGTGCAAAAGTCCAAGGTGGCTGTTCTTGTTTGGTGAATGTGACATTCCTTTATGCAGTGATTCAGAGAACCAGGTTCCTTCTGCCTGTGGTCCTGGATTCCCTTAGGACTTCTGTGTTGTCGTCCTGCAGCCAGCAGAAGGGGAAAGGGAGAGAGTGTGAGAGACATTGGAGAAGGCGTAACTGCTTTTAAAAAAACCTGGGTCCAAAAGTGACCTCCCACTTCAGTTCCCATTCCGTTGATGAAAATCATTTAACCTGGTTGCAAAAAGTCTAGGAAATGTAGTCTTTGGCTCAGTAAAACTCCCAGCAACAACTCACGCTATGAAAATGGAAGATATAGCTTAGCTGTATCTGTCACAGACATATAGCTATACACAATGACAGAATGGAGTGAGCCCAGAATGGAGAAGAGATATAGAGTATAGTCTGGGTGTGAAACCAGCTATTCTCAAGGCTCCAAATTAGAACTTTGGAGTTCTGAGCCACTTTTAAATCCACGGTCTCTTATATAATCAACAGTAGAAAATCCTACTTGGTGGTAGAGGCAAGAGAGAAATAAAAGTGAGGGGAATACTATTAAACTCTATTTCAGGAATGTGATAAAAATTATAGAATTCCAGAGTGGTATTCTAAAGAAAGAATTTAAGCTTATAGTTGAAGATTTTTGGCATAATTTATTTCTGCTCACCCCGGAAGTTTGAGGCTATAAATGAGACAGAATGTAATTACTCAGTGCAACCATTCTTCAATAATACATATGAATCCCTATGTGTGTTGGGTCTGATCTTACAAGGTATGACTGAGTTTTCTGCTTTTCATTATCTTTCTGAATAAAGATCATTAAAACAAAGGTAGCATTCAGTTAGCAGCACTTAGCTTTTCAGAATACCTTTTCCCAAAACTAGCTAGGTCAGCAGCACTACTATACATATCTTTTGCACAATAAGAGACTCCAAATTCCAGTGCTGAGAATGCCATTCATTGAGATGCAATGCATGGTGTGCCAATATATTACAAACCTTCCAAGTTTGTTAAAGCATTTTCTAAGAACTAATAAACCCAAGCAAATGGCTTATGGCTGGTCTCAGGATGGGAAATAAAAATGTTATCCAAAGGGAAATGTGCACCAACCGACATTAATTTATCTGTGAGCCAGCTCTTCTATACAAAAGGGAGTCAACAGAAAATGCTTTGCTTAGAGGAGTTAGATTTGGATTCAATTTGAAAATAATTCATTGCATTATCTTACTAAAAATTATGTCATAGCAGAAGGGTAGAGTTTACTCTTATTTCATGAGTAAATTTTTTAAATTACATAATTTAACAATATAAAGTTGTTTCTTTTTAAATATCCTTAACAAGTGATGAAATCACAGTGTGGCATACACTTGTTAAGGCTGAAGTGTTTTCTCACTTGTATTCTTTAAAATGTTATTTTTTTGAGTAATGATTTTAAAAAGAATGTCTAATTTTATGAGCAATATTAAGGCTAGGGGTCAAATTATACTCAAAGAACACATGAAACTTCTGTGTGGTAATGGTAGGACTCCTTAATATATGTACGTTCTAAAGTTATCTAAATATTCCATCAAATTTCATCAAAGAAAAATATGAGCACTATAATTTAGTACAAAAAGGTAGCTAGTAATACATGAGAATTAGCATATCAAAATAATTATAATGAGAAAGTTGCTTATTAGAGATAATGTTTTATAAGTTGCATCAAATGGCTAGCTCTTCTATTTGTTAGGTCAAAAGAGATCATTCCAATTTGTTTAATGCTCTTTGTCTCTGATGCAACTAAAGACTTATGTATTTAGGAAGATAACACGTTCAGGCAATAAAGCAGGAGCTTATCTAAATGGGCCTGGACATTTAGTGAAAGGCTACCATATCCATGGCAGGGAAAAGAAGACCTTTTATCAACAGGGAAAATCTACATGATAGTTAAATGACAAGGAGGAAAACTTAAGGTCTGAGAATGATTCCTCTGTCCAGTAATAAAAGGGGATACAAAATACACAAAAGCTATTATCGCCATCATGAGAGCTTTAACCTGTAATTTATCCCAATAGTTCCAAATATTCAAAATATTTTGTTCCCGGGGGTTAGTAACCAAAAGTAATACAAAAAATGAGTCTAATAGTTCATGGTCATCACACTTTATAGTACTGACTTTCCAAATTGCTTTAATGTTTTATAAAAGAAGAGTTCAATGGAAAAGGGATTGATTGATGATCTGGAGACATACGATGTGTGACTTCAGAAAAAACTGTATGCACTGTTGGCCTCCATGACCTGAGAGGTAAAACAAAGGCTTTAAGTTGAATTACTCTTATCTTTCTTTCACTCCAGTATTCTGAGCCTCTTTATTTCATTATTCTAATGCTGAGTCTTCCAGTTCAATGACATAAAGAGGGAAGTGGCACCTCATTCATGCTAGGATTGGTCCAGCCATCTGAGGTTTTCCAGAGACACCACATTCATGGTCCAGAAATGAAGAGAAGAAAAATCAACTGGTAGCAAAGTAATCACTAAAGCAGGGCCTTTTAAAAGCATATGGTGAGGAGCTTCAAGATGGCGGAAGAGTAAGATGCAGAGATCAACTTCCTCCCCACAGATAAGTCAGAAATACATCTACATGTGGAACTATTTCTATAGAACACCTACTGAACGCTGGCAGAAGACCTCAGACCTCCCAAAAGGCAAGAAACTCCCCCATGTACCTGGGTAGGGCAAAAGAAAAAACAGAGACAAAACGATAGGGACAGGACCTGCACCACTGGGAGGGAGCTGTGAAGGAAGAAAGGTTTCCACACACTAGGAAGCCCCTTCACTGGCAGAGACGGGGGATGGTGGGGGGAAGCTTCGGAGTCACGGAGGAGAGCACAGCCACAGGGGTGCGGAGGGCAAAGCGGAGAGATTCCCGCACAGAGGATCGGTGCCGACCAGCACTCACCAGCCCGAGAGGCTTATCTGCTCGGGGGCTGGGAGCTGAGGCTCGGGCTTCCGTCGGATCGCAGGGAGAGGACTGGGGTTGGCGGTGTGAACACAGCCTGAAGGGGTTAGTGCGCCACGGCTATAGCCGGAAGGGAGTCCGGGAGAAAGTCTGGACCTGCAGAAGAGGCAAGAGACTTTTTCTTGCCTCTTTGTTTCCCGGTGCGCGAGGAGAGGGGGTTAAGAGCGCTGCTTAAAGGAGCTCCAGAGACGGGCGCGAGCCGCGGCTAAAAGCGCGGACCCCAGAGACGGGAATGAAATGCTAAGGCTGCTGCTGCCGCCACCAAGAAGCCTGTGTGCAGGCACAGGTCACTATCTACACCTCCCCTCCCGGGAGCCTGTGCAGCCCGCCACCGCCAGGGTCCCGTGATCCAGGGACAACTTCCCCAGGAGAACACACAGCACCTCAGACTTTGTAATGTCACACTGGCCTCTGCCGCCACAGGCTCGCCCCACACCCGTACTCCTCCCTCCCCCTAGCCTGAGTGAGCCAGAGCCCCAGAATCAGCTGCTCCTTTAACCCCGTCCTGTCTGAGCGAAGAACAGATGCCCTCCCGCGACCTACACGTAGAGGCAGGGCCAAATCCAAAGCTGAGCCCCTGTGAGCTGTGAGAACAAAGAAGAGAAAGGGAAATCTCTCCCAGCAGCCTCAGGAGCAGCGGATTAAAGCTCCACAATCAACTTGATGTAGCCTGCATCTGTGTAATACCTGAACAGACAATGAATCATCCCAAATTGAGGAGGTGGATTTTGGGAGCAAGATATATTATTTTTTCCCCTTTTTCTCTTTTTCTGAGTGTGTATGTGTATTCTTCTACGTGTGATTTTGTCTGTATCGCTTTGCTTTCTCCATTTGTCCTAGGGTTCTGTCCGTCCGTTTTTTTCTTTTTTTACTTTTTAAAATTGTTTTCTTAATAATTATTTTTTATTTTAATAATTTATTTTACTTTATTTTATCTTCTTTCTTTCTTTCTTTCTTTCCTTCTTTCTCTCTTTCTTTCTTTCTTTCCTTCTATTTTTTCTCCCTTTTATTCTAAGCTGTGTGGATGAAAGGCTCTTGGTGCTCCAGCCAGGTGTCAGGGCTGTGCCTCTCAGGTGGGAGAGCTAAGTTCAGGACACTGGTCCACAAGAGACCTCCCAGCTCCAAGTAATATCAACAGGCGAAAATCTCCCAGAGATCTCGATCTCAATGCCAAGACCCAGTTTCACTCAACAACCAGCAAGCTACAGTGCTGAACACCCTAAGCCAAACAACTAGCAAGACAGGAACACAGCCCCATCCACTAGCAGAGAGGCTGCCTAAAATCATAATAAGGCCACAGACACCCCAAAACACACCACCAGATGTGGACCTGCCCATGAGAAAGACCAAATCCAGGCTCATCCACCAGAACACAGGCACTAGTCCCCTCCACCAGGAAGCCTACACAACCCAATGAACCAAACTTAGCCACTGGGTACAGACACCAAAAACAACAGAAACTACGAACCTGCAGCCTACGAAAAGGAGACCCCAAACACAGTAAGTTAAGCAAAATGAGAAGACAGAAAAACACACAGCCGATAAAGGAGCAAGGTACAAACCCACCAGACCTAATAAATGAAGAGGAAATAGGCAGTCTACCTGAAAAAGAATTCAGAATAATGATAGTAAAGATGATCCAACATCTTGGAAATAGAACAGAGAAAATACAAGAAACATTTAACAAGGACCTAGAAGAATTAAAGGGCAAACAATGATGAACAACACAATAAATGAAATTAAAAGTTATCTAGAAGGGATCAATAGCAGAATAACTGAGGCAGAAGAACGGATAAGTGACCTGGAAGATAAAAGAGTGAAAATAACTACTACAGAGCAGAATAAAGAAAAAAGAATGAAAACAAGTGAAGACAGTCTCAGAGACCTCTGGGACAACATTAAACGCACCAACATTGCAATTATATGGGTCCCAGGAGAAGGAGAGAAAAAGAAAGGGACTGAGAAAATATTTGAAGAGATTATAGTTGAAAATTTCCCTAATATGGGAAAGGAAATAATTAATCAAGTCCAGGAAGCAGAGAGAGTCCCATACAGGATAAATCCAAGGAGAAACATGCCAAGACACGTATTAATCAAAATATCAAAATTAATTACAAAGAAAACATATTAAAAGCATCAAGGGAAAAACAGCAAATAACACACAAGGGAATCCCCATAAGGTTAACACCTGATCTTTCAACAGAAACTCTGCAAGCCCGGAGTGACTGGAAGGACATATTTAAAGTGATGAAAGAGAAAAACCTAAAAGCAACATTACTCTACCCAGCCAGGATCTCATTAAGATTTGACATTGGAGAAATTAAAACCTTTACAGACAAGCAAAAGCTGAGAGAGTTCAGCACCACCAAGCCAGCTTTACAACAAATGCTAAAGGAACTTCTCTACGCAGGAAACACAAGAGAAGGAAAAGACCTACAATAACAAACCCAAAACAAGAAAATGGTAATAGGAACATACATATCGATAATTACTTTAAATGTAAATAGATTAAATGCTCCCACCAAGAGACACAGACTCACTGAATGGAAACAAACACAAGACTCATATATATGCTGTCTAAAAGAGACCCACTTCAGACCTAGGGACATATACAGCCTGAAAGTGAGGGGATGGAAAAAGATATTCCATGCAAATGGAATTCAAAAGAAAGCTGGAGTAGCGATACTCATATCAGACAAAATAGACTTTAAAATAAAGACTATTACAAGAGACAAAGAAAGACACTACATAATGATCAAGGGATCTATCCAAGAAGAAGATATAACAATTGTAAATATTTATGCACCCAACATAGGAGCACCTCAATACATAAGGCAAAAACTAACAGCCATAAAAGGGGAAATTGATAGTAACACAATCATAGTAGGGGACTTTAACACCCCACTTTCACCAATGGACAGATCATCCAAAATGAAAATAAATAAGGAAACACAAGCTTTAAATGACACATTAAACAAGATGGACTTAGTTGATATTTATAGGATATTCCATCCAAAACAACAGAATACACATTCTTCTCAAGTGCTCATGGAACATTCTCCAGGATAGATCATATCTTGGGTCACAAATCAAGCCTTGGTAAATTTAATAAAATTGAAATTGTATCAAGTATCTTTTCCGACCACAACGCTATGAGACTAGATATCAATTACAGGAAAAGATCTGTAAAAAATACAAACACATGGAGGCTAAACAATACACTACTTAAGAACCAAGGGAACACTGAAGAAATCAAAGAGGAAATCAAAAAATACCTAGAAACAAATGACAATGGAGACATGATGACCCAAAACCTATGGGATGCAGCAAAAGCAGTTCTAAGAGGGAAGTTTATAGCAATACAATCCTACCTTAAGAAACAGGAAACGTCTCAAATAAACAAGCTAACCTTGCACCTAAAGCAATTAGAGAAAGGAGAACAAAAAAACCCCAAAGGTAGCAGAAGGAAATAAATCATAAAGATCAGATGAAAATTAAATGAAAAAGGAATGAAGGAAACAATAGCAAAGATCAATAAAACTAAAAGCTGTTTCTTTGAGAAGATAAACAAAATTGATAAACCATTAGCCAGACTCATCAAGGAGAAAAGGGAGAAGGCTCAAATCAATAGAATTAGAGATGAAAAAGGAGAAGTAACAACTGACACTGCAGAAATACATAGGATCATGAGAGATTACTACAAGCAAATCTATGCCAATAAATTGGACAACCTGGAAAAAATGGACAAATTCTTAGAAATGCACAATCTGCCGAGACTGAACCAGGAAGAAATAGAAAATATGAACAGACCAATCACAAGCACTGAAATTGAAACTGTGATTAAAAATCTTCCAACAAACAAAAGCCCAGGACCAGATGGCTTCACAGGTGAATTCCATCAAACATTTAGAGAAGAGCTAACACCTATCCTTCTCAAACTCTTCCAAAATATAACAGAGGGAGGAACACTCCCAAACTCATTCTACGAGGCCACCATCGCCCTGCCACCGAACCCAGACAAAGATGTCACAAAGAAAGAAAACTACAGGCCAATATCACTGATGAACATAGATGTAAAAATCCTCAACAAAATACTAGCAAACAGAATCCAAGAGCACATTAAAAGGATCATACACCATGATCAAGTGGGGTTTATTCCAGGAATGCAAGGATTCTTCAATATACGCAAATCAATCAATGTGATACACCATATTAACAAATTGAAGGAGAAAAACCATATGATCATCTCAATCGATGCACAGAAAGCTTTTGACAAAATTCAACACCCATTTATGATAAAAACCCTACAGAAAGTAGGCATAGAGGGAACTTTCCTCAACATAATAAAGGGCATATATGACAAACCCACAGCCAACATCATCCTCAATGGTGAAAAACTGAAACTATTTCCACTAAGATCCGGAACAAGACAAGGTTGCCCACTCTCACCACTCTTATTCAACATAGTTTTGGAAGTTATGGCCACAGCAATCAGAGAAGAAAAAGAAATAAAAGGAATCCAATTGGAAAAGAAGAAGTAAAACTGTCACTGTTTGCAGATGACATGTTACTATGCATAGAGAATCCTATAGATGCTACCAGAATACTACTAGAGGTAATCAATGAATTTGGTAAAGTAGCAGGATACAAAATTAATGCACAGAGACCTCTGGCATTCCTATACACTAATGACAAAAAATCTGAAAATGAAATTAGGAAAACACTACCATTTACCATTGCAACAAAAAGAATTATATATCTAGGAATAAACCTACCTAAGGAGACAAGAAACCTGTATGCAGAAAATTATAAGGCACTGATGAAAGAAATTAAAGATGATTCAAGTAGATGGAGAGATATACCATGTTCTTGGATTGGAAGAATCAACATTGTGAAAATGATTCTACTACCCAAAGCAATCTACAAATTCAATGCAATCCCTATCAAACTACCACTGGCATTTTTCACAGAAGTAGAACAGGAAATTTCACAATTTGCCCCAAATAGCCAAAGCAATCTTGAGAATGAAATATAGAGCTGGAGGAATCAGGCTCCCGGACTTCAGACTATACTACAAAGCTACAATCATCAAGACTGTACGGTATTGGCACAAAAACAGAAATATAGATCAATGGAACAGGATAGAAAGCCCAGAGATAAACCCATGCAACTATGGTCACCTTATCTTTGATAAAGAAGGCAAGAATATACAGTGGAGAAAAGACGGCCTCTTCAATAAGTGGTGCTGGGAAAACTGGACAGCTACATGTAAAATTATGAAATTAGAACAATCCCTAGCACCATACACAAAAATAAACTCAAGATGGATTAAAGACTTAAATGTAAGGCCAGACACTATCAAACTCTTAGAGGAAAACATAGGCAGAACACTCTATGATATAAATCACAGCAAGATCCTTTTTGACCCACCTCCTAGAGAAATGGAAATAAAAACAAAAATAAACAAATGGGACCTAGTGAAACTTGAAAGCTTTTGCACAGCAAAGGAAACCATAAACAAGACCAAAAGGCAACCCTCAGAATGGGAGAAAATATTTGCAAATGATGCAACTCAGAAAGGATTAATCTCCAAAATTTACAAGCAGCTCATACAGCTCAATATCAAAAAAACAAACAACCCAATCCAAAAATGGGCAGGAGAGCTAAATAGACATTTCTCCAAAGAAGATATACAAACTGCCAACAAACACATGAAAGAATACTCAACATCATGAATCATTAGAGAAATGCAAATCAAAACTACAATGAGATATCATCTCACACCGGTCAGAATGGCCATCATCAAAAAATCTACAAATGGGCTTCCCTATTGGCGCAGTGGTTGGGAGTCTGCCTGCTGATGCAGGGGAGTGGGTTCGTGCCCCGGTCCAGGAAGATCCCACGTGCCGCCAAGCGGCTGGGCCCGTTAGCCATGGCTGCTGAGCCTGCTCATCCGGAGCCTGTGCTCCACAATGGGAGAGACCACAACAGTGAGAGGCCTGCGTATAAAAAAAAAAAAAAAGGAAAATATCTACAAATAATAAATGATGGAGAGGGTGTGGAGAAAAGGGAACACTCTTGCACCTTTGTGGGAATGTAAATTGATACAGCCACAATGGAGAACAGTATGGAGGTTCCTTAAGAAACTAAAAATAGAACTACCATACAACCCAGCAATCCCACTACTGGGCATATATCCTGAGAAAACCGTAATTCAAAAAGATACATGTACCACAATGTTCATTGCAGCTCTGTTTACAATAGCCAGGACATGGAAACAACCTACGTGTCCATCAACAGATGAATGGATAAAGAAGATGTGGCACATATATACAATGGAACATTACTCAGCCATAAAAAGAAACGAAACTGAGTTATTTGTAGTGAGGTGGATGGACCTAGAGTCTGTCATACAGAGTGAAGTAAGAAAGAGAAAAACAAATACCATATACTAAGACATATATATGGAATCTAAGAAAAAAAAAAAGGTCATGAAGAACCTAGGGGCAAGACGGGAATAAAGGCACAGACCTACTAGAGAATGGACTTGAGGATATGGGGAGGGGGAAGGGTAAGCTGTGACAAAGTGGAGAGGGGGAAGGGTAAGCTGTGACAAAGTGAGAGAGTGTCATGGATATATATACACTACCAAACATAATATAGATAGCTAGTGGGAAGCAGCATCATAGCACAGGGAGATTAGCTTGGTGCTTTGTGACCACCTAGAGGGGTAGGATAGGGAGGGTGGGAGGGAGGGAGACACAAGAGGGAAGAGATATGGGGATATATGTATATGTATAACTGATTCACTTCGTTATAAAGCAGAAACTAACACACCATTGTAAAGCAATTATACTCCAATAAATATGTTAAAAAAACAATTTGAATTCTTTGTCAGACAATTCATAAATATCCATTTCTTCAGGGTCAGTTAATAAAAAATTATTGTTTTCCTTTAAAAAAATTTTAAAAAGAAAAAGAAAATAAATAAATAAAAGCATATGGTACCTGAAATACAGCTTAAAAAGTGGGCAGAGCAGCAAGATGATATTATTGTACATAGCCGCTAATCCCATATATCATTCTGTGGTTTGGATTCAAGAGAGACTTTTTAGATCAGAGCAAGTAAAATTAACCTAATGTTGAGAGGAAACCATTTATTACTGAGAACAGATCATGCTTAACAGAGCTGATTGATTGGCTTATATGACGTCTCATTTACTTTTGCACACAAGCATAGAGTAACAATTTTCCTACGTATTTCCAGTGTATAAGCCATTAGTTTACAACTATATCAGGAGACCTGTTTAAAAAATTATTCTGAGAATAACTGCTTGAGGTGATATCAATTTTTTTTTCGCGATCGAGTAATATGGCTTCATATTTACCCAATGCATTATATCAGAACCAAGAGAACTGAACAAATAAATTGTTATTCTATTACAAAATTCAGCATGAATGAAGGAATCCAAATGCTCTTAAATAAGCATTTTCCCAGGCCACATTCCTGAATCAGTGGTGAAGTTCAAGATAAAGACTAAGCTTATAGATCCCACCTCCTTTCCCAATTCAACGTGTTTTAAGAGGCTGAAGCACATAAACTGAATGAAAACTACACATCTGTAGCATTCATTGTCTCTGCTGGCATTCAGCCCATGTCCTGTTATGAGATGAAATGGATTTTTGCAGAGCCAAAAAAAAAAATTGCTCAGCATTTTCTCTTAAGCTTGACTGGTAGGCACTAAATGATTGGGCCCTTTGTCCAATCATAGGCATCCTTAGTGATCACCACCCCTGACTCAGAGCTAGATTCTTTCCTGCAAAAAGCCTTGATATCCCTTTGTAGTTCATGGAACTAGAGTTTTGCCATTCCAGTTTAGGCACTGCTTGCTCCCTAGAAAAAGGAATTAAAGGTGACTGATGAATGAATTCATCATGAGTGTATATATGAATGAATAAAAAAGAATCTCCCTCAAGTCCTCTGAACTTAAGAATGATAAATAGTTCTATGGTTTTTACTTAATCCTGCTCCTATATAAATGAACTAACAAGTAATTTATACCTCCATCCCTAAGAAGCTGTTGAATCAAAAAGGACATATTTGTATTAATTCCTTCCAAATCCTCACCACACATCTCCTACTACTGAATTGATAGGGATATTGATTAGGTAAAACTATTAAGAGAGATTATATGAATACAAGCAACATTGATCTCAAGTTCTACATAAAATTTAAATCTCTCAAAAGTACTGTCCACGCAAGTTAGAATGTGCTGAATCTCAATAGATCTCAACTCTTCATGTCAAAACAAAACAATAAATTTGTTTTATTAATTTATTTTCTTTTCATCTGTGGCTGTTTTAAAAAAATGAATGGAAATTCTTTGACACAGCTCCTGTGGAGGATTGTGCTCTGTGTCATCTCTCCTTGAATCTGGGTAAGATTATGCCTCATTTGTAACTAGTAGAATGCAAAAGTGACTCTGCATGACATCCAAGGCTGAATCAGAAAAGGTAACACAGCTTCTGTCATGTTCACTGGTACACTCGTGCCTGGAGATTTGAGCATATAAAAAGTATAAAAAGTATAAAAAGTCCTATTACCTTTAGACCACTATGCTGGAGAGGCCACTGTAGACTCGCTGGCTGACAGCCCGGTGGGGTCCCAGCAAATAGCCATCAATTCACTTTCATATGAGTGAGCCGTATTTGACATCAAGCCCAGGCAATCCCTCAGGCAATCCCAGCCCACAACTGACTGCAACCACATCAGACACCCCAAGCAAGAATTGCCCAGATGAGTCGTCCTCAAATTCATGACCCACAAAATTATGACCAAAAAGAAAATGGTTGTTTTAATACAGAAATTTTTAGGGTAATTTGTTATGTAGCATTTGTAACCAGAGACATCTTTTCCTGAAAAGATTTAAGGCAATTTACAAAGATATAAAGACAATAGGTGGGATATATTAACATTTTTTTCATCATTCCCTGCTTTTCTTTCTTGGATTTAATCTTCATATAACTTTTGGAAATTTGAATGAAAAGATTTTGCTTGTCACTGAATATCAATAAAGTAATATATAATATATATTACATATATAATATATAACTTACCAAAATGTATTTATTGCCTAATTTGCATATTTGTTGGATAAAATATGTAAAGATATATTCTTTTAAATTATGATCTTCATGTTAATCTTTTATTTTAACTGGAGTAAAATTTATATACAGTGAGTTATGTATAAAATTTGATGAGGATATGACAAATGAGACATCCATATAACAAGAGACCAATGATGATATGAAATATTTCTATCACTCCAGGAAATTACCTTTGCCCACTTCTGGTCACAGCCTACCCATTATAGGTAAACACTATTTTGTTTTCTGTTATCATATAGATTAATTTTGCCTGTTCAAGAACTTCTGTAAGTGGAATCATACCGTCTATTTACTGTAGCTAGATAGTATGTGTTCTCAGTAGAGGTGATACCTTGGTTATTACAGTAGTGTGTGGCACTCCAGAAGAGTTTTACCTGACAAGGTTTTATCACTTAAAAGTACTTAAGATCTACAGTAAACTTTTAAAAGTCATACAGCCTGAGTCTTACAAATTTGTTCTTTTCCAAAATTCTTTTGGCTACTCTAAGTCCTATTTATTTTCATATAAAATTTAGAATATCTCAAATTCTATAAAGAATAATTTGGGGATTTTGTTTGGAATTACAGTGGATCAGTTGGGAGACCTTCTAAACAGTATCAAGTCTTTTATTCCATGAACACAATATCTTTCCATCTAAGTCTTTAATTTCTCACAGCAATGTTTTGTAGTTTCCAGTGTATAAAATTTGCATTACTTTCATTAAAATTATTCTTATGTATTCTTTGTTGTTAGATACTATTGCAGATGGTATTTTTACATTTCAGTTTCTAATTAATTACTGCTAGTATATAGAAATAAAATGTATTTTTGTAAATTGACCCCACTTTTTCTTCTAGTAAGTGTGTGTATTTGGGTATGTGTATGCACGTGTGCATGTGTGTGTGTCTAAAATACAGTTTAGGATTGTCTATACAATCAATCATACTGCCTGTGAATAAAGATAGCACTACTGATTCCTTTTTAATCTTTATGGTTGTATTTCTTTTTTGAGGCTTTTTGTTGGCTAAGGACCCCCAGTATATGGAAATACATTTTCCTGATTTTGAGGGGAAATAATTTTATAGTTCTCCATTAAGTATAATATTAGTTGTAGAGTTTCCATAGATGTCCTTTACCAGATTAAGAAAATTCCTTTCTATCCCTAGCTTGCAGGGAATGTTTTAAAAATCATGAATAGGTGTTGAATTTTTCAAAATTATTACTCTGTATCTATTGAAATGATTATAAGGTTTTTTCCCATTTGTTCTATTAATATGGTGAAATACACTGATAAGTTTTTTAATATAATCTAACCTTGCATTCCTGGAATAAAACTCACTTTTTTGTAATGTATTACCTCTTATAAATATTGTTAGATTTAATTTCTAATATTAATAAGAAATTTTGTACATATTTCTAATGGAGAAAGTTATAGTAGTTAATCATAAATTATTTATGTTAGTTCTTTAATTTCCAAATATTTAGGGGCTTTTCTAGATGCCTTACCATTACTGATTTTTTTTTTTTTTTTTTTTTTTTTTTGCAGTCTTTTTTTTTTTTTTGCTGTACGCGGGTCTCTCACTGTTGTGGCCTCTCCCATTGTGGAGCACAGGCTCCGGATGTGCAGGCTCAGCGGCCATGGCAGACGCTCTGCAGCATGTGGGATCTTCCCGGACCGGGGCACGAACCCGTGTCCCCTGCATTGGCAGGCGGACTCTCAACCACTGCGCCACCAGGGAAGCCCACCATTACTGATTTTAATTTAATTCTATGGAAGTCAAAAAAAACACAGCCTGTTTAAGATTTAAATCACTTGAATTTTTTTTTTAACATCTTTATTGGAGTATAATTGCTTTACAATGGTGTGTTAGTTTCTGCTTTATAACAAAGTGAATCAGCTATACATATCGCCATATCTCCTCCCTCTTGCATCTCCCTCCCACCCTCTCTATCCCACCCCTCTAGGTGGTCACAAAGCACTGAGCTGATCTCCCTGTGCCATGCGGCTGCTTCCCACTAGCTATCTATTTTACATTTGGTAGTGTATATATGTCAATGCTACTCTCACTTTGTCCCAGCTTCCCCTTCCCCTTCCCCGTGTCCTCAAGTCCATTCTCTACGTTTGCGTCTTTATTCCTGTCCTGCCCTTAGGTTCATCAGAACCACTTTTTTTTTTTTTTTTTTAGATTCCATATGTATGTGTTAGCATACAGTATTTGTTTTTCTCCTTCTGACTTACTTCACTCTGTATGACAGACTCTAGGTCCATCCACCTCACTACAAATAACTCAATTTCGTTTCTTTTTATGGCTAATATTCCATTGTACATATGTGCCACATCTTCTTTATCCATTCATCTGTTGGACACCTAGGTTGCTTCCATGTCCTGGCTATTGTAAATAGAGCTGCAATGAACAATGTGGTACATGACTCTTTTTGAATTATGGTTTTCTCAGGCTATATGCCCAGTAGTGGGATTGCTGTGTCATATGGTAGTTCTGTTGAAACTTATTTAGACTTATTTTACGGTCTATTTTGGTGAATAGTCTATGTGCATTAGAAAAGAGTTGGTCTCCGGCAGTTGCTATAATGTTGCTATAATGTTCTATAAATATTAATTGGGCCCTGCTGCTCAAGTCTTCTATATCCTCACTGATTTCCTTAGTCTACTTACTCATCAGTTATTGTTAAGAAGTCTCCATCTGTAATTGTGGATTTGTCTATTTCTCATTTCAGTTTCATCAAATTTTGTTTCATGTGTTTTGAAGTTTTATTTGGTGCTCTGAAATCCCACTCCTTCAGACCAAAAACTTGCAGTCATCCTGGGCTAATAACGTTATCTAATTCCACACATCCAAAGTGTCAATTCTGTTTGTTCTAATTTGCAAATATATCCAGAATCCGATTATTTCTCAAGGTCTTCACTGTTATAATTGTGGTCTAAATCAAAATATCTCTCACTTGTATCACTGTAAAGCCTTCTGTTGGACCTTCAATTTCTGTCTTGGCCACCTTACCATCTTTTCTATACACAGTAATCCTTTTAAAATGAAAACCAGAACTTGTCACACTCCTGCTCAAAATACTCCATTGGTTTCCATCTTTCTTATATAAAATCCAAATTCTTTACAATGACCCACAAGTCCTACATGATCTGTTCCCTCTTCTACCTCATCTCCTATCACCTTTGCCCTCACTAAATCAACTTTCCCAGCCATCTTACTGTTCCTAGAGTGAAGCAGGCACACTCCTGCCTCAAAGCTTTTGCATTTGCTTTTCTTTCTCTCCAAAAATCTCCATTCAAAAATAGCATTTCCCTCCCCACCTCTCTCCTCAAACCCATCTCCTTCAGGTCTTTGCTTAAATTCTATTCTATTTAAAATAGCAATATCTATCTCCTTTTCTATTCCTCTCCTTTGCTTTTGATTTTTTGCTTGTTTTCCACTTCATTTATCACCATCTTCAATATTCTATTTGTTTTTTATTTGTCTCTATCACCAGAATGTAAATACAATGAGGACAGATATTTTTGTGGTATTCACTATTGCATGTTTAGCAATTAAAACAATGCTTTGCACATAACAAGCATTCAATAAATATCTATCAAATAAACAAACATACTTTTATCTTATAGCACAGTGGTTCTCAGTCTGGTTCCACATAGAATCATTTGGGGACCTTTGTAATAATATTGTTTACCATCCTAAATCTGACTCTTGAGGGGTGTGGCCAGGGTATGGGTAAGATTTAAAACCTTCTCAGGCGATTCTGATATGTAACAAGGGGTGAAACTACTTACCTAACATGATGCCTCATCCATGTTAATTGTTAAGTGGACAAATTAAATATTAACCTGAGTCTATGCACTGGATCTCCCAGTGAACTTATTTAGAAAGAATCTGAGCCTCAATTTCTCTGTAAAATAAGATCATTATATCCCTTCTACCTGAAAGGGTTACATAAATTTTAAAAATGCTTTTTAAACTGTAAGGCATCCCCAAAAGGCAAGTTTTTTTTAATAACTGTTATTTTATTTCTTGAATGAATTTGAACTGGGTGTCAAAGAGACCAAGATTCTACTCTTGGTTCTCTGGCTATGTGATTTTGGACAAATCATTCACTTCTTTTCACTGGAAAAAGTAAGAAGATTGGATTTGAAGACAGACCTATAACATCCTTCTGATTTGGATACTTGATGATTCTATAATATATCAGCTGAATATTTCAGCATTCTATTCTTACTTCTCTCAGTTTGGTTGACAAGATTTCATTTAGAATTTTCTGACACATCTATGAAGTCCATACTGGCTCAGAGAGCATACCACATTGAGCAAAACCAAACAACAGCAACAAGAAAAAAGGTGGCTATAAAGGGGAACAAAGCCCAGTTACAAACTTTCAAGTTGGTGTGCATGGTGTTACTAAAATCCTATGTAATTTTAAAATTACTAAAATCCTATATATTTTAAAATGTCTAAGCGCTTTTCAGTATAATGTGCTTTTCTCAAGTCATGTAAAAATATACTGCTCCTGTACATAAATTACACCAAATATTTGTTTTGCCCGATGGTATTTCCTTAAAAGTAGATCCAATTAGAAGCTGAGAAACATTTGCTCTCATTGATATCCAGGTCCACAAGTTCAGGTGGAACTCAATTTTGATTAGCAAAGGTCAGAATTTTTGAATACTGGTTGTTGTCAACAGAACATATCCCTTGCCGTGTCCTCATTCTCTGAGGGAAAATGTCAGGTAGTGTCTGGCTAATACACTTCTCACCTAGAATCAAGACACATCTTTTATAAACTGCCATGATTCATGATTCTCAGTTAAAAAATAACACTGAATTTTTATCCAGATTTTTACTTTGCAACTCATTCTCTCATTTGATCTTGGAAGATAATTTAATGATAGCTTTTTATAGCTATGGGTTTTAGTCTCCACGTTGGCAAATTCAAGGTCCCAGCTGATCATATATGTACCTTCTAAATATATTAATGCACACTTGTGTTTTTTAATCCTTTGATTTATTTCTTGTCTTTTCTAGTCTTAACTCTTTCACACTCATAAGCATTAGCATTTATGATATTTCAATCAAGCTTTTGCACAAGAGAAACAATTTTAATAAATACTCCTAAGTTTTTCACAATATTTAATGATTTTTGGCTGATAATAAAAATAAATGCACTTTTATTTAAAAAAAATTTGAGAACACAGAAGATATACAGAAAAAAGTGAACAAAAATAGCATAAAACAATTCCACAGAGATTAACAGTATTATGTTGCAAATTTCAACCTTTTTTTATTTGTGAAATATTTCATTGCATATAGCTCCTCATAGGTCAACCTTTTCTTTAACACAAAAACAAATGTTTATTTTTAACAAGTTCACAGTTTTGATTCCTTTTTTTTTAAACTGAGGTATAATTTACATACAATGAAATACACAATTTTAAGTCTGCAGTCTGTTGAGTTTTTTTTTTTCTGTTGAGTTTTAATAAATGTATTATATGCTTGTAATCACTACCCCCAAGCATGATGCAGAATATTTCCATCACCCTAGATAATACCTTCCTACCCCTTTCCAGTAAAGCCACTCCCATCCTCAAAGGTAACCACTGCTTTTTTTTTTTTTTTTTTTTTTCTGGCCACTCTACATGGCATGTGGGATCTGAGTTCCTTGACCAGGGATTGAACCTATGCCCCCTGAAGTGGGAGCAGAGTCTTAACCACTGGACCACCAGGGAAGTCCCATAATTTTTATCACCAGAGCTTAGTACTTAGTACGTGTCTAATTTTTTTAGTTATTTAGTATGGGCTAAGTGACTTTAGCCAAGTCATCAAAACCTTTACTTTTCTAAGTGTCTTCATTCATTATAAAAAGAAGAAGGAGGAAGGGGAGGGGAAGGGGGAGGAGAAGAAGAAGAAAAAAGGAATTGAGGATAAGTTCTCTCCCAGTTTAAAGACCATGTGTCTATAATACACCACTTGAATATTTCAGCATTATATTCTTACTTGCCTCCATTAGATTGGTAAGACCTCATATAGAATTTTCTGACACACACCTGTAGAATCCTTTTGTGTCTGACTTCATTCAATCAACACAATACTTTGAGATTCATTCACCCAAAATGTAGAGTACCAGTAGTTCATTCCTTTTTATTAGTGTGCTGTATTACACGTTTTGAATATACCACAGTTTATCCATTTTTCTATAAATTGCTATTTGGATTGTTTCTAGTTTCTTTAATATTATGAATAACACTGCCATGAGTATTTGTATACTTGTCTTTTTGTAGATGTTTTGATTTCTCTTGGAAAAATATCTAGAAATGAAATTTCTAGATCATAAGGTAGGTGTTTGTCTAATTTTATAAGAAATGGCCAAACTTTTTCTCAAGTGGTTGTGTTATTTTATCTACCACCAGTGGTGTGTGAGAGTTTCAGTTGTTCCACATATCTGCCAACATCTGTTATTGTCAATCATTTTTATTTTAGACATTCTAATGTGTGTGTATGGTATCTGATTTTCATTTTAATTTACATTACCTTAGGGGTAATGATATTTAGCATGTTTTCACGTGCATATTTGTCATTCACATAACATTTTTGTAAAGGCTCTGTTCAAGTTTTTCATCACTCTTTGTTGACTTCTTAGTCTTTTTATTATTGAATTGTAAAAGTTCTTTATATATGCTGGATACTGACACTATGTCAGATAGAATATTTCCTCTCAATCTCAAGGCTATCTTTCATTTTCTAAATAGTGACTGTATAGAGCAGAAGTCTTTAATTTTATAAAAGCAAATTAGTGATTTTTGGAGCATAAAAAATCTTTGCATCAAACTCATGAACAAATTATCTAATATGCTCTTCTTGAAGTTGTATAGATTTTGCTTTTATGTTTGGGTCTATGATACATTCTGAATTAATTTTTGTGGATAGTGTGAAATATGCGTTAAGGTCAATTTTTTCCTTATTTATATCTTATTGTTCCAACAATATTTGTTGTAAAGACTATCCTTCCCCAATGAATTACCTTGGCACCTTTGTAAATAACCATATATGAGCAGGTCTGTTTCTGAAATCTCTTTGCTGTCACATTCATTAATTTAATTGTTTATTTACTTATATACTTATTTGTTTTATTTTATCCTTAAACTAATACTACAATGATTTTATTACTATCTTTTTATGGGAAATCTTGAAATCAAAGAGCATATGTCCTCCAACTTCATTTTTGATTTTTAAGATTGTTTTGGTTTAGGGTCTCTGCATTTTCACACAAATTTTAGGAGCCCATAGTCTGTTTGTTCTTTAAAAAATCCTGCTTTGATTTTAAGTGTTTGGCATTGAACCTGTAGATCAATTTAAGAATAACTGACAACTTAACCATATTAAGTCTTCTAATCCATGGTTATGATAAATGTATTATTCCATTCATTTAAATTTTCTTTAATGTCTCTTGGCAATGTTTTGTAGTTTTCATTGTAGAGATCTTGAAGATTTTTTAATTAAATTTATTCCTAATAAGGTATACTTTTTGGTAGTGTTGAAAATGCATTGCTTGATTTTATTTTATAATTCACTTGTACTAAGTACAAGAATCTAACTGATTTTATACTGACCTTGTTAAATTCACTTATTTTTCTGTAAATACTTTATACAATTGGATCTTGTTTTTATATCTAGTCTAATTATCTGTGCTTATTAAGTGAAGTGTTTACTCCATTTCCATACAATGTGACTTTATATTTAGAAACTGTTGATATTTGTTTTCTATTTGTCCCCTCACTTCTCTATCTTTTTCTTCCTATTTTCCTAACGTTTTTGTTATTGTAAATAGACTTTTAAAATTTCATTTTATTCTCTTCACTCTATTGGCTTTTTAACCATACTCATTTTTTTCAGTGGTTGTTCTAAGGATTTCAGTAGATATCCTTAACATATTATAACCTAATATTGTAGCAGTTCATTTATAATGTTAGAACTTTAAGGGTATAATTTCTTTTAACCTCTCTCATTTTAGTGCTACTCTCACCACATATTTTACTTCTGTATATGTTATAAACCCATAATGTATTATTATTGCATTTAACTGCTTTTAAAAGATGTACAAAAATAAAGAATATTAGTCTTTCAAATTTACCCCTTCTGGTACTCTCCACTCATTCCTGTGGCTCCAGATTTCCACCTGGTGTCATTCACTTCAGTCTAAAGAATTTCCTTTGGTATTTGTTGTATTGTGGGTCTGCTAGTGACAAATTCTTATAGCTTTTGTTATTTTGCCTTCGTTTTTGAAATACTTTTTCACTGGATATAGAATTCTAAGTTGACAGATTTGGTTTTTTTTCATTCCCATCTTTTTAATGATATTGTCTCATTGTCTTCTAGTCTCTACTGTTTCTGATGAAAATTCACCCTTTTCCCCTTCAGCTTGCTTTTAATTTTATCTCTTTCTTTGCTTTTAAGCAATTTGACTTTGAAGTGTTTAAATGTAGCTTTATTTTTTTATTTATCTCAGCTTCCTGATTTTTTAGATTTTTTCTTTAATAATCAAATTTGTACATTTGTTACCCAGTACTATCTGTTTCAACTATTTTTCCTGTTCCTTTCTTTCTGTCCATTCTTTCTGGACTACAAGTACATGATGAAGCTTGATGCTGTCCATGGGTCATTGAGGGTCCTTTCATTTTTCTATATTTTTTCTGTCTGTCTTCACTTTAATGATTTATATTGATCTGTCTACAGGTCTACTGATACTTTGGTCTATGTTTTCTTTCATTGTATTGTTAATTCCAGCCAATGGATTTTTTAAAAAAATTTAGACATTAAATTTTTTAAATCCTGAGATTTTCTTTTACTTCTTTTTTCATAGCTCTGTCTCTTCTGATATTTTCCATTTCTTCACTAATTGTGCTTTTTTGGTAAATTCTTTAAGACATTTATCATAGTTATTTTAAAGTCCCTGTCTGCTAATTTCAACATCTGTAGGTTTATGTCTATTGACTGACTTTGTCTTAATTATGTGTTATGTTTTTCTGGGTTTTTTCATGTTTACATTTTTTAAAATTTTAGATTGGACACTGTAGATGATGATACTTGTGAAGAGTGTGAGTTCTGTTATACAACTATTTGTTAAACAGTTTTGAGATTTGTCTGAGAATGCAGTTAAATTATTGCCAGATTACCTTGATCAAATGGAGGCTCACTTTATACTTTATTAGGGAGCAACTATTTTAGCTTTTCCTTTAATTCTATGATGAATCCCTTAGTTCTGGTCATGTTCTTTTCTTCTAGCCCATGGCCTCTCCAGCATTTCGCTGGAAATCCCAAGGTGTTTTACAAGAATGTCAGGAAACTAGGCACAGTTTAGCAGGTTGAATCTGGCTCAAGGTCTCTGAGGAGATAGCTGTTGGCCAGAGCTGAGGTGTCTTCTGAAGGTTCAGCTGGGTGGGTTCAAATGGGTGGGGACACCCATTTCCAAACTCACTTACATGGTATTTTCAGAGCTTCGTTCCCTGTCACGTGGGCCTCTGCATAGAGCTGCCTCACCACATGGCAGCTGGCTTCCCCCAAGGTCAGGGACTCAACTGGGGGTCTGAGAGAGAGCCAAGCCCCAATACAGAAGTCCCAGTCTTTTTATCACTTGATTTTGGAAATGACATCCCATCATTTCTGCCATATTCTATCTTTACAAATGAGTCAATTAATCCAGGCTGTACTTCAGGATAAGAGGGAGTAAATACCAGAAAGTGGGAATCTTTTGGGGCCATCTTAATGGTTGCCTACTACACCATATAAGCTTTTATAATTAGTAAAATATATAGTAACATTTTGTCACTGAGTACCCATTTTTAGTTTGTTGGTCTCAGACATCCTTATCCTCACAATAGTCCTATCAGGATGGCAAAACTAGTTTCAGAGAAGAGAAAAATCAAGACACAAGGAGCTTAAGTGAATTGTCATTTGAAATCACAACTTTGATCTTCTAAATTCTTTACTGTAGAATTGAAAAGTGCACATTCAGCGGTCAACTCCTACTCCTTTTTCAGATCTCAGTTTAATTTTCTCCAGAAAGATTCCTCAATTCTCCAAGACTAAATTTATACACTTTAGGTACTATTTAGGTCTTCGCTGTTGTATTTGTACTTAGCATCCTTAGCATGTATTTGTACTTGTCTGTATAGTACAATACTGTACTATAATGCAAGCTCTTTGAGGGCAGATATGGTGCCTTACTCATGGTGGCATGCCAATTTTTTTTCTAGCAATCTACTGGAAAATACCTACCTCAGGTTCAAACATAATTGATTTCCTTTTTTTTTAAGCAAAGAGCAGACTTTAATTTAAAGGAGGGAAGTTGAGCAGAGACTGGAGGAGAAATGGAAGTGACTCTAGGTTCATCCCATGCTTTGCAGGTCCCACACAGAGGAGGAGGCTCCAGAAATATTGATTTATAAATGCCCCAGAAAGCATTCTATTTATTTTTAATATAAAAATAAAAGTTATGTTGATGTTTTATGAGAGAGGGAAAAATAAAAAACAACCAATGAGAGATATAAAAAGAAGGAAGAGAAAGGTAGGAAAAATAAAGAAGAAAGACAATTCTTTCCTTTGTAACATTCGTTACCAGATTTGCTCGCTCACTGGCCTAAGAATTATTTAGTCTTAAAATATATCTCCAAAATGAAATGGCAATAAAAGTGTTAGGGACAGGTTGCACATTAGCAGGGCAGTGAATCTCTGCTCTGTGGTTTCTCCTCAGTTCCTGGGCCTTTCTGCGGGGTAATTTGAGAAGCCGTGACAGTCACCATTGGATACTCCAAGAAGGTCATTTTTGACAGTCAGTCATTAATTTTCTGACTTACGTAACTTGGGTTTTTTTCTTCTAAATTTGGAGATGATGATTCTTTGGTGTACTTTGGCTTTTCACTCATTAGATTCTCCAGGATTGCCAGGGAGGATTGTAGAAAGTCTTTTGAATGACAACATTTCAGCACTTTTTCTGAGCATTGAAGAATATTGTTGCCGGGGCTTTTGGAGGATGGATTATTTTCTTGGCAGGTAGTGTGGCCTCCACAGGGCTCATTAGGCTTTCTGTTGGGAAGATCTAAAGTGCACAGTTGAATACTGTCATAAAAAAGGAAGCAGTTTGGGTTTAATTCCTAATGGAGCTGCAAAGACTACAGCTCCTTTTTGATCTCTGAATTCCAAAGTAAGCCTTTTACAGTTGTCATACTATTGACTGCTCATTCTAGAGCCACAATATTTTTTCTTTCTAAATCTTTTATGCTCAGAATGTTATTTTGATGCTTAGTATACATGAGCAGATTTGGCACCCTTGTGTATTTAATAATAACATTTTCTTCTTACTGGCTGTGTATGTATGTGTGTGTTTCTCACAAAAGAGCTCTCCTTTGTAGGACCTAGTTTCTCCAGGTTAAGCAGTCATACATCAAAGTCATTGTCCTTTCTCACTATTCCTTGTGTAGCTATTAGGTTATAATACACCTCATTTGATAACTGACATAGAAATTTTAATGTATGATGTTCTTTGGTGATTTGGGATGGAGGGAACAATTTATCATTTTTGGTATAAAGGTAATTTGCAAATTTTCTTGATAATGAAAATTCAGGACAATCTCATGGTCTGGATGATGGCAGGACTACACTATTGCCTAAAGGTAAAAATCTGCATCTGGATAAGAAAGTAGAAAAAATAACAATATCACTTTACATGTAAAGTTTTTACTTACTTCCCATTATAGCTATTTCATGCTGTTTTAGAAGAATGCAGTTTCAGGAAAAACAGTTTTATTCCACTTATGGAATAAATCATGTATCCATTATTAATATTTTTCTTGTTTGCAAATAAGCAGTAGGGATGCATTGAACACTATATCACATGAATTTAAGGGTTATAACCACAAAACATTATAATTTGTGTCTGTGAAACCAATTAATAAGTATATCATGAGTATAAACATTTTAAAATGTAAGGTTTTAAAATGAAAATTATTACTTAGGGAAGAATTCTTAATATAATTTCAAACCATCATTTAGTATTTACTTGGACTAATAAATATGAGTATGACTATTTTTTTCCTTTTTGTTAATAATTATTTCTCTCTATTGCTTTTCAGGCTTGTAGTGTGTCTGAATATGTATAATCCATAGCTTATTTTTGTTTAGAACTGTTAAAAATTAGACACTCCTGGATTTAATAGTTTATCATAACATGAATGAAGAATATTTGTTTTTTAATAAGAAGGTAAATGTAGTATGAACTGAAGGCCTATACTAAGAACACAGAATACTGTAGCAATTCCAAAGACAACATACCTATCCCTATAAAGTAATCCCAGGCTGTGTGTTCACATTTCCAGGGTAATATTTTTGTCCTATAATGATACCAGAATATATTGTCTTACCTTTTAAAAAGAAAAATGATAATGCAGCAACACTTTTGAATATAACTGTGTAAAAGGAAAAATAGTTAACTATAACCCTGAGCCCTAACTAGCTATTTTAATTCTTGCACATTAGCTTCCAATCCTTATCTATTTGCACCTATATTTTTATATAACATATGCTCCCCTTAACATTATATCCTATACACTTCTACATGTTCTTGAATAATCTCCTAGATTACCATTTTCAGGTAAGTATAACTTTTCAAAGAAGACTACTCTTTATTTTCATAGCTAAGAGATTTGTATTTCCTTTTCTAATACTTAAATCAAAGAAAGGTACAAAGTTCATGTCAATTAGCTACCAAGTCACTGATGCAGACCTGCCAGCCTGATGAACATTTAGGCAGACAGAATTCAAAATGCTGAGTTGTATGTGCAGAATTGGAACTTTTCTTCGGTCAGTACCTATAACTACAGATGCCACATTCCTGTCTTCTCAAGTCCCTAAAAGTAAATATTGCAATGAAAGCCAGAGCCCTATGAACATCAAAGGAGATCCTATTAGCTAAATTCTCTTTATAATCTTTAAAAATCTATGGAAATGTTTTGAATACATGTTTTGAATTATGATGTTGGATTATTATTTTTTCAATGGCCAAAATATGAATCAGTAACAAAAGAATAGTAACATTTTCCTTGAACATGTTTTCTTAAGACATCAAATGCAGAGGCACTTTGAAAAGTTTAGTATTATCAAAAATTTATCTAAACAAAAATGTGTAGGCTTTTGTAACTGACCTTATAGATATTTCAAAATTAAAATAATTTCTAGTATTCTACTGATTATGAAACATAATGTTGGCTTTATAAACCTAGTCTTAACTAGAATGTAAGTATCATAAAATTAACGATTGAGTGCTAGAGGTCTATAGGAGACAAAAAGTAAAATGGAATCAACATAAACCATTCATTCATATATTCACTCTGTGAATATTTACTGAACACTTTCTTTGTATGTGGTAAGACTCTAACAAAGACCAAAGCTGTCCAGATGCTTGCCCTCATGAAGCTTAAATTTTAAAATTGAAATTCTTTGGAAATTGAAGGCTGTTAGGAATATTAGTAACCATTTCTTTCTGTTATTTATTACACAATTTAGGTGGAAAAAAGAAAGGAAAAAATAAATGTTTAATTTCCTTGTTTTCTTGTACAAAACTCTGTCCTTACTAAGGCCTGTCTGGAAAATTAAGAGCTTGGAGTGTAAATATGTAAATGGATTATCCTCCTCAGTGGGGTTGGATAATCTTAATTTAACAAGAATTTCAACTCTGTGGTGGAGCTTGGCTCCCACTGAGATATTCATTTCTGTGCCCGAGCGATCAGCTCTAACTATGCAAGCACGACGTGGCTTCACTTCGGGCAGATGGTGAATGTACCTCATCTGCAGGTATGTGTGTAAAAAGGCTGCTTTGTTTGCATGCCATATTTATGCTTTGCAATTTTAGCAGGTATTCTCCTACAAATATATCAACATTGACACTCCAACTATGAGCAAGAAAGCTCCATATTTGTAGTAAATGTGGAGTCAACAATCTTCTCGTTAGATGTTGGCACTTTCCACCTTGAGCTCTGGGAATCAGAATAAACCTTTGTTTTCTTTCC
>NW_006784867.1:823512-841176 GCF_000442215.2 Lipotes vexillifer | reverse complement strand
ACCTTTGTTTTCTTTCCCTATTCATGTCAAAAAGACACTTGTGCTATTTGCGGTGTTTCTTATAATAAATGTGCTTCACTTACTTTCAAATATGTACATTTTTAGTCTATCTTCCAAGGATTAAAATAATTCATTATTTTGAATATTTTTTCTTGCCAGATTAGAGCTTAAAGAGACAATCACATGAAAATCTTCCTCCAAGCAAAATCACTTTTGGGGGCCCCTTCATTCACTTAATCCATATTATTGTTATTTTTCTTCTTGCTGGTAAGTAAAGACAGTCAACTGTAAATATATTCCAAAGCAGTGTTGTAAGATTGGGGAATCACTGGATAGATCATCTGAGAGAGAGTGCTTGGTAATAATAATGATTTCAAATTTTGTTTTATTTATATGTTATACTGTACCTGCTTTTTAAAAATTAATGTTTATTGTATACGTAGAACTCCAGATAGAAATAAAATGAAGTATAAAATAAGGTCACATTTTAGCTGAGAGAAAGATGAAGACACATCTATCCAGGTGTCCTGTTTAAACCCAAATTGGAAGCTTAGTTATTTGCAACATTGGTAGGTTGAAATCACCTAGTTGGTTGTGATTCCTTTGTCTGAGTTAGAAACCCTAGTAGAGATGAGTTCTAGATGGCACAGGTGGAAGATATCTGCGGGAAAGGTGTCTGGATACAATGGTGGACAGAAAAAAATTACCACACAGAGAGTGTAGCACAGCTGGTGAATGACATGGTTGATCTTAGAGGTTGTGGGTGATTAGGTTACTTTGAATTCTGTCCTATAAGAAATAATTGAAAGGGAAAAAGAAAAAGAAAAGAATTAAAGGCTCTGGGAAATTTAGCTAGTTGAAAAGTTTAAAAACTAGGAGTAGCATGTAGCAGATAACACAGAGTTGACCAAATGTCCTTGTGCTCTCCTAAATTTCCCAGCATCCCTTGCAGTTAGGTTATGGTCACAACTAATTCAGGTCAGTGGATTGAATGACGTGTGTCACTTTGGTTTCTTTACTGCTTCCAAATCTCTTTTCCTCTGGCAAAGTGATGCAGAAGGCCCCATGTTCCAGAAAGCATAATTACTAGGTTCAGAAAGGCATTTTGACCTACGTGAGAAAGAAATAAGCCTCAGTGTTAAGCCACTGAGATTTCAGGGTTTATCTGAAATGACTGTTAGAGTTAATTACCCTGACTAGTCCGGGGAATAATGACTGCTTGTAAGTATTTTGAGAACCCAGTCATGTAAAGCAGTAACAAGTTCCTAAGGAATAGAATTAAAAGCAAAGATGAAACATACAGAAACAAATATTAAAACAAAGGAACACTTTTTAACAATCAGAACTATACAAAGATGAATTTGGCTCTCTTGAAAAATAAGCACTGCTTGTGTTTGGACACTGGGAACATTGTAGAAGGGATTGGAGCATTTCACAGATGACTGGACCAGGACTCCAACAGAGAGCTGCATTGCTCTGGAAGAAGCAGGAATTTTTAAGAAGAGGAATGATCCCTAGCAAGGCTGCCTGGGAAGGCCTGTGTTACTGCTTTCTAATGGCAGTGAGGAGGTACATATCGGCCACCTCTCTTGGAAGCTGCTGCAACCAAGCAGTTAAACTCACATCTCATCGCTTCCTTTGATGAACTGGTAAATTTCTTCAGTGTCCCAAATACCCCTCCAATCATCCCTTCACCGGTATCTGTGGCTCCTGACTTTGGCTTTTCTAATCAGCATCTTTTCTCTTTCTACATTTCTACCATTGCTGGACCACTTTCCCTTTTTTTATTTTGGACCTTAAGCAATGTGACCTTGTATTTCACAGCCTCAAACTCAGGTTAACTTGGGCACTACCTGGCAGAAGCAGCAAATGAGATAATGTAGTGCTTCTGACATTTATTTTAACTCACTTTGTTCTACAGTGACAAGGAAGGGACTGTTCTGAGGTAAATTTGTAGCTACCATTCCAGGTAACATCCTCTTGAGAAGGCAGGCTCAGTTCTTGCCAATTTTATTGATTCTTAACTCAGTACACTTGATTCTTTTTTTAATTTGTATTGGGGGTGTAGTTGATTTACAATGTTGTGTTAGTTTCAGGTGTCCAGCAAAGTAAATCTGTTATACATATACATATATCCACTCTTTTTTAGATTCTTTTCCCATATAGGCCATTACAGAGTATTGAGTAGAGTTCCCTGTGCTATACAGTAGGTCCTTATTAGCTATCTATTTTATATATAGTAGTGTGTATATGTCAATCCCAATCTTCCAATTTATGCCTCCCCAACTTACCCCCTGGTAACCATACGTTTATTTTCTACCTCTGTAACTCAATACACTTTAAAATGGATGGACTCAATAGGCAGCAAGATGACATTCACTCAACTATTCAAAATGTATTTATTGAGCAACTATTATGTACCAGGTAGGCTGAAAGTATGACTGCACAGAATACAGAGTTCTCTCTTTCTTAGAACTTGCATTTTAATGGGACTATTGAAAATAAGTAAGTAGGGAAAATATAATAAATAAGTATAGATAAGCAATGTGGAACAGATAAAGCACCTAATTTATTCTGAGTGAGTTACTAATATCCTGGATTGGGCTGTTTGATTTATCCAGAAAGATTAAAGATTAAACTCTTCATATCCAAAATCTATCTCACAAGCTGCCATATTTCATCAGTTACCACCAAAACCCCAAACATTGTCATGCATATTATTGGCTCACAATCAAAAAGGACAGCAGTCTGGAATGCAAGAAGAGATGCAGCATCTCTCTTGAAAGAGGAAAGCAGAACTTTTGCCAATGCAACGGCCAAGATTCAAAATTCGAGAAGCTTTCAGAAAAGGAAGGACAAAACAGAGCTGTTCAACCATAATGTCTTATCCCAGGCAGAGAAAGGACACAGATGGACAAAGGATTACTGCCATGTGCCATCCAATGCCACCACCAGGCCGGACTCAGCAGTGCCCTGGGCTGGCGTGCAGAACACCAAGCGCTCTATGCCATGGGCAGCCATATGCAAGGTCCACTGAAAGGCTGGCTGGTTGTCTCTTTACTTTTTAAAACTGGCATTTAAATCACTCTGGCAGATGGGAGAAAAGTATGTAATAAAAGTTGACATTTCATTTTTATGTTTGTTAAGTTAATTCTATTATCATACACTGGGAGATCAGTAGTGAATGGTAATCAGACTGTGGCAGCTTGCAGTTAATGTAAAGAGAGAATAGTTTCTAAGGGCCAAATAGATACTAAATGATAAGCAGCAATTAACCACAAGTATGTCATTACCTTTGGAGGTTCCAGGATGATGTAAAATGTAAAGGCAAAGGTATAGAAGCTAAGTCTATGTTTGGTCGTACATATTTTTCAGCAATATTCTCTTTGAGTTGTACATTCTAAAGAAGGAAGGAAGGAAGGAAGGGGAGTGAGAAGAAGAGGGAGAGAGAGAAAATTTCTGCTAGATTTTGGGTTTTCATTTTTTTTAGAACTCTCATATCTCTCTTTCTATATTAAACCAGCATTCTCTTTTCTAATACATTTAAAGAGGTAGCTTTTAAGCAAACAACTCTCAGCTGAAGCCTGTTACTTTTGACTCAGGAATATACCACTTCAACGCATTCATCTCAGATAACAAATTATGAAACTGATTTAAAGTTCTCAATTATATTATTTGACCCCCAAAGTAACTGGTTTTAGTAACTGGTTTTACAGCATCCTTAAGAGGGGTAGGAGGATTAATTTTTCCTCCACAAATGGATTTCCTTTCTTCCTTGCTCCATTTCTGTTAGTCCATCTTTACAGTTTTTATTTTCTTTTTCCCTTTATCCAATATACCACTGTAGTAAATGTTGCCAGAGCCCCACCTGGATACCTGCACCTACCACAGAGGGTACCTGTGCCTTGACATGAAGTTCCCATATGTGTCAATGGCTTCTTATCTCAAGCACCTGCATTCAGGGAAGGCTGGAACTGTCACAGGTAAATGCTCCGAGGATTAACACTCAACCCGCAGGAGCTACAGTTGATAGCCTGATGCTGCAGCATCCTTGCCTCTTGGTGGGATTATTCTGAGGTGTGTTTCTTATAGCCTGTTAAAGAGTCCCAGATGGATTGAGTTCCATTTGTCCACACTGGCAAATTAATCATAGCACCATCCTTTCTTTGGTTGCTGAAATCTTTTCCCAAATAAAATACACGTCCACATCCTTCTCTCAGGGATTGCTTTTGGGAGAATGCAAACTAAGTCTCTCATTGATGAAAGCAAACTAGTCATTAAGCAAGCATTGAACAAGCACTTACTATGTGCCAGGCACTGTCCAATGTTTGCATATAAGAAATATATTTTAATTTCTTACTCTTGGAAGTTCTTCCCTTAAAATACCTCACTAGCATAAGATTGTTTCGCACACCCTTAGGGCAAATTTAATGTTCTTATTTTTACTTTATAAATTCTCTGCTTTCTTTTTTTTTTTTTTTTTTTTTACCCAGGCCCTCTGCATTGGGAGCGCAGAGCCTTAACCACTGCGCCACAAGGGAAGTCCTCCAGCATTTGTTGTTTGTAGACCTTTTTTTTTTTTTAGCAGTACACGGGCCTCTCACTGTTGTGGCCTCTCCCGTTGCGGAGCACAGGCTCCTTGAGACGCGCAGGCTCAGCAGCCATGGCTCACGGGCCCAGCCGCTCCACGGCATGTGGGGTCTTCCCGGACCCGTGTCCCCTGCATCGGCAGGTGGACTCTCAACCACTGCGCCACCAGGGAAGTCCTCTTTGCTTTCTTTTATTGTTTATTTTTATACGTGTACCAAATGAGAGCCCAGCGGACTTGGGTATGTCTATGTACCTCGGCCACAGCTCACTTCTGTCATGGGTGCTGGGGATGGCAACACATGTGTGGTCCATTTAAAAAAGCCATTGGAACGTAAAAAGGAATGTTCTGGAGAAAAATTACTGGCAATGGATATTATAGACACTAATATTCTCAATGTACAATGAACATATATAAATCAATGTCAAATATAAATATTGAAAACTAGACAAAAAATAACTCACAAATGGCCCATAAATAGGAACACTTCTTTCAACAATACTAGTTGTAGCAGGCTGTTTTTTCCGAGATTAACCGTAACAATATTTCCCTTCTCATATGCTCTTCAAGCAATATGACCTTGAGACTCCTCAACCAGTAGACTTCAGCTGAAGTGACACTATTTGACTTCTGAGGCTAGGTCATAAGAATGTCATGCATTTCCACCTTGTTTTCTTGGAACGCTCAACCCTGGAACTCAGCCACCATCATGTGAGGAAGTCCAAGAAACCCATGGAGAGACCACATGAAGAGGAATCAAGGTCCCTGGCCAAAAGTCTTGGTTGAGCTCCGGTCAACAGATTCCAATGAGTGAACCATCCTGAAGATGGGTCATCTAGGCCACAAGCATGCTGTCCTGTTTGACACTGGATGGAGCAAAAATGAGCTATCCCCACAGAATCCTGCCTAAATAACAGGGTTGTGAACAAAATAAGTGATTGTTATTGTTTTAAGCCACTATGATTTGGAGTGATTTGTTATATAATGATAGACACCTGATACATAATTTGATACCCGAAATTAAGTGATGTCATAACAAAAACCTAAACGTGAGGTATTGGTTTAGGGATATGGTACTGAGTAGAAGCTGGAAGGAGCTTGAGAAGACTGTTAGTGACATCTGGAAGGGACTTGAGGGTAGTGTTACAGACATGTAAAAGATCACAGAGCTCAAAAGCTATCAGTGACAGCTTAAAGAAAAATAAGAAAAATGTTATTGGAAGCTACAGAAATGGGTTTCTCGTTATGTAAAGGCAGAAAGCTTGGCAAATCTATTGCCTGCTATAATGTGAAAAAACAGAAAATGTATCTCATGAAAATAATGATATAACTAAGGAGATTTCCAGGCAAAATATTAAAATTGCCACCTGGCCTCTTTTACTAGACTTTGATAAAATATGAAAGGAACAAGTTGAGCTAAAGAGAAAACTGTTAAATATCAAAGAGCCGGAACTTGCTGGGCTCAAAAATAAAACTATTTCTCATTTCTAGTCTCTCCAGATGGCAAATGATTCTCAAATTAAGTGTCATACCAAAGATCAAATCCTGGATGGGATTATAAGCTCTTTTTTTGACTTTATAAAGTCCTAATAAAGTGGCTTATAAAAACTTCCAGACAAATAAAAGTACTTTAAAGATCCTAGAGAATGCCTTGCAGATTCCACCAAAAACTGGGGTTTATATGAATATTAAGCATTTTGTCATTTAGCTTCCTTCAGGAAGCCCAAGATAGAAAAGGACCAGTCTTAAAGATACTTGTACTTGTGAATTTTGTCTATGGGAGTGAACCCCAATAAGATTCATAGAAAAGTCACAACATTTTTAAGAAAACTGTTTTGGCACAAGCATTGCCATAATAGACTGAAAGGGGCAGAGACAGTACAAAATGAAAAGAAAACTTTGCACCTACAGCATTTTACAGGCAGGAAGCAGACTGGGAAGACTTCTCAACTGAAACCACAGGCTTTTTCTTGGGGAAAAGGAAGAACTCACAGGACAGAACCAAGAGATACTGAGAACTCCCATAGAGTAAGATTGAGACCTAATCAAAGAACTGGTGAAATGTGTTCTACTGGATTTCAGAACTGCTATGAGCCCCTGAATGTGCGTTTTTCATATCCCACCATTTTCAAGCAGTTGTCTTATTAGTATGCCAGACTTTTATGTTTGGGGGTCAGAGAGCTAAAGGACAGATAATTTATCTCTTTTAGTTTACATGTCTTTAGATCGAGACGAACTGTACTAAAGTTGATGTATTTGAGAAAATGCTCATGAGGAGACCAAACCTAATTTAAATGACAAAATACTGAACTTTGAGCAAATGCTATAATGAGATGAAACTTTGGAAATCTTGAGGCAGGGGTAGACATATTTTGCCTGCAGAAGCAATGTGAATTCTTTTGGCCAGAGAATGGACTGTGGCAGATTGTATTTTGCAAAGATGACCATCGTCAGTATCTCTTGTCCCACATGGTCTTCTTACACTGTCATCTTGATGCTCCTCTCATTGAGTTGTGAGATCTATGTCTCCTCCCAGTGAACATAGGTAGACCTTTGTGATTGTCTCAACCCATGGAATACTGTGGAAGTAACACTGTGTAACTTCCAAGTCTAGGTGATAAAAATCATTCTAAAGAAAAGATGTGTCAAAAGAAGTGGAGATATCCTCAAGGGTCACAAAAAAAAATGCAAATCAGAAATGAGTTTGGTAGTGTTACTCCACCACTTTCTAAAGAAAGTGACATTAAATCTTACAAACACATTTCTTACTCATTGGAGAGGGGGAATCTGTTGTTAAGTAGGGAAGGTTCGTGGGACCTCATCATGAATCAGTAAAACCATCTTCAAAATGTTCTATTTCTCTTTTCTTTGGTCCTGTGCCTGCCAACGAACATTCCAATTGTCAGTTTAATAACTCTGGACTCTGTTACTGCAGAGGCATTGACTTGGGTAGAAGAAGGTTATTTTGGTTGCTGGAAATGAAAATTCCCTCAGTCTTGAGTAATGAATTAGCCATTCAGTTTACTTAAATTATTGGTTAGTGTGAGTTAGTCCTTATGACCAATGAAACTATAATTATGTCATTGAGTTCCTAGACCTCCAAAGGTAAGGAAAATATTAGAATGTGGGGAAAAAAGGCCTTGGGAAACCCAATATGAAAGCTTTCTTTCTTCCCTTTCCATCTTTTCATTTAAACATTATTCAGTGTTTAGACTTCATAAAATGGTTTTAGAATAGAACAGGCTGAGTTGAGATGACAGGCAGTGGTAGATACAAGCCAACTAATAGGCATTTATGGTATTAGAGACCTTCAATAGTGGTTTAAATATTTTCTCCAAAGATTTTTTGCAACAAAAATAAGCATCTAAGTATGTAAATTGTATTTGTTATATTCATCACCAAAAACCTGTCAGATTTATCATTCCAGTATCCTTTTGGTTGGACATTTCTCTTAGTCTTTGGCATGTGAAAATTGTCTTTGAACATCTGCTAGGAAAAAAAGTTAATTAAACACATATGGTCTGAAACCTCATGAAAAATTTTAAGATTCAGAAAATAGTACCTAAATCTAATAAATATATCCCTGTAATTCTTCTTTTATCATTTTGTGATCCAACTCTTTCCTCTTTGCCTTATCTGCTCTCCTTAGAATTTTACATAGCCATACCTTAGTAAATGGTCATTAAATGTCTTCAAAAACTTTCCAATTCAAACCCCAGATATGCCGTAAGAATACTTGACAGAAGAAAGCCACAAATTTGCATATCAGGTAAGGAAGGATACATCTCTGGCATCACCTGTGCTCCCACTCCATGCTCCATAGTGGCCAATTGGCATTCACCAGGCCCACCAAGCTGTCTTCTCTCTCTGTGCCTGGGAAAACGCTGGTACCTCATAGTCTGCCTAATACTTATTCCTCCAAAAGGAGATCACCTTAAAAATATTTTGTGGAAAGTTCCATTTACAGGTTAATACCTGACTTTCTTTTCCTTATCTGCCAAAGTGAAACAATATACTTTAAGAAATATCTGAAGAACTGCCATTCACATTTAAACTTTATGAAAACATCACAACTTGGGCCACTCCCCAAATCTCAAGATAAAAATAATTCCTTTTTTATGTATAACCACAATGCCCTTAATCTCTTATCAGAACATCCATAATATTTCAATACTGTTTATTAATTCCCTTTGTCTTTTGCAAACTGAAAAGTTCTTGAAGGTAGGGGCCCTGTCTTATTCATCTTTGTTTTCCATGGCCTGCAAGATATTTGATATTGTTGAATATGGAAATGAGAGAAGGGAAAATAAGAACATAAAGATAGAGTGGAACTAATTACTTTTTCTATACGCTATACACCATATTCTAGCCAAAAATAAGCAGTGCTGGCTTAAAATTACTTCAGCTTTGCATGAATATGGAATACTATGTCAGTTTCCAGAATATCCCAGAGAAACAGCCATGTTAAATACCGGATGATTTCTGGGTCACTCGGAATTGTGCTCACTCTGGATTAGTTTACAGTTGTTTTCAGTCTGAACTACTGATGATGCCTAATCTGAACACCTTCCAGTGGTGGGAATTTCCAACTGAATGTCTCGTTTCAGGTAAAACCTTAAGGTGAAAAAAATTATTTATTTAATAAAGAATAAACACCTACTATGTAGGAGGCACCGTAGTAGAAACTGGGATATGATAAAGAAAATGAGCTCCAGTCCCCTCTCACTCTTAGGTGTGGCCTAGAATTGTTTGCTTAATGAACATATTAGGAAAGTGCAAAGAGCCCGCATCTCATACTCCCTGACCACTTAGCCCCAAGAGCTCCACTGTTGAAGACTTACAGGTTTGTTAGACAGGAGTCTGCCAGAAGGCTTGGGGTCATCAAACAAAGGTAAAACTCACGTTATTTGTCATTCAAGATGTCAAATTGCAGTTTATTCGAAAGAACTCACTTTCTGTTATTTAAGCAACAAAAACTCTACAACTTTCAAATAAAACAAAAACCAAATCTGTGTTTGAATGTCTCAGAATGGATTACAAATCACACTGCATTTTCTCATCAAATACAGTTCTGGGCATTACATAAGAGAGCAAAAAACCCCAGATTATCATACGCCACTAAGAAAGAATGTCTCCTAACCCACAAAAGCTCTTCTAAGACCAAGTCTATGCTCATGAAACTGCGAAGGACTTAAAAGGCAGTCCCTTCATTTTTCAACTTTCAGTCTGGCATGGAATTTTCTTTTGAGTGGTAAAGGCCTTGCTTGTTTCCTGGTTTATGTGTTTAGAGAACAAGAAAGCAGATACACAAAAGAAATAAAAAATAAAAACCTTTTGAAAGAACGTAATGTTTCTGAAAGTGTCAAAGTTGTCATCAGCACATTGATGGACTTTACCACATGTATTTTTTTAAATTAATTAATTAATTAATTTATTTATTTATTTATTTCAATATTTATTTATTTGGCCGCATGGGATCCTTGTTGCGGCGTGCAGGATCTTTGTTGCAGGCCTGTGCGGCCCGTGGGTTTCTGCCTAGTTGTGGCGCGTGGGCTCTGGAACGTATGGGTTCTGTAGTTTGTGGCACTCGGGTGCTCTAGTTCAGGTGTGTGAGCTCAGTAGTTGTGGCACTCGGGCTTGGTTGCCCCGCAGCATGTGTGATCTTATTTCCCCAACCAGGCATTGAACCCCCCTCCTCTGCATTGGAAGGTGGATTCTTTACCACTGGACCACCAGGGAAGTCCGGCCACATGTATTTTAATGACTGTTGTTGTTTTTGCTTTGAATTACCATGCTAAGGGCTTTGAGATCTCAGTAGGGCCCTGGGTAGTGAAGGAAACAGAGCCTAGTTTCCTCATCTAAAGGGAATGTATTTTGACACACTTGAGGTTGGGTTTCTAGCCTACTCCATCTCCTCTAAACTGCCCCCCACCTCTCAGCAAGTAAAGAAGAGGGAGTTGGGAGTGAGACAGACAGACAGACATTAAAAGCTACGAAACACATGCAGACCAAGAGAGCAGTGGAGAGGTGCATGGGTTACCAAGGGCTTTCCTGCTGTGTTTCAATACATTGAGATAACTCCTTTCTCCTTGTTACAAATCTCCCTTTACTTAATCTACCTTGAGTACATCAGGTCTCTTGCTACCAAACAGTCCCTAATTAGAGCAGGATAAAAAGTATCTGCTAAACACACGGTTATGAGACTCAAAGGAAATAATGCTTGGTAAAAGTTAAAGCACTACTGAAAATGTTATTAAACATTTTTATTACTACTATTATTATAGAATAGTTTCATGCTCACTGTCACCTCTTTTTTAAAAAGTAAAATGGTGGATTTCTACTGTTATTGTTCCTATATAATTAGCTGGTCCTATCAAAAAGAGGAGGGTGCATGTTTTAAATGACATTCTCTCTTTAAAAAAATGTGTGTGACAATATATAAATACAAACACACATATACACACAAACACACTCTTTAGTTTAATCCAGTTCGTGGCTGGAGTACCCAAGAAAGGGCCTCTTAAATGAGACAATATCATACAATCAGAATACCGAAACCACATTTAATAGGTTATTCATATGTTTCTCTCTTTTTTTAAACAAAGCTTCACTTAGCCAGCAAAGAAAGCTTTACAGTTTCAAGAATATAAGAATCCCATAATTTCTAAGTGTCTCCAGAGAAGATGAGGCCATAATTATTTCTTAATTAAGATCTTTAAGGTTCTTATACTGTACTGTCTCTCATCCATGTTTAAAATACTTATTTTATTGTAATCAATGCCATCAGTTCATGCCTACGTTTTCTGTCATTTCTAGAATACATTGAGCATAAATCAGTTATGGTAACCATGAAATTTGAATTCAAATGTCAACGTAAAAGTGTTCTTCTTTCTTTCTCTCCTGCTCTTTTTCTTTTATCTGTGTGTGTGTGTGTGTGTGTGTGTGTGTGTGTGTGTGTGTTAAAGCCTTTCACCCTTCATTCCAATGGTCCAAATAATTCAAATCCTTTACAATTCTCATTTGCCAATTCTATGTCCATTTTTATGAATTGTACCATTGAACCAATCATTATTTCTCAAATCTGCCCACTTGTGTCAGGCTCAAGGACAGAGCATTCTTTCATTTTAGGTCACAGGCAGAGTGGAAAACATGTGTGCCCTTGAAAGGTAGCCCACCGTACATTCTACAACATTGGACCAAGAGGTAGATTACATACATTTTGAAAAATAAGCCAAATTGACCTTGAATGGAACTCAGAAGAGTATCTAGGAGAAGAAGCAGATACATAGGTGTTCCAGAGCCAGAGCTGAACAATTGGGATAATTAATAAACTGGAATGGAGACCTTATAAAATCTGCACTCAGGACACTGCCTGGCACATAAAATGTGTTCAATACATGTCCTCTGGTAAAGAGAGACCTTAAATACTCTTTCATTTTTTTAAACATATTTAATATTCTTTCATTTTTCTCAATGTAATAAACATGCTCATTTAAAATTCTGTTCTGATCATTCTAGCATTTGCCATCTTTGGGCCTTTGGTTATGTAGACTATAGTTTCTGCTGTCTCCCAGTTACGGTGACCTGATTTCTTGTGTGTTTAGGGAAACTTTACTGTGAAGTCTTTCTGTGCAGAGAAAATTCATTTACCTCTTCTAGGGGCAATGCCAACCATGACTACTTTAAAATAATTCTTGGCCTTAGTATTTGGGAGTCATAAAAGAGAGTTCCACACACTGAATCCAGGTGTGTGGTTCAGAATTCTTAAGGGAAACTTCTTTTCCAGTGCACCCAGATAGCAAGTTCACTCCTGCCCTCAAGACTTTGAACCAGTCATTTCCTCTGCTCTAGATCTTAACGTTTTGTCTTTTTTATCCTTCACCTCTTAGCTCAAATGTCACCTCCTCAGAGAGGCAACTCTGAATGAATTGAGTTCTCCACTCCAATCACTCCATGAATCCATAGAAGCATGCAGTGTAGGTCCTCAAACACATTTGTTTGATTCTTTAAACCAAATAAATAAAATAAAATTTGTCTGTGATCACATCCTTCAAAAACAGTCACAAGGATTTTCACCAAATTTAGAGGATATGTTAAAGGTGATGAGTCAACACTTATGGAATATGAGGTAAGCAAAACAAACTTTGTGGAGTACTATGTTGCTAATGTTTTCATTTAGTTTCCCCTTTTCTTTTATCCAGGGTTGACTCTCAGTATCTATGTTACTAGGCACCTTAAATAATTTATTTCATATCAAACTTAAAATTAAAAGAAAAGGCAGTTTATCCAACTCCATAATAGAATAATTTGAACTCCCTGCCAGGGCCACACCTAGACATATGGATGTTAGACTAGCTAACAGTTTCATATACATCTAAACCAGTATTTCAAAAATATCTGCCCAGTAATTACTTATTGAAGAAAGAGAAAAGTGCCTTTTTATACCTCTTTAATTATATTTAAGGTAATTCCATCACATGTACTCAAAGTAGTGTAATATTCTAACTTAATTTGGAATCACCTTTTCTTCTGTAGTTTTTCCTCCCTCAGTTTACACGCACCAATATAAAAATAACTTATAAGGATATGTTACAAAGTCCTGTTCAAAATATCATTGAAAGTTCTGGGTTTTTTTCCTGTCTTTTATGTCAGCAAAAATATTTTCACCTTCTCAGTAGTTCTTTCTCACTTTTAGTTTCTCTTGCAATTTTCTAATTCAGAAAACACTATGGCAGGTATATTAAAGGGTGTAAAGTTCAGGGGGAAATTTTCAAATTCTCACTAAGCAGCACTATAACATGCATTTCTCAATTTCAGCTCTAACTGCTGACTTCAGGCAGCTGTCAATTGTCTGTTCTCAGAGTGGCTGTCACCTGTTGAAAAAATCTGCAACAGAGATCCATCAGTGGTGGCAAGGAAGGTTTTGTTTTAATTTTTACTCCAAGGTGCAATTTGGCAGAAGTCAAACTATGAAAGAAGTCAGCTATGAAAGGGGTTGTGTGCAGAAAACTGAATTAAATGGCACCGTATCTTCAATGTACTATAGTTGTTTTAGAGCCCCCATACGTCTTTCTGCTTTCTGCTTGGCCTTGACCATCAGATCTTGGGTCCACAGCTTACATTCCTAGCCTGACAGTACCCTCATGCTTGACTTTCTCCAGAATCTGAGCAATTAATTTAGCCATTGTTGACTCTTCCCCATCAGCAGTAAAAAATACCAAAGCATCAGTGGACAATACAAAAGGCACCAACTTATATTTGCATACTTAATGCCTGGTTGATTTGGCGTTGGGTCTAGGGGCATAGAACCGGAGAAATAAGAGTGGACAAAGAAAAAAGAGTCTAAGCCAAAAGAAGGAAAAGAAAGGGTTAAATATGAGTGAAAGTTTGGAACCTATCCTCTGATAAGGTAAGCTCTAGGTCATGGAGCCAAGCTACAGTTGGATTGTATGACTCCTTCTGCCTCAACACTCCCTCACCTCCTGCAGCAGTCTGACTTGTTTACTGACAGCCTATAACATGGGCCAGGCAAGTGCTTTATTTGCATAAGCTCATTTTAAAATGTAATGTCAAAAATTTGATAATTTTAATTCCCATTTTAAGGTTGAGGAAACTAATGCTAAAAGAGATTCTTTCTCAAAATATCACATCCAGCTGGTCTTCAAATCCAGGAATATCTAGCTAAAAGAATGAGCCATCTAAGACTAAGAGATTGAAGACCACACACTTTGAACCCAAAGTCTATAATCTTAAAATGACTGAGGTAAACTTATCATCAGAATCAAAGTCAAAAGTAGGTGGAATGTGAGTTCAGTGGGAATGAGAAGACTCACTTGTCCAGTTAAAAAAAAATCTATGACCAGTGAGATGCTGAATAGTGGTTGCCAGGGCCTGGCAAGTGGGGGAAATGAGGGAGATGTTGGTCAAAGGGTACAAACTTTCATGTATAAGATGAATAAGTTTTGGGGAACTAATGTACAGCATGGTAACTACAGTTAACAACCCTGTATTATATACTTGAAAATTGCTAAGACAGTAAATCTTATGTTCTCACCACAAAAGGAAAAAAGGTAATTATCTGAGGTGATGAAAGGGTTAACTAACCCTGTTGTACTAATCATGTCACAATATATTTGTGTACCGAATTTTCATGTTGTACACCTTAAATTTACACAGTTTTATATGTCAGTTGTATCTCATTAAAGCTGGAAAAAATAAAGATCATTACACTGAGGTTTAACAAAGTTAAATAAACTTCCCACTGTCACAGATGTTTTAAGTGTCAGAACCAGGACTCTGACCCAAGTCTGTGTGACTCTAAACCTAGTGCTCCAAACATCCAGATAAACCACTTCTAAAAGGGGAACTAATGACTGTAGCATAGGTGACCTAAGTCATCATCTACCTTAGCTGGAAGCCAAGCTCCACAGAAGAGGATTCCCAAGATAAAGTGAATACCCAAGAGATCAGATAATAATATCAAAACTAAATAACATTTATGGAGCAGCATTAAGGCTGTACCAGACATTAAGCTAAATGCTTTATCTGGATTATTTTATTTTTTGCTCACAACAAATCTAAGAGATAGGTATTAATATTATCCTTATACTAAAGTTGAGGAAACTTGAGACGGAGAAATTCAGTGTTTTGCCAGGACTTAAATCCTAGACTCTAGGAACTGTACCCTCTTGGTCAGTTTACTGTACTTCAAGCCATACCTCTATAGGCTGGGAGTTTTAATTCCATCTTTCATAATACTAACCCCTTAGTACCCTAGAACCTGGAGCCTTTTACATTTGCACCCATCTTGGGTGATACTGACAAGAGTGGATGGAGTAGCCTCCAGCCCCTCCTCGTGGCTAGAATGGCCATTAACATTTACGAAAGGATCTAAGTATTGTGAATCAATGCTAACCAGGAAACACCAGCTTGTGGGTTTATCTAAAGACCTGGCAAGCATTAAACACCTGCAATCCAACCCGTCCTGAGCCTCAGAGGCGTCATTAAATATCTGACATCTGGTATACAACAGGGTATTTTAGCAACTGGGGGAGAGCATCACGCACATTAAAATGATAAAATTACCCCCAAATTAGTTCAGCAGATGTGGAGCAGAGACCCCAGGAGTTTTGTTTTTCAGCTTCCTCCTCCCATTCCACTACAATAATATCAATGTTTTTTATCCCAGCTAATTATACAGTTCCCCAGCATCAAGGAAACTCCATTTTCCTTTCATTTCTGACACACAGCATTTAGATGCATCCCCTCTAATGACCTGCTTCCTCCTCTTTTAAGAACAGTGCTACAGCCATCCAGCTAGCAATTCAAAACTGAAAGCTACTCCATCCTCCAACCCTTATTCTTTTTAGGGTTCATTTTTAAGGCATAACCCTAAATACAGGAATTTACAGTCTTTAAAAAGTGGCTATTTTCAGACCTGTTTACAAGACCACAATCTGAAACATCAGTCAAAAACAGCTTGAACTGATTGCATCCTTCTCTGGAACAGAACATCTAGCAGTGAAACATCCATTTGTAGCTGGTCCATCTGCCCTGTAATTAAGGTTGCATTGCAGCCCTGCTCCAGACTTATTTCTGCAAGGGAACAGCTGAGATCCCCTAGATAAGATGTCAGAATATGTGCTATCCAATTTGTTGGGTAACATTATCAGAGCCAATATAGTGCTGAATTTAAATCACCAGCAAAGTTGGTGATAGGGTAACATATATCCAAAGAAGCTCTTGTAAAGTCAGTAATGACTGCCTTGCTCTCCCAGGTGTCACTTGAAAATCCTCTTCATAAGACCCATTCAAAGCTCAGTGAAGGAAACACGTTGCTGTTGAATTAAAAAAAAAAAAAAAAAAGACATTATGTACATCAACTCGATATTGTGCACTTAAAAGCTATAGAAACCAACCTTTCCAAATCGCAAGTAATTTTTAACTATGAGTTCATTCTTGTGCCATTATTCACACAGACAGATGATGTAATATGCATTTTAAAAATGAGAAATCAACTCTGAGGATCAAGTGATTCAAGGATTAGAACAGTGTGGCCCAAAGGTCTCAACACCTCCTCTCAGATTGAAGTCAGAAACTCTAAAAATGAGAATATCAGTATCAGGGGCAAACCTTGAAAACAGGTTTTTTTTTTTCTTCCTAAAGCAAGTTTTATGGAAACAAAAGCAGCAAGTGTTTTCAGAGGCTGGTATATTTATAATATGCAAATCACATATTGCTAACATGGTTTCATGTTTTCCCCAAAATAATTATTAAACAGACCCAAAGAATTCCTCAAAGAATATAGAATATAATATCAGATGGATAAATATTTGCTAGAACCTACTCTCTGCAAAACACTGTTTTGCTCTGAGGTGCATAGGGGTGCAGAAAATTTGCCACTAACCATCTGCCCCACCCTGTTTGTCTACTTTTAGAAAATTCTCTTCCTTAAAATGTCACGTCTCTGCTTTCCCCTAGCTGATAGCTTTACGCTATCACAGGGTCTCACAGCCTTGAGATTTAGAGTCAAGGGTTGAAGCAGGCACAATGCTATGAGGGAAAGGGAGGTAAAATGGATGCATCTGCTAGCACACAGGGACATGTCACTTGTGCTCACACACACACACACACACACACACACACACACACACTAGATTTTATGGCATCAACCCAAAAGCCATCTCTTAGGACAGTAAAAAAAAAAAAAAAAGCTTCTCCTTTTAGCTCCCACTCTTGAAAAGTATTTTAAGAATCTATCCAAATCCTTTTTGTTTCCTCTCAAATGCAGAACCTGTGAATGAGCATGACTTCAAGTCAATACAAAATGCATAAGTTACCAGGGGATTTTTTAAAAATCATGCATTTCCAAACATAGTTGTTAAGGTTACAGCAAGTAATAAAAATGCAGAGAGCATCTAGCTGTAGAGACAGGCATTGGGAACCCCCTACTAGTTTAGCCAGAGAGAAACGACCCCACAGGTTCACCCAGCAACAGCTGTGGGATCCAGATTACAAATTTCTCCCAAGGCAGTATGAATATGAGCTTGAAATATTCATCTCTCCTTCCAAAACAA
>NW_006784867.1:819231-823502 GCF_000442215.2 Lipotes vexillifer | reverse complement strand
ATTCCTGTCTCAATATTTCTATGAACTAAAACACACCACCCTCGGAGCAGAGCAAGTTGAATCCTAAATTCTTAGGAATTAAAGTATACGATGCTCAAGAGGGCACATATGAAAAGATTTTCCTTTGGAATCTCAAAATCAGTTGGCGGATGGTAGCAAGACCGAACAGAGATAAAGTCAAAGATTCTATCACTATTTCAGGTCCTTGAATCTCAAAAAGTAAACATATTTGTGGCTGAATTAATACTTTCCTTTTGGGACCATTTCCAGCAAAAGGAAGGCACATTATTACACAATATAGAAGAATATCATATGTGTTGGTTTATAAATATCACGACAGAATTGGACGGAAACATCCAGACTAAACTACATGAAATCCAAATTCACAGGGGCTGGAAAATGCCTAATGTAGATGGAAGGTAAAATTCTGAACTGCCGGTCTCATCGAGGATTGTAATAAAAGTGAATTGTGAGTTTAAAAATATTGAATTATCCAGCTTTTTTTTTTTTTTTTCCAATTTATTTATTTATTTATTTTTGGCTGTGTTGGGTCTTCGTTTCTGTGCGAGGGCTTTCTCCAGTTGCGGCAAGTGGGGGCCACTCCTCATCGCGGTGCGCGGGACTCTCACTGTCGCGGCCTCTCTTGTTGCAGAGCACAGGCTCCAGACGCGCAGGCTCAGCAGTTGTGGCTCACGGGCCCAGTCGCTCCGCGGCATGTGGGATCTTCCCAGACCAGGGCTCGAACCCGTGTCCCCCGCATTGGCAGGCAGACTCTCAACCACTGCGCCACCAGGGAAGCCCCTATCCAGCTTTTTATTCTAATTTCAGTTCAACAAGTATTGAGTATATTCTATGTTCTTGATATTACACCAAGTCCCAGAAATACAAAGATGAAAGACACATGCTCTGCCCTCGGGAAGCACACAGTCTAATGGAAAACACACATGCAATAGTGTTAACATGACTCTAACAAAAGTCTGCATACAGTAAGGACTTCTAGGTTGTAGGTAAAGGAATTTAGCTTGTTAGTGCATTAGCCACATTTTTATAAACATAAACAATAATCATCCTATCTGTCATCTCTGCATTAACAATTTCCAGCATTTTATTAACAATGTACTTTAACATGAACTATCTTATGTACCCTACACAAGAGTTCTATCAAATAAGCAGGTGATGAGAAAACTGAAACATCAATATATCTCCGATTTGGAAGTCATGTTAAATATCTTAAAAGTCCATCTGTGGGTAGTGCACACCCATGGTATTACACTAGGAAGGATTCTGAACTCCTGTTAAGACTAATGGGAAAAAGTCCGCAATTGATTGAGAATGTCTGTTAGGGTTCGTAGGGGAGGGAGTGGCATAACCAGTGTCTGTATTTATGAATTATTTTCTATCCTATTCACAGCTGCTTTTAAAAGACTAATGGTAGCAACTACCCCTTAGTAGTTTCCTGCTGCATTCTGAATACTGAAGACGAAGTGGTCTTATGTCTCTCCATCCAGATAATTCCAGGCCTTCACTCCGGTCCGGAATGAGTTCCGGTATTTTTTTTTAGCTCTATAATTCCCTTCTCTGAATAATCGTACTTTATTCACAAAGGCCACTGTAATCCAAATTCTCTGAGTTTTACAAAGTGAATAATCCATTTTTAAGCATTTTCAAATGTTTCACCATAGTGAACCAAATTGCCCTCAAGGTACATTTTGTCTTTTCATTGATATCAATATAACATTTTTACCAATACTGTGTTTGTTCAACCAGGGTTTTAATTTGTCTCTGACCACTCTTTTGCTCTCTTTTATTATCTTTTACTATACGGTTCATACTTGCCTACCCAACACCACTAATGATTTCGCAAATATTTCCAACAGCACGTTTTCCCCATAAAATGTTTTTATAAGAAAATCTGAACTCTGTGGAAGAAAATTTCTATACACATTGAAGAAAGAAAAATACACCATTTTTATTTTATGACATTCTCTAATTTTTTTAAATATATGTGGAGACTTTCTTTGCATACTAACATTGAGGAACTCAAATTGTCGTCTTGGTTTCATCTCTATGAACATTAAAATCAGCAAGGAAGACATTTAGCCATTTCTACCCCAGCCATACCAAGAGATGGTTCTTATTTAGCATATGAACACGTGGTTCAAGTTACACTGATGTTATGGAGGACTGCTGGGGAAACACCCAAACCCAGAGGATGGAAGATTTCCTGCAGAAGAATACATACAACACACTCCACTCCACCCATTCTTCTCCCAATACCATATTCGGTATTTTTAAAATACTGTTTAAGAGCTTTCAAATTCAAATTTGAACCTATTACTCTGAAACTCCTATGTCATTTCTTCTTCTTTTAGCTTCTGTAGGACTTAAGGCTGCCTTCAGGTTCTTATCCTCTACTACATAGTCTCTTGCATAGTAAGTGCTCAGTAGATGATAATGGATTCTTGAACCGGAAAGAGGAAATTTTAGGTTATGGGTATGCTTAAGACGAGAATTCCATTTCAGAGAAGATTCTCCAAGAAAACAGTTTTATGCAAAATGTGAATGCTGCAATGTTATTTATAGTAGTAAACGATTTAAGACTACATGAAGTCTAAACACAGGAGATGGGTGATAAATCATGGTATGTCTAAATAATTGAATTTATGACAGCCGTTAAAATGTTTAGGATAAAAACATTTAATATCAAGTGAAAAAAACAAGATACATGACTTTATGTAGTTATCATAACATATAAATATGATTTTTTTATAAAATATACAGGTAAATTATGCCAAATATTAATAGCAGTTGTAACTATATAGTATACTTAAAATTTTGGGGGGTATTTTGTAAAATTTTAGAAATACAATACAAGTTGCTTTTTTTTTTTTTTTTTTTCACGGGCCTCTCACTGTTGTGGCCTCTCCCGTTGCGGAGCACAGGCTCCTCCGGACACGCAGGCCCAGCGGCCATGGCTCACGGGCCCAGCCGCTCCGCGGCATGTGGGATCTTCCCGGACTGGGGCACGAACACGCGTCCCCTACATTGGCAGGCGGACTCTCAACCACTGCACCACCAGGGAAGCCCACAATTGCTTTTTAAATGTGGAAAATGTTTCCACAAAAAGTTTTAAACTTTCCAAAGAATAATTTCTCTGGTGAGTAGCATGAAATAAATGATTCCAGTACTGAACAGTTAGTTGCACAATGAAATCTGATTGGTGAGTCATCACAGAGGAGGTTTTCTTCCTTTGGCTTCCAAGGCTGAGACCAGGAGGGGCCAGATATGTTATGCCAGTAATGTATCTAGTTATTGGCAAAACAGCAGCCCCAATAGAAACATTTCACAGAAGAGGGTTTCCAAAATAACTAAGATGTATACAGAAAGATATTTAGTCAGTAATTTGTATCATAGAATAAGATAATAGTAATGTCAAAGGAAAATACATATCTTTTATTTTGCCACTGCTATACTGCACAGTTTACCTTCCAAGACAGCACACTCCAAGTTAAGAGTGTTAACAGGGATAGAAAAAGCTATGCATTCCTAAGTGTACTTATTTTTTAACTTCTTTATTGATGTAATATTAGTAAACGACAAACACCACCTATTTTAAATACACAATTTGATGAGTTTTGACATATGTATACACCCATGAAACCATTAATACAATCAAAGTAATGAACATGTCCATCACTCCCAAAGATTTCCTTATCTTTTTATAAATCCTCTCTCCTACCTCTCCTCACTCGACCCACATACCCTGCCCCCAGATTAGTTTGTCACTATAGATTATAGACTAATCTGTCACTCTGGATTTGTTTGCACTTCCTAGAATTTGATATAAATAGAATTATATTGAGTACTCTATTTTTACTTGCTTCCTTCACTCAGCATAATTAGTTGGAGATTAATTCATGATGTAGAATATATCAACAGTTCATTCATTTTTATTGCCAAACAGAATTCCATTATATAAATTTTTGTATAGAATAATTATATTGCATACATGTATAAAATTATGTTAATTTTATTGTATAAATACTTATTACATAAAAATACTATGTATGTAAAATTATATTAGAAACATGTATAAGATACAAGTTTATCAATTCACTTCTTTGATTTGTTTAGAGATTTTCGCAATTAAACATGAAGTTTTTTGAGTCCTCTACAAGTCTTTGCATGGACATAGACTTTTTTTTTTTTTTTTCTTGCGGTACGCGGGCCTCTCACTGTTGTGGCCTCTCCCATTGTGGAGCACAGGCTCT
>NW_006784867.1:783510-819001 GCF_000442215.2 Lipotes vexillifer | reverse complement strand
AAACCTCTTTCCCAGAGTGTTGATAGCTGTACTATTCTCTTCAGTATTATATGAGGGTTCCAGTTACTCTACATCCCGGGAATCGTCAGCACTTGGGATGCTCTGTCTTTTTAAATTTAGCCATCCTAATAGATGCGTGGTGGTATCTCATTGCAGTTTTAATTTGCATTTCTTTAATGACAAGTCATGCTGTGTATTGTTTCATTTGCTTATTTGCCACAATAGCATATCTGTTTGGGTCTATTCAAATCTTTTGCCCACTTTTTAAAAAAAAATGAGTTGTTCTCTTTTTATTGAGTTTTGGGAGGTTTTTATATATTCTGGATATAAGTTCTTCATCATATGCAAGATTTAAAATTTTTTTTCTTTACCATAATACCATTACCATTACCATAATTATGGTAATGGATTATTATGTGAAATGTAGTTTTCTTCTTGTTTCTTGTACTTGGGATTCATTGATATTGTTGATATGTGGATTCATAGATTTCATCAAATTTGGAATTTTTTCAGTCTTTACTTTTTCAAATATTTTTTCCAGTCCCTATCCTCTGTCTTTGAGCACTCTGATTACAAGCATATTAGACACTTGAAATTGTTCCATATCTCACTGATTCTCTATTCATTTAAAAAAAATTCTCCTTTATTTCTGCGTGTCATCTTAATAATGTCTATTCCCAAGTCTTCATGCTTACTAATTTTTACATCTGGAGTGTTAAATTTTCACAAATCCCATCTAGTGTATTACTCAAGTCAAACATTTTAGTTTACATTTATAGAAATGCAATTTTTGTCTCTTTTTATGTCTTCCATGTCTATACTTAAATTTTGAACATAAAGAATAGGGTTATGATAACTATTTAATGTTTTTATTTGCTAATTCTAACATCTATGTCAGCTCTGGCTTTTGATTGATTTTTTCCTGTCATTATGAGTCATATTTTTCTATTACTTTGTCTGTTTAATCATTTTTTTATTGAATTACAGCATTGTGAGCTTCACTTTGCTAGATGCTGGATATTTTTGTATTGTCATAAATATTCTTGAGCTTTGTTCTGGGTTACAGTTAATTTACTTGGATACTGTTTGTTCTTGCTTTTAAGATTTATTAGGCAAGACTGGAGAAGTGTTTTAGACCAATTATTTCCTATGATTGATGAAGACACTTCAGTGAGCTCCACCTGATGCCCTACGAATCATGAAGTTTTCGAGTCTGGCTGGAGAGAAGAGAGGCTGCCATGCACTGTCACCTTTAACCTGTTCGGGGGGTTCTTTCCCTGGCCTTGGGTAGTTTCCTTACTCCCGTTCACTCATTAGCACTCTGCTAAAGAAATGAAGGGACTGGCTCAGATCTTTGTGTTCTCTTTCTGTGCAGCTCTCTCCTCTGCAGCTCTTTAAGGAGGTAAACTCCAGGCAGCTTTTTGTCCTCAAACTCTCAGCTTTGTCTCTTCAACTCAGGGTGTTGGCCAGACTCTGCCTCAGTTCTGCCTCCATACTCTATGGCCTGGAAATCCTCTCAACACAGAAATCTAGGGAAATTCATAAGGCACACAACATTTTCCCCCATCTTTCAGGCATCACTGTCCTACATTCACTGATGCTAGTGCCTTGATAACCTTTATTCCATATATTTTGTCCATCTGCATTCTTTATTTTTCAGGTTCAGTGATAATTCTGTTCCCAGCTACTCCATCTTAGTTGGAAATGGATATTCCTAAGTGTATTCATTCTGATCCTAAACGACAACCGGTAAGTCTCAGCATTCTGAGTACTGAATAAGCAACCACAATGTTCATACAATCACAATCATGGAGTCTCAACTATTCCTCTGTGAAATAACCCATACATAAAGAAAAAAAAAAAGATGTCTTTGACCTGAACTGTTGTTGTTGTTTAATGGGTATTGCTTTCAGTAAATATTTTACACTTTATCTTTTTAAAAATTGCTTTTTAAAATTAATATTTTTATACTGTTCTTGAGTAGTGATATTCATTAAAGTGCTGTGCATTAATTTGGTTTTGCACTGCCAAGTTAAAGCCCTTTTCAATAGACTATAAAGGTAAATCTATAAATTACTTATTTTACATTTATTTCTTTTTAAAATCCAGGGTGGGCCTGGGTGGCTCGGAGCCCCTGTCTTTGGGCCCCAGCCTGCGGTCTCTGGCTGTGTGTGAGGCAAGATGTTGAAGTGCAGCTTGCAGAACCAGGATGCTCAATTGTAAGATGCTGTCACAAATGTGGAGAAGTATTTTGGAGAGCTGTGCTAAATCTTTGCTGCTTATGTGCAGAAAACTGCCAGACTGGGATACAAAGTAGAGCTCCTGGTGAATGAAATCAATGTGTATGCCTCTACAGAGACCCCAGATTTAAAGCAGGGCCTGAAAAACTTTGCTGACGAGTTTGCCAAACTTCAGGATTATTGACAAGCAGACGTTGAAAGACTTGAAGCCAAAGTAGTTGAACATTTGAAAGCTTATGGAACCATTGTAGAAATGAAATGAGATGACCTCAAAGTAACATTAACAGCAAGGAATCAAGAAGCTGTTCAACAGTTAACTCAGAAAGAATATGTCAGAGAAACGTGTCTGATTGATATGTTATTTCACAGGCAGAAACTGAATTACAAAGAGCTACAAGGGATGCTACCTGAACAACTCGTCATTTGGAGGAAACTATTGACAATTTTGAAAAGCAGAAAATAATGGATATAAAGATTATATTTTCAGAATTTATCATTATCGAAATGTCATTTCACAGCAAAGCTTTAGAGTTCTACACTGCTGCCTACTAAAATGGACAACAGATTGATGAAGAAGATTTAGAGGTTTTCCAAAATTCTCTGTATCCACCAGATTATTTATGTCATTTAGATATTGTAAGAGCAAATTCAAAGTCACCTCTTCAGAGATCACTGTCAGCTAAGTGTTTATCTGGAGCAGGACAGGTAACTATTTGTTGACTAAGAAAGGATCAACAAGCAGAAGAGGATGATGAAGAAGATGAAGACTTAGATGTTATAGAAGAAGAAAATTAAATTTCTTAAGTAAACTTTGCATTTCCATTTTCATCTTAAACGACTTGAAATCCAGATTTACTAAAACTGTAGGACTTTACACTGGATTCATATGTTAAACCTCAAAATGAAATCCTACTGGAAATGGAGAAATTATTAAAGGAAATTTATGCTGACCAATAAATAAATAAATAAAATTCAGGATGTGTCCATGTAAACTTTATTTTAGAAGAATAAACAGGGAGAGACCTTCAAGATGGCGGAGGAGTAAGACGTGGAGATCACCTACCTCTCCACAAATACATAAAAAATACCTCTACATGTGGAACAAATCCTACAAAACACCTACTGAACGCTGGCAGAAGACCTCAGACTTCCCAAAAGGCAAGATAATCCCCATGTACCTGGATAGGGCAAAAGAAAAAACAGAGACAAAAGAATAGGGATGGGACCTGTACCTTTGGGAGGGAGCTGTGAAGGAGGAAAAGTTTCCACACACTAGGAAACCCCTTCACTGGTGGGGACGGGCAGTGGGCTGGGGGGGAGCTTCAGAGCCACGGAGGAGAGCTCAGCAACAGGGATGTAAGGGCAAAGCAGAGAGATTCCCCCACAGAGGTTCATTGCCAATAAGCACTCACCAACCTGAGACGCTTGTCGGCTCACCTGCTGAGGCGGGTGGGGGCTGGGAGCTGAGGTTGGGCTTCGGAGGTCAGACCCCAGGGAGAGGACTGGGGTTGGCTGTGTGAAGACAGCCTGAAGGAGGCTACTGCGCAACAGCTAGCTGGGAGGGAGTCCGGGAAAAAGTCTGGACCTGCCTAAGAGGCAAGAGACCATTGTTTCAGGGTGCACGAGGAGAGGGGATTCCTTCTCCGTCTGCCCACAGAAGGCAGAGCACCACCAAAATGAGATCCAGAGAAGGGCACAAGCTGCAGCTATCAACTCTGACACCAGAGACAGGCATGAACCGCTAAAGCTGTTGCTGCAGCCATCAAGAATCCTGTGTGCAAGTACTGGTCACTACCCAGACTCCCCTCGAGAGCCTGTACAGCACGCCACTGCCAGCGTCCCTTGATCCAGGGACAACTTCCCCGGGAGAACACACGGCGCGCCTCAGGCTGTTGCAATGTCATACAGGTCTCTGCTGCCACAGGCTCACCCCACATTCCAATTATGACTACAGTACCCCTCCCTCTCCCTGGCCTGAGTGAGCAAGAGAGCCCTAATCAGCTTCTGCTTTAACCTACTCCTGTCTGGGCAGGGAACAGACCCCTGAGGGCGGCCTACACACAGAGGCAGGACCAAAACCAAAGCTAAACCCCAGGAGCTGTGAGAAAATGAAGAGACAGGGAAATTTCTCTGTGTAGCCTCAGGAACAGCAGATTAAATCCCCACAGTCAACTTGATAAACCCCATATCTGATGAATACCTGAATAGACAATAAATGTTCCCCAAATTGAGGGGGTGGACTTTGGAACCAACTGTAGACTTCGAATTTGCTTTCTGCATGTAATTTGTTTCTGGTCTTATGTTTATCTTAGTTTAGTTTTTAGTGCTTATTATCATTGGTGGATTTGTTTATTGGTTTGGTTGCTCTTTTTTTTTTTTTTCCCTTTTTCCCTTTTTGTGAGTGTCTATGTGTACGCTACTTTGTGTGATTTTGTCTGTTTAGGTTTGCTTTTCCCATTTGTCCTAGGGTCTGTTTGTTTGTTTGTTTTCTCTCTTCCTTTTCTTCTGAGCCCTGTGGCAGGGTCTTGTTGATCCAGCCGGGTGTTGGGACTGAGCCTCTGAGGAGAAAGGGCCAACTACAGGACATTGGACCACCAGAGACCTCCCAGCCCCATGTAATATCAATCAGTGAAAGCTCTCCCAGAGATCTTTGTCTAAACACTAAGACCCAGCTCCACCCAATGGTCAGCAAGCTTCCATGACAAACAATGAGCAAGACAGGAACACAGCCCCACCCATTAGCAGAGAGGTAGCTTAAAGTCATATTAAGTTCACAGACATTCCAAAACACACCACTGCATGCAGCCCTCCCACCAGAAGGACAAGATACAGACCAACCCACCAGAACACAGGCACCAGTCCCCAACACCAGGAAGTTTACACAAGCCAATGAACCAACCTTACCCACTGGGAGCAGACACCAGAAATGATGGGAACTAAGAACCTGCAGCCTGAGAAAGGAGACCCCAAACACAGTAAGTTAAGGAAAATGGGAAGACAGAGAAATATGCAGCAGATGAAGGAGCAAGGTAAAAACCCACCAGATCAAACAAATGAAAAGGAAATAGGCAGTCTACCTAAAAAAGAATTCAGAGTAATGATAGTAAAGATGATCCACAATCTTGGAAATGTAATGGGGAATATACAAGAAATCTTTAACAAGGACCTAGAAGAACTAAAGAGCAAACAAACAATGATGAACAACACAATAAATGAAATTAAAAATTACTCTAGAAGGAATCAATAGCAGAATAACTGAGGCAGGAGAATGGATAAGTGACCTGGAAGATAAAATAGTGGAAATAATTACCACAGAGCAGAATAAAGAAAAAAGAATGAAAGAATTGAGGACAGTCTCAGAAACATGTGGGACAACACTAAATGCACCAACATTCGAATTATGGGGGTCCCAGCAGAAGAAGAGAAAAAGAAAGGGTCTGAGAAAATATTAGAAGAGATTACAGTTGAAAACTTCCTTAACACGGGAAAGGAAATAATCAATCAAGTCCAGGAAGTGCTGAGAGTCCTATACAGGATAAATCCAAGGAGAGACATGCCAAGACACATATTAATCAAACTATCAAAAAGTAAATTCAAAGGAAAAATATTAAAAGCAGCAAGGGAAAAGCAACGAATAACATACAAGGGAAACCCCATATGGTTAACAGCTGATCTTTCAGCAGAAACTCTGCAAGCCAGAAGGGAGTGGCAGGACATATTTAAAGTGATGAAAAGGAAAAACCTACAACCAGGATTACTCTACCCAGCAAGGATCTCATTCAGATTCAATGGAGAAATTAAAAGCTTTACAGACAAGCAAAAGCTAAGAGAATTCAGCACCACCAAACCAGCTTTACAACAAATAGTAAAGGAACTTCTCTTGGAAGGAAACACAAGAGAAGGAAAAGACCTATAATAACAAACCCCAAACAATTAAGAAAATGCTAATAGGAACATACATATCGATAATTACTTTGAATGTAAATGGATTAAATGCTCCAACCAAAAGACACAGACTGGCTGAATGGATACAAAAACAAGACCTGTATATATGCTGCCTACAAGAGACCCACTTCAGACCTAGGGACACATACAGACTGAAAGTGAGAGGATGAAAAAAGATATTCCATGCAAATGGAAATCAAAAGAAAGCTGGAGTAGCAATACTCATATCAGACAAAATAGACTTTAAAATAAAGACTATTACAAGAGACAAAGAAGGACACTACATAATGATCAAGGGGTCAATCCAAGAAGAAGACATAACAATTGTAAATATTTATGCACCCAACATAGGAGCACCTCAATACATAAAGCAAATGCTAACAGCAATAAAAGGGGGAATCGACAGTAACAATAATAGTAGGGGACTTTAACACCCCACTTTCCCCAATGGACAGGTCATCCAAAATGAAAATAAAGAAGGAAACACAAGCTTTAATAGACACATTAGGCCAGATAGACTTAATCGATATTTATAGGACTTTCCATCCAAAAACAACAGAATACACTTTCTTCTCAAGTGCTCATGGAACATTCTCCAGGATAGATCATATCTTGGGTCACAAATCAAGCCTTGGTAAATTTAAGATTATTGAAATTGTATCAAGTATCTTTTCTGACAACAATGTTATGAGACTAGATATCAATTACAGGAAAAAGATTGTAAAAAATACAAACACATGGAGGCTAAACAATATATTACTAAATAACCAAGAGAATGCTGAAGAAATCAAAGAGGAAGTCAAAAAATACCTAGAAACAAATGACAATGAAAACATTATGACCCAAAACCTATGGGAGGCAGCAAAAGCAGTTCTAAGAGGGAAGTTTATAGCAATACAATCCTACCTCAAGAAACAAGAAACAGCTCAAATAAACAACCTAAGCTTACACTTAAAGCAATTAGAGAAAGAAGAACAAAAAAACCCCAAATTTAGCAGAAGGAAAGAAATCATAAAGATCAGATCTGAAATAAAGGAAAAAGAAATGAAGGAAATAGTAACAAATATCAATAAAACTAAAAGCTGGTTCTTTGACAAGATAAACAAAATTGATTAAACCACTAGCCAGACTCATCAAGAAAAAAGGGAAAAGACTCAAATTAATAGAATTAAAAATGAAAAAGAAGAAGAAACAACTGACACTGCAGAAATACATAGGATCATGAGAGACTACTACAAGCAACTATATGCCAATAAAATGGACAACCTGGAAGAAATGGACAAATTCTTAGAAAAGTACAAGCTTCCAAGACTGAACCAGGAAGAAATAGAAAATATGAACAGAACAATCACAAGCACTGAAATTGAAACTGTGATAAAAAATCTTCCAACAAACAAAAGCTTAGGACCAGATGGCTTCACGGGTGAATTCTATCAAACATGTAGAGAAGAGCTAACACCTATCCTCCTCAATGTCTTCCAAAATATAGCAAAGAGAGGAACACTCCCAAACTCATTCTACAAGGCCATCATCACCTTGATACCAAAACCAGACAAAGATGCCACAAAAAAAGGAAACTATAGGTCAATATCACTGATGAACATAGATGCAAAAATCCTCAACAAAATACTAGCAAACAGAATCCAACAGCACATTTAAAGGATCATACACCATGATCAAGTGGGGTTTTTCCCAGTAAAGGCAGGGATTCTTCAATATACACAAATCAATCAATGTGATACACCATATTAACAAATTGAAGGAAAAAAACCATCTGATCATCTCAATAGATGCAGAAAAAGCTTTTGACAAAATTCAACACCCATTTATGAAAAAACTCTCCAGAAAGTGGGCATAAAGGGAACCTACCTCAATATAATTAAGGCCATGTATGACAAACCCACAGCCAACATCATTCTCAATGGTGAAAAACTGAAACCATTTCCTCTAAGATCAGGAAGAAGACAAAGGTAGCCACTCTCAGCACTATCATTCAACATAATTTTGGAAGTTTTAGCCACAGCAATCAGAGAAGAAAGAGAGATAAGAGGAATCCAGATCAGGAAAGAAGAAGTAAAAGTGTCACTGTTTGCAGATAACATGATACTATACATAGAGAATCCTAAAGATGCTACCAGAAAACTACTAGAGCTAATCAATGAATTTGGTAAAGTAGCAGGATGTGAAATTAATTCACAGAAATCGATTGCATTCCTATACATTAACAATGAAAAGTCTGAAAGAGAAATTAAGGAAACACTCCCCTTTCCCATTGCAATGAAAAGAATAAAATACCTAGGAATAAACCTTCCTAAGGAGAGAAAAGGCCTCTAGGCAGAAAGCTATAAGACAATGATGGAAGAAATTAAATAAGATATACAAACAGGTGGAAAGATAGACCATGTTCTTGGATTGGAAGAAACACCACTGTGAAAATGACTATAATACTGAAAGCAATCTACAGATTCAATGCAATCCCTATCAAGCTACCAATGACATTTTTCACAGGACTAGAACAAAAATTTTACAATTTTTATGGAAACAAAAAGACCTTGAATAGCCAATGCAATCTTGATAGAGAAAAACAGAGCTGGAGGAATCAGGGTCCCTGACTTCAGACCACACTACAAAGCTACTGTAATCAAGACAGTATGGTACTGGCACAAAAACAGAAATATAGATCAATGGAACAGGATTGAAAGCCCAGAGATAAACCCATGCACCTTGGTCACTTTATCTTTGAAAAAGGAAGCAAGAATATACAATAGAGAGAAGACAACCTCTTCAATTAGTGGTGCTGGGAAAACTGGACAGCTACATGTAAAAGAATGAAACTAGAACAATTCCTAACACCATACACAAAAATAAATTCAAAATTGATTAAAGACCTAAATGTAAGGCCAGACACTATAAAACTCTTAGAGGAACACATAGGCAGAACACTCTATGACATAAATCACAGCAAGTTCTTTTTTGACCCACCTGCTAGAGAAATGGAAATAAAAACAAAAATAAACAAATGGGACCTAATGAACCTTAAAAGCTTTGGCACAGTAAAGGAAACCATAAACAAGATGAAAAGACAACCCTCAGAATGGGAGGAAATATTTGCAAATGAAGCAACTGACAAAGGATTAATCTCCAAAATATACAAGCTGCTCATGCAGCTCAATATCAAAAAAAAACAAGCTACCCAATCCAAAAATGGCAGAAGACCTAAATAGACATTTCTCTAAAGTAGACATACAGATTTCTCACAAACACATGAAAAGATGCTCAACATCACTAATCATTAGAGAAATGCAAATCAAAACCACAGTGAGGTATCACCTCACACCGGTCAGAATGGCCGTCATTAAAAAATCTAGGAACAATAAATTCTGGAGAGGGTGTGGAGAAAAGGGAACCCTCCTGCATTGTTGGTGGGAATGTAAATTGATACAGCCACTATGGAGAACAATATGAAGGTTCCTTAAAAGAGTAAAAATAGAAATGCCATATGACCCAGCAATCCCACTACTGGGCATACACCCTGAGAAAACCGTAATTCAAAAAGATACATGTACCACAATGTTCACTGCAGCACTATTTACAAGAGCCAGGACATGGAAGCAACCTAAGTGTCCACTGACAGATGAATGGATAAAGATGTGGCACATATATACAATAAAATATTACTCAGCCATAAAAAGAAATGGAATTGAGTTATTTGTAGAGATGGATGGAACTAGAGTCTGTCATACAAAGTGAAGTAAGTCAGAAAGAGAAAAACAAACACCATATTCTAACACATATATATGGAATCTAAGAAAAAGAAAAGGAGGTTCTGATGAACCTAGGGGAAGGACAGGAATAAAGACTCAGATGTAGAGAATGGACTTGAAGATATGGGGATGGGGAACGGCAAGCTGGGACGAAGTGAGAGAGTCACATGGACATATATGCACTACCAAATGTAAAATAGAAAGCTAGTGGGTGGTAGTTGCATAGCACAGGGAGGTCAGCTCTGTGCTTTGTGACCACCTAGAGGGGTGGCATAGGGATGGTGGGAGGGAGGCTAAAGAGGGAGAGGATATAGGGATATATGTATACATATAGCTGATTCACTTAGTTATACAGCAGAAACTAACACAACATTGTAAAGCAATTATACAATTATACTCCAATAAAGATGTTAAGAAAAAAAAAAAGAGTTATGCCATGACAAACATAGAGCATATGAACCTAAATTTTACCCTTGACTCAGCTCTCTGGGCATTCCGCTGATCTGCTAAGTTATTAATATGGCTTAACTTGCTCTTGGTGAACTCATTCTGCTTATCAGTCCCCATCTTTTCTATGTGCTTACATGTCATCTAATCAATACCAATCCATTCTTAGTTTGAAAAAGATCAAAATAAAATTTACTCTTCTATATATATTAAAATATATTATTTCTACCATTTTGAAAATTTGACAACTGCTATTTTCTAGGCTTGAGGCAACTCTGATCTTCATGACTTCGTGGAACAGGTTCTGTCATTCTCTTGAATGGAGTTCACCCAGGTCTGGCAAATGGTCTTCATTATAAACGTTCAGATTTTATCCTACTATATTTTCACATGTGATAGTTTCTCTGTTCTTTCCAAGCATGTCATGGGGGTCAAGGAGTCCCACAGCCCCATTCTCAATAACTCCAACCTTTTCCCAGCATTGCCCTTTCTGGGGTCTAGTTCTATGAAATAGAGATAGCTAATAGAGATAATGCATTTTTTCCTTTAACCTTTTCTATGAATTTCAGACCATTCTGGGTTTTATTCTTCCCTGAACAGATTTTACTTTTTATAGACACTCAATAAATACATGTAAAAAATTTTTGAATAATAAAAAAAGAAGAAGGAACAGGCCAAAACAATAGGAATATTTTATAATAAAGAAAACATAATTTTTGTGTAGATAAAACATACTAACTTATAGAACTTCATATCAAACGCTTAGACTATACCTACAGGTAAAAATCACTTTAACTGCTTTGCCTGAGTTGATTGCTTGCTGTTTCAAACTCCCTGGCAATTCAGTTAAATTGGTTAGACCATTATATAATATGAAACTGACAGGTTGTTTCACTGAACTGACTCACCGAGTCAACCAAAAGTTGAACTGGTTTTATATGGAGCCATAAGACAGTCTGGGAATAGTCTCATATTGGGTGCTGTGGGGCTTGGAGAGCACTAAAAAAAAAAAAAATTTGTGAATTCTTTCTTTCCCTGTGATGTTTTTATCAAAGGATTTTGAAGATACAACAGTATTAAAGCTCCTTAGAGCTAAGGTGTCTTTGTTATCTGAAGAAATATAGTCATGATTGCAAATAGTCTATAACATGCATTTTAAAAATATCTTTATTGGAGATAATGTTGTGTTAGTTTCTGTTGTCCAACAAAGTGAACCAGCTATATGTATACATGTATCCCCATATCCCCTCCCTCTTGAGCCTCCCACCCACCTTCCCTATCCTACCCTTCTAGGTCATAACAAAGCATCGAGTTGATCTCCCTGTGCTATACAGTAGCTTCCCACTAGGTATCCATTTTACATTTGGTAGTGTATATATGTCAATACTACACTCTAACTTTTTCCCAACTTGCCTTTCCCCCATTGTGTTTTCAAGTCCATTCTCTATGCATGCATCTTTATTCCTGTCCTGACACTAGGTTCATCAGTACTGTTTTTTTAGATTCCATATATGTGCATTAGCATACAGTATTTGTTTTTCTCTTTCTGACTGACTTCACTCTGTATGATAGACTCTAGGTCCACCCACCTCATTACAAATAACTCAATTTCTTTCCTTTTTATGGCTGAGTAATATTTTATTGTATATATGTGCCACATCTTCTTTATCCATTCATCTGTCAGTGGACACTTAGGTTGCTTCCATGTCCTGGCTCTTGTAAATAGTGCTGCAGTGAACATTGTGGCACATATATCTTTTTGAATTATGGTTTTCTCATGGTATATGCTGAGTAGTGTGATTGCTGGGTCGTATGGTAGTTCTATTTTTAGTTTTTTAAGGAGCCTCCATATTGTTCTCCATAGTGGCTTTATCAATTTACATTCCCACCAACAGTGCAAGAGGGTTCCCTTTTCTCCACACCTTCTCCAGCATTTGTTGTTTGTAGATTTTTTGATGATGGCCATGCTGACTGGTGTGAGGTAATTTTGTAGTTTTGATCTGCATTTCTCTAATAATTAGTGATGTTGAGCAACTTTTCATGTGCCTCTTGCCATTTGTATGTCTTCTTTGGAGAAATGTCTGTTTAGGTCTTCTGCCCATTTTTGGATTGGGCTGTTTGTTTTTTTGATATTGAGCTGCTTGTATATTTTGGAGATTAATCCTTTGTCAGTTGCTTCATTTGCAACCATTTTCTACCATTCTGAGGGTGTCTTTTCATGTTGTTTATGGTTTCCTTTGCTGTGCCAAAGCTTTTAAGTTTCATTAGGCCCCATTTGTTTATTTTTGGTTTTATTTCCATTTCTCTAGCAGGTGGGTCCAAAAAGATCTTGCTGTGATTTATATCATAGTTTTCTGCCTTTGTTTTCCTCTAAGAGTTTGATAGTGTCTGGCCTTACACTTAGGTCTATAATCCATTTTGAGTTTATTTTTTGTGTATGGTGTTAGGAAGTGCTCTAATTTCATTCTTCTACATGTGGCTGTCCAGTTTTCCCAGCACCACTTATTGAAGAGGGTGTCTTTTCTCAATTGTATATTCTTGCCTCCTTTATCAAAGATAAGGTGACCATATGCGCATGGGTTTATCTCTGGGCTTTCAATCCTGTTCCATTGACCTATATTTCTGTTTTTGTGCCAGTACCATACAGTCTTGATGACTGTAGCTTTGTAGTATAGTCTGAAGTCTGATAGCTTGATTCTTCCAGCTCCATTTTTCTTTCTCAAGATTGCTTTTGCTCTTTGGGGTCTTTTGTGTTTCCATACAAATTGTAAAATTTTTTGTTCTAGTTCTGTGAAAAATGCCATTGGTAGCTTGATAGGGATTGCACTGACTCTCCAGATTGCTTTTGGTAGAATAGTCATTTTCACAATGTGGATCCTTCCAATCCAAGAGCATGGTTTATCTTTCCATCTGTTTGTATCATCTTTGATTTCTTTCATCAGTGTCATAATTTTCTGCATACAGTTCTTGTGTCTCCTTATGTAGGTTTATTTCTAGGTATATTATTCTTTTCATTGCAATGGTAAATGGGAGTGTTTCCTTAATTTCTCTTTCAAATTTTTTGTTGTTAGTATATAGGAAAGCAATAGATTTCTGTGGGTTAGTTTTATATCATGCTACTTTACCAAATTCATTGATTAGCTCTAGTAGTTTTCTGTGGCATCTTTAGGATTTTCTATGTATAGCATCATGTCATCTGCAAACAGTGACAATTTTACTTATTGTTTTCCAGTTTGGATTCCTTTTATTTCTTTTTCTTCTCTGATTGCCATGGCTAGGACTTCCAAAACTATGTTGAATAGTAGTGGTGAGAGTGGGCAACCTTGTCTTGTTCCTGATCTTAGAGGAAATGCTTTCAGTTTTTCTCCATTGAGAATGATATAGCATGCATTTTGCATCATGGTACTAAGTGAGGAAATCACACCTAGAACTTAGAATAACCCCATCTTGGCATCATAAACAGGGCACTGATATTAACTAAGTTAAACACACTAGTAAGAAACTGGTCTAATATTTACCAAAACACCACTGCAAAGCTGGAGTAGAAATTCTGAATCACATTCAATAAATGGATTAGTATGTTTGTGCTGGATTTACAAAGTATATCTTGGCACTCCTTGTCATTGAAATGTCAGTAAGTACTACAGTACCAATAGGCCTGCTTCAAACTTCTTCCTAATAGCTAGAATTGAGGTTTTTGCTTAGAATGTTATTTTGTGGTTTGAGGCTTTGACAAACTAACTTGGAAGAACAGCACAATTTCTTTGAAACCTTGTAGTTTAAAGTGGCATTGACAATTGCACCTTCACTATTCCACTTTCTCTCCTAACTCTGCATGTTCTTGTTAAGAAAGAAACAATACTGGCTGAAGTGAGCATTAGAAAGGAAGTAACATGTTCTAAGACAGGGGCTGGGGTAAAAGTAAGAGGAAACTACGATCTAAATGCCATGTTTCTTAGGCTCACATAATTTGGGTTAGAAAATAGTTTAACAGTCAGCTAATACATTTCCAAATTGTACAGATATTCTAGGAAGTGAAGTCACTCCGCACAGAGACAAGATAAAAGCCTATCCAAGCAGGTCTACTGTTAGTTAGTTCTCAGTCTTACCTGGTAGATCACCAGACTGGTTGACACTGATATTTCCTCCTCTCTGCCACTCAGCAGGCTTTCTAAAGGGGAAAGATACTGGCTGTGGCTGGCAGCAGTGTCTCTTCATCCCTCTGCATGACACTCTCTTCCTTTTCCAAGGGATTTTGCTGGGAGAATTCCACGGCTCCCCACCAGTGTAGAGCCAGTGCTTCAGGGAAACACAGAGTAACTTGTGCTTATCAAAAACAAAGACCTGGAGTTCTCAGATAGGGAAGGCAGTTTAGGGGAGGGGTTAAGAGCACAGACTTTGGTGTGAATCACAAGGATTGTTGTGTGAGATTGTTCAAGCTATTTTTAAAGTAATAATTGGTTTGGTCTCATAATATCAAGTAAAGACTTTTCCGTGTGTAAATTACTTGACATAGTATCTGTTAAAAAATATTATCCATTGTTACTATATAATCAAATAAGATTACCCCACCTCAATGTTTCTTTTCTTTACCGAACCTAACTGTGATCTGATAGCCTTTCATTTTACTGATTCACAATGGGGAAAAAAAAAAAAAGGATATTTGTACAGCTAACAAATTTGTTGAGGCAACCAGGTTTTCATGTATCAAATATAAAGTATTTAAAAAACATCATTTCAGAATCAATACCATATTGTTATCCAAGTTCTGTGTCATATTTATATGGGGCCACAGGCTTCTCAAAGAATTGAAAAATAACAGCAATGGAGCTACATAGCCTGTATGCTAGGGATGGCAGCGACCCATAAGTATCTGGAGTCAGTGAGATGGCTTTTTCCTCCTCTTTACCCTTCTGTACACCATTTTGTTTGTTTGTTTTTTTCAAGCAAGCTGGATTCAAAGGACTGAGAGCCATATGTCTCGTTGATAACGGCTCTTGAAGACTCAGTGTAACAGCTGAATCAGGAAAAGTGATGTGGTAAGAGAGAAAAGTTTGATAATCACTGAATCAATCAATGTCAAGTATCTTTGCTTCCTGTACTGAAACCAGAGAAATGTTATGTTGGAATATTATATAAATAAATTATTTTCCTTCATGTATTTTTAAAGATCTTTTTTTAACATCTTTATTGGAGTATAATTGCTTTACAATATTGTGCTACTGTATAACAAAATGAATCAGCTATATGTTTTAAAGATATTTTGATGAATGAATTATTAAATTCCTGAATGAAGGTAAGGAAGATGGAACAAATTTATTCTTCTCTATAAGATGTGTTTGGACATGCTGCAAAATGAATGGCTCTCAGCCTTCAGAAAGTGTGTTCTTCCCCCACGGTGTGCCTCTCTTTTGCTGTGATGCCACATGTGACACAAAACACAATTAGCCTTTCAGTTGGGCTCTGCATTTTTCTGATCTTCTAGCAACTGGGTGTCAGATATCTCAATGTATAACCAACCACTCACAACAAGATTATACATTAGACTCTGTGCTATCTATTTTTATGAAAGATCTCTGAAAGCTAAAAGGAATAAATTAACTCTGCCAAATGTGTGATAAAGTTTCTTTCTCTGATTGTTAATAATATTTCCATGACTGTACAGTTAATACCCATCAAGGAAAAGACCACTTACAGTATGTTAAAAGGCAGACACTGATAGTTATATAACATACATTTGATTCTTGGGGCTATATAGTCATATTTGCTCTAGACTAAATATTGTGGTAGTATCTAATAGCAAGCTGTAAAATAACTATTGAGTAAATCTTTTTGAATGCAATGTAAACACAAACCAACAATACAAAACCAAGTATAGAAGTTTTATTTAAAATTCTCAGATTTTAATAATCTGACACCTGTTTTCCTCTGAGTGGTATTTTAGTGTTAACACCTCTGTGTCCATACTTTGTAGAAATGTATAGGCTGGTGAATGCTTGGGAGTAGAGATGTTGTCTGTCTTTCACCATTAACTTCACCACTGAGGAAAATGGCTGGCACAAAGATACTCAAAAGATACCTATTTATTATTAAATAAACAGTACATATCAGAAACTGTGGAACATGTACAATAATGTATATTTTATTTTATAATTAATTAATTTTTATTGAGGTAACATTGACTTATAACATTATATAAACTATATTATATATATTATGTATACAACATTATATTTCTACTTCTGTATACCTTACAACATGCTTACCACCCAAAATTTAGTTTCCATCTGTCACCATACAGTTGAATTCCTTTACCCATTTACTAGTGGTTACTCTCTGCCACTACTCTGTTCTCTGTATCTACTTGTTTGTTTTTATTTGGTTTGGTTTATTCATTTATTTTGTTTTGTTTGTTTGTTTATTAGTTTTTGTATTCCACATATGAGTGAAATCATACAGTAATTGTCTTTCTCCATCTGACTTATTTCACATAGCATAATACTCTCAAGGTCCATCCATGTTGTGACAAATGGCAAGAGTTCATCTTTTTTTATGGATATATATAGCCTTTCATCCCATAATGGCACTTAGGTTGTTTTTATATCTTGGCTATTATAAATACTGCCTCAATGAACATGGGGGTGCAGATATCTTTTTGGATTCGTGTTTTCATATTCTTTGGATAAATCCCCAGAAGTGGGATAGCAGGGTCATATGGTAGCTCTGTTGTTAATTTGGGGAGACATCTCCATACTGTCTTCCATAGTGGCTGGACCAATTTACATTCCCACCAACAGTGCATGAGAGTTTTGATGATAGCCATTCTAAGAGGTGTGAGGTGATATCTCATTTTAGTTTTGATTTGTATTTCTCTAATAATTAGTAATGTTGAACATCTTTTCATGTGCCTGTTAGCCATCTATATGTCTTCTTTGGAAAAATATCTATCCAGCTCCTCTGCCCATTTTCTAATTGGGTTCTTTATGATTTTATTATGGGGTTATATGAGTTCTTTAGATATTTTGGATATTAACCCCTTATCAGATATATTATTTGAAAATATCTTCTGCCATTCAGCAGGTTGTCTTTCCATTTTATTGGTGGTTTCCTTTGCTTGGAAGAAGATTTTATTTTGATGTAATCCCATTTGTTTATTTTTGCTTTTGTTTCCTTTGCCTGAGGAGACATTTCTAGAAAGCCATTGCTAAGACCAATGTCAGAGTGTACTGCCAATGTTTTCTTCTAAGAATTTTATGGTTTCTGGTCTTATATTCAAGTCTTTAACCCATTTGGAGTGAATTTTTGTGTATGGTTTGAGATAGTGGCCCAGTTTCATTTTTTTGCATGCAGTTGTCCAGTTTTTCCAGTGCCATTTATTGAAGAGAATATCCTTTCTCCATTGTATGGTCTTTGCTCCTTTATTATAAATTAATTGTCCATATAAGTGTGGGTTTATTTCTGGGCTGTCAATTCAGTTCCACTGATGTATGTATCTGTTTTTCTGTCAATACTGTGCTGTTTTGATTACCATGGCTTTGTGAAGTGTTTGAAGTCAGGAAGTGTGATACCTGCAGCTTTGTTCTTTTTTCTCAAAGTAGCTTTGACTATTCAGGATCTGCTGTGGTTCCATATACATTTTAGGATTTTTGGTTCTATTTCTGTGAAAAATGTCCTTGGTATTTTGATAAGGATTTCATTGAATCAGTAGATTGTTTTAGGTAATATGGACATTTGACAATGTTAATTCTTCCAATCCATGAGCACAGAATATCTTTCCATTTATTTGTGTCTTCTTCAATTTCTTTCAATAATGTCTCATAATTTTCAGTGTACAGGTCTTTCACCTCCTTGGTTATATTTAATTCTAGATATTTTATTCTTTTTGTTGCAGCTGTAAATGGGATGGTTTTCTTAATTTCTCTGATAGCTCATTGTTAGCATATAAAAATGCTACAGATTTTTGTTATTGATTTTATATCCTACAACTTTACTGTATTTGCTTTTTATTTCTAATAGTTTTTTTGGTGGAGACTTTAGGGTTTTCTATTTATAAAATCGTATCTTCAAACAGTGACAGTTTTACATTTTATTTTTCAGTATGGATGCCTTTTATTTATTTTTCTTGTCTAACTGCTCTGACTAGGACTTCCAGTACTATGTTGAATAGGAGCAGCAAGAGTGGGCATCCTTGTCTTGTTCCTGATCTTAAAGAAATATCTTTCAATTTTTCACCATTGAGTGTGATGTTAGCTGTTGGTTTTCATACATGGCCTTTATTATGTTGAGGTATGTTCCTTCTATTCTCTCTTTATTGAAAGTTTTTATCATAAATGGATAATGAACCTTGTCAAATGTTTTTTTCTGTATCTTTTGAGATTATGGTATGTTTTTTATCATTTTTTTTTTAATGTAGTGTTTCATGTTGATTGAATTGTAGACATTGAACCATCCTTGCATCCCTGGAATAAATCCCCCTTGATCATGGTGTATGATCCTTTTGATGTATTGCTGAATTTGGCTTGCTAATATTTTGTTGAGGATTTTTACATCTGTGTTCATCAGAGACATTGGCCTGTAATTTGTGTGTGTGTGTGTTGTCCTTGTCTGGTTTTGGCATGAGGGTGACATTGCCCTCGTAAAATGAGTTAGGAAGTATTCCCTCCTCTTCAATTCTTTGGAATGGCTTGAGAAGTATAGGTATTAAGTCTTCTTTGAATTTTTGGTAGAATTCAATGGTAAAGCCATCTGGTCCTGAATTTTTGGTTTGAGGGAGCTTTTTGATTACTGTTTCAACTGCTGTACTAGTGTTTAATTTAGATTTTCTATTTCTTCAGTCTTGAAAAGTTGTGTGATTCTAAGATTTGTCTATTTCTTCTAGGTTGTCCAATTTGTTGTATAGCTGGTCATAATATTCTCTTATAATCTTTTGTGTTTCTGTGGTCCAACCAAGTTGACTCAAAATTAACCATCACAAGTCCACTCCTTATCAACTTGACACCCTCATTCATCTCCTTAAACAACATTTAATCTCCCAATAAAGACAATAACTAGGTCCCACTTTTGCCTATCATGATACAACTATCCCATGTACAACAAAAAGCACATTTATCTTTTCCCCAGAAGAAGATGCAAAGTCATTGGATAATGTTTACTCTTCTCCTTGATATCTTGTAACAAACATAATGTAAAGCTAACAATACTTAAATACTATGATATAAATTCAATACATCTGATGTGACATAAGGGTTAAAAGAGTGAAGAAAACAACAATATTTTCTTTAAACACATACACACAAAATATTAATAACAAAATAAGGAAATATTACTCATGACAATGACAGTCCTCATTTTGGTAACTGGTTACATGGCTGTGGTTGTAGCTGGTATTTACAACTACCTTCTTCCATTACCCACTCTGTATTCCCTTTGCCTTCAGCAAGCACCTTAGCTGGTTGTGGTTCTTTACCTGGTGGGTGACCAAAACCTTCATTCTTAAAGGGTCAAGGCCATTGGAATCCCTCCCTGAATCGGGTTGTCATAGTTTTCCATTGACCTTAGTCACAGGGCATGGCAATATTAAGATGCCCTAACTCCAGACGTACTCTTACTTACCTCCATTGTGGAATAGCAGTGCACTTTCCCCTTCATAGTCAGGATCAGCCAGCACAGTAACTCCCTTCTTTGCCTATTGATTCAAAGGCATGAGGAGCCCAAAATGGTCAGGCAACAGTCTAAACTTGCAGTTCAATGGAATTGTTGTGTCTCCTGATGGAAATATTCCTCCATTTGGAACTAATCCTTCTAAGCCAGTAGAGCATAAAGTCATGAGACCAGAAAGCAAAAATTTTGCTTGTGTTTCACTAGGAGTAATAGTGAGTGATGCCATTCCCATTTCTGTCACTTGATTTTTGGACCTGTGAATCCTGGCTATGAGTGAAATAACACCCTGTACTGGATACTAATTCAGAGCATATACAGCCTCCTGTGAGGCTGGTCCTGACTGAGACCCTGCTTCACAATTTCTTCATAAACTCAGAGACTAAGTTAAATTATCCCCATTGTAACTTACAGCTTTTAGGGTCCTATATTATGACTGTATTATACTTCATGCTTCTTAGATTAAAAAGATTATAATGTTTACTTGTTATAGAAGAATTTGGAGATCTTTTTTCTTTAAAAGGAATTACCCCCAAATCTTCAAGTATTTGCAGCCTAGCCTTAAGAGGAGAAAAGTATTGACTTCCTAAATGGGATTCTCAATGATTTTCATCACATTATTAATGGAACATTCAACTAATCTCACCTGTTACAGAGAAAGGATCAGTATAAGACCTTCAGGAAAAAAAAAAAAGAAAGAAAGAAAATGCAGCTATTATATATTTTCAACCTTAATGTTTAGAAGTGGGTAATTATAGTTCTTTGGCTTGCATTTTCCATTTTAGCTCTTTAAAGTTTACTGGAGGATGCAAATTATGCCATCAAACCATCTTGTGCTCTTTAGGGCTTTTAATTCAACAAAAAACGTTTCTCTCCAAAAACATATTGATTATGGCACAATTCTCCCTTCCTTCAAATGTTAGAATCTGAATTCCTTAGGTCAGAATGTATTCCAATATGACAGAAATACATGAACATGAAACTTCAAAAAAATAATGAGCGTAAGAAAGGATGATAATGAAGGGAAAAAGGAAGAAGGAAAGGGGAAAAGGTGAGTTACTATGATGTTACTCTAAGAAATATTTATATTTTATAATAATTTCAAAAAGCAAAATTGACTGCAATGATAATTTAGAGGAAACAAATAATGGGGAAAGAAACGATATGGCCTTCAAGAGCGGCTCTGGGCAAGGTTACTAAGTCTGGCATCAAGCTTGAAGACATCTCAGAACCCTCAGTCTTCCATCTGTTATCCACTGCAGCAGACTTGTGGTGATGGGAAATGGAATTTCTATACTGTTCACCCAGGGTTCTGACTTACTTCAGATATAGCTAGTTATCCACCCCATATCTAGCCTTCTCTTTTTCTTAGTAATGAAACCTTGATTTTATTCTATGGAAGCTGCATATACAAATTAATAATAAATTCTCCAATCTTCCTTGAAGCTAAGTGTGGTACTTGACCAGCCACTGAATTGTGGTAAATTCCGGCCATTGAGTTATAAGCAGACCTGTTTGTTAGCATTAATTTCCTAATTGCCAAGTTCAGTAGGTCCATTTCCTATATGTTGGCTCTGAAGCAATTCACTTTATTTTGTTTTTTATTTATCCTGAAACTCTGTCCTTCTTTTGCTTTCAAAACAAAATTCTGTATTTTCTTCCCTAACATTTCAGCAACTCCTTTTCAACTTCTACTGCCACTACTTTAGTTAAGATCTGAGTAATCGCTAATCTGTGCTATAGCAACAAATTCTTAATTAATCTTGCAGCCTCCAATTCAAATGTAACTTCAGTTTGTTATGCACAGAATCACCTTATTTTCTCTAATCACTTTAAATTAGCACACTTTGAGGCTGAGACTATGAGGCAGAGAGTTAGAGAATAATTATTATTACTGTGACTGTATTCTCAGGATGACATAGACAAGTAGATTTCAGGAATAGTGGGACATGACAAGAAATAAACATTTAAACTCATGCATATGTGGTCAATTAATTTGATGTCAAATAGTCTCTCCAGTATACGGTGTTGGGAAAACTGGAGAGCCACATGCAAAAGAATGACACTGGACCCCTATCTTATACCATACACAAAAATCAACTGAAAATAGATTAAAGAATTGAACATAAGACCTGAGACAGTAAAACTCCTAGAAGAAAACATGAGGCGTAAGTTCCTTGCCATTGGTCTTGGCTATGATTTTTTTGGATCTGACATCAAAAGCAAAGACAGCAAAAGCAAAAATAAACGGGATTACATCAAACTAAAAAGCTTCTGCACAGCAAAAGAAAACACAAAATGACAACCTACAGAATAAGAGAAAATATTTGCAAGCCACATATCTGATAAATTGTTAATATCCCCAAATAGAAACTCATACAACACAATAGCCAAAATCCAAACACTCTGATTAAAAAATGGGCAAAGGACCTGAATAGAAATTTTTCTAAAGAAGATATACAGATAGCCAACAGGTATATGAAAAGATGCTCAATCTCACTAATCATCAGGGAAATGCAAATCAAAACCACAATGAGGGGCTTCCCTGGTGGCGCAGTGGTTGAGAGTCCATCTGCTGATGCAGGGGACACGGGTTTGTGCCCCGGTCCGGAAAGATCCCACATGCCGCGGAGCGGTTTGGCCCGTGAGCCATGGCCTCTGAGCCTGCGCGTCCAGAGCCTGTGCTCCACAACAGGAGAGGCCACAACAGTGAGAGGCCCGCATACCGCAAAAAAAAAAAAAAAAAAAAAAAGACAAGAGATAACTACTGCTGGCAAGGAGAAAAGTAAATGTCTGTACTTTTGGTGGGAACATAAACTGGTGCAGCCACTATGGAAAACATTATGGAAGTTCCTCAAAAAATTAAAAATATAACTGTCTATGATCCAGCAATTTCACTTCTGGGTATATATCCATAAAAAGCAAAATCACTATCTGGAAGAGATATGTGTACCCCTATGTTCATTGCAGCATTGCTCACAATAGCCAATATATGGAAACAAACTAAGTGTCCATCAACGGCTGAATGGATATACAATAGAATGTTACTCAGCTTTAAAAACAAAAAAGGAAATCCTGCCATTTGTGAAAACAAGAATGAATCGAGGGCAGTATGCTAAGTGATGTAAGCCAGATAAAGAGGGCAGTATGGTAAGTGATGTAAGCCAGATAAAGAAAGACAAATACTGCATGGTATCACTTATACATGGAATCTAAAAAAGCTGAGCTCATAGAAACAGAGAGTAGAAAGTCGTTGCTGAGCCTGAAGGGTGGGGGAAATAGAGAGAGGTTAATGAAAGGGTACAAACTTTCAGTTATAAGATGAATAAGGTTTGAGTGGTGACTATAGTGATAACATTATATTGTATAACTGAAATTTGCTAAGAGAGTAGAACTTACATGTTCTCACCAAAAAAAAGAAAAAAGGTAAACATGTGAGATGATGAATGTGTTAATTAACTTGACAGAGGGAATCCTTTCAAAGGTACACATATATCAAATCATCATGTACACTTTAAATATCTTACAAATATTATGTGTAAATTATATCTTAATAAATCTGAAAAAATTTAAATGAGTAAATAAATAAACTTAGCTATAATGTGCCATGGGAGGATAGAGGGAAGAGTGACTCTTGGAGATGATAGGAAAATTCATCAAAGATTGAATAACGTTAAGGTCAGTCTTAAAGGATGTGTATGAGTTTGAAAGGCAGAAGGGAAGAACCCATCAGTAGAAAGAAAAACGAGCAAAATTGCAGAGGCATTAACATGTACCAGTATTTGGAGAATGCCAAGCAAGTCCATGGGATTGGAATTTTCACTGGGTAGGGAGAAAAGCACAGAAGGTCATATAGGCCACAGTCTTCAAACTAGCCTTTGGCTACAGAAGAAAATTTCCCAAAGGTGAACTGGCATGGGTGACATTTTTGGTAATCAATTTCTAGATACTTTTTTGCTAACATGTTTTTAATTACTTGCCGTTTTAGCCTAAGTATTTTTTTTTTTTGGCCAAGTGACGCAGCATATAAGATCCTAGCTCCCCGATCAGGGATCGAACTCGCACACCCTGCAGTAGGAATGCAGAGTCTTAACCATTGGACCTCCAAGGAAGTCCCAATTTCTGAATACTTTACTTAACTCCTAAACATACTCTTCTAAAACTCCTTCAGAATGTCTCTGTTTTCTAGAAGTCATGCCTAAGTTTCTTTCTCATCTTCCTTTTACAATAGACCTTCTCCCACTTTACAAAGGAGAGGCATATCTCTTACACAGTTTACACAGTTTACTTCAGTTTACACAGTAAACTGAATTTTACTGTGGCTAACTTCCCAGGGGTACAAATCCACTGGTCACTGAACAAAGAGACTATATATATATGATGTGTGTGTGTAATTAAAAATGCTGTATTCTTGTCAATGCTGAGATGTTCAGCATTTTGGGTGAGGCAGGATTACTTAATTTTTATTTAATGACCTTACCTTATCCATCTCTGGATGATTATGAAAGAAAGCATGGCTCCAGAGACTGTGTCTCATGAGAGTAAAGCAAAGATTTTATTATAAGAAATGCTGAAGGTTGTGATGCTTTATTTTATCCAAATGACACACTGGTAGCAAGACTGATCTATTTATCTATCTGTCCACTTATCCTTCCATTTATCACTTATCTCTCATGCAACTATTTTAGAATTCAGAAGGGAGATGATTACGGTAAAAATACAAATTTATATGTTTATTTGAATTGAAAAATAAAGACAGGATTTCTTACAGAAAGTCTGATTTGACAATGAGGGCTGGCTTTGCTAATTAGGTCATATGGTAGACATTTACCATAAACTGAAAGAGCTAAGTCTGTAACTGCAAAGTTCTGACAAAGACATATTTAAGATACATCAGATTAAAGCATTTTATCAAAATTTATTGTAAGGGCCAAGTTTTATTAAAATTAGCAATAGCTAAAATTTTCCCAAACCTTTCTGTTTAACTAAGTGCCTCTAAGTGAAAGAGCAAGAGAATTAGTAATTGTCACTGAATAAGTTTGGGTAAAATCTATTTTTCATATGTTCCAGAAACTGAAAAGTGAAGAAGACTCTGTGTGATAGTCATGTAAACAGCAGCTAAGCGTGCCGTGTAGATCTCCTTCCAAGAGCGGACCTGCTGTGAGCAGTGTAGTTAGCAGATGCCTCCAGCTGCCACATCTCCAGTTCTACCGTGATGTTCACAAGAGGTCATGCTTTCCCTAGGCGGCTCACAGCCAGTGACTGAGCCTGGCAGAGTGACTAGAGCTGGGCCATTTCTGCCAACATCAGACTCTCTCAACAGTCATCTTTGCTCTGGGGCTGCCTTCTGGCCTAAGACTTTTTCAGGGCTGTTCTTTATCCTGAGGCCCTTCAAACCCAGTTTCCTTTCCTTCTACCTCTTAGGTTTAGATCTGCGTTGTAGTCTGAAGCCTTTCTCTGTTCCTCGCTCCTTTATCTCTTGTAGGTATATCCTATATAAATCTTTGACGTTTCTAATGTTGTCTTGGTGTCTCCTTATCTGACCAACTCTAATACTAGGGCATCAAATCCTTTTCAGATTCTTTGCTTTCAAAAAAAATTTGAAAGAGAACCTAATCAAATTGTCCACTCCCCAATAAGTGAAAAATAAATTTTGGTAATAAATCTGGGATTGGGCTAATCGGAGTTAAGAGTAATCTCATACCCCGTTTGGGATGAATTCAGGAATTCAGACCAAGGCCAATTGTTGCATAACTAAACAGACACAGGGATTGGTTCAAAATGGGCATACATTCCAATCTGGAGAAATGATACACAAGGAGAAGTTTGTTGGGTAGTCTGGGAAAGAGTTTTCCTGTTCTTAAAAATAGATAACCACTGGAAGACAGCTCCTAGTATCCTCCGGATGCTCTGTATGTGGTTATGAAACCAAAAGTCATCATTTTCACTCGGTGAGGAAAGCAAGCAGAGGAAAGGCCAGCAAGCGAAGTGCTCAACGAACAAGGGAACTGCAGGGGGGCAGAGGTGGGGTGATCTGAATAAATAAGTTGATCCTAAAGCCCTCCCCTTCTTCTGGACCTCCTAATTAAGGGAGGATATATTTCCTCTCTGATTAAACCTCTTAGGGTCAATTTTCCTATGTATTATCATCAATGTGTCCTACTTCCTTTGTCAATGTTAGCCTCCCATTCCTCTACTTAACATCGGAACCTGTCCTGAATCCAATGTGGGCCAGTCCCCTCCCACGTGGAGTGGATCCTGTTCTGCATCCCCGGTTCCTTGGGCTGCTCTCCTGAAAATGGCATGCAGTTATTTTTCTAGCCTTTGGGCACTGCCTCTGTCTGAAGCCTCCCACTTCTAATCTTTTTCTATAGAATGAGACCAATTTGGATGTGGATACCAGCCCGAATCAAAGCCAACTTAGTGACTGTTTGCTGCATTTTCTGCTGCAGAGTTCATTTCCCCAGCTACACCTGTCTCTAGTCTCTACAGCTTCCAAATCAGCCAACCCCTTGAGTTTCAGTCGATGGCTAAGATTTCAGAGATTATGGCTCCAACAGGAATATAAAATAAGTAACTTTTAAGCTTATTCTCCTAGGTAATTTTCACAAATATATAGTTGTGTACAAACACATATTATGCAACCTCTCTCTATATGCACATAAATATGTATCTCTCTATATTTATCATATGTGAACATTTCTTACTAGGATATGCCCAGTACGTTATGGGTAGACCAATCAGAATGGAGAACAGTAAGCAACAGAGTGAATGCAGGTAACTTCCAGGACCCAACTATCTCTTGAGCTAACACTTTCACTTCTGAAATTTGGGGGCAGTCTAGGAAAGGTTCCAGGAGAGAGGCCAGCAAGGTGATTGGAAGCCTGTGGCAGGGGCTATTTACCAATTGTTATCAAAGTAATCAAATATTATAATGTCCAGTATGGCTGGATTAGTTCAAATCATCCTGAGTATCAACACTGGTTATGACAATTTGCAGGCTTTTCTTCAAGTTAACAATTCCACTGATGTTGTTATTTATACTTCAGCCTTTTCCTTCTCCCTGTTCTGCTGTTCCTAGCTTGCAAATATCCTCCAGTGTCCTCACCTTTTTCACTTACTATCAAGGAAGTCATAAAACCATACTGATTACATCCTTAATCAGTTCATGCTATCTAACCTCAGTCTTTTCTGGTAATTGCTCACAGTTCCTAAAAAATAAAAAATTCGGATAAAGTTAAACTACTTATCTTGAGACCCCTTTTCTCTCATTCACTGCACTCCAGACACCCTGGCTGTCTTTAAATTCTTTTTGTGCATCAAGCTTTTTCCCACCTCAGGACCTTTGCATGTGCTGCTTCACTCAGCTGCATCTACTCCCCTTTGCCTACTTGGCTAATTCCTATTTTCTGGGTCCTCCGTAGTCCTTCCCTGTTTACTCAACTTAAAATAGAGGCTCCACGTTATTCTCTCTATTGGTGGTTAGACTACATCAGAGCACTTGTCGCTGTTTGTAATTGTGCATTGTTATGGGTTGAATTTTGTCCCCCACCAAAGAAGATATGTTGAAGTCCTAACCCCCACTACCTCAGACTGTGCTCTTATTTTAAAATAGGGTGATTATAGAGGTAATCAAATTAAAATGAAGTCATTTGGGTGGGTCCTAATCCATTATGACTAGTGTACTTGTGAAAAGAGGAAATTTGGACTCAGAGACACTAATGAGGGAAAACTATATGAAGACACACAGGAAGAAGATAGCCCAGTGACCGCAGTGGCACATCTACAATCCAAGGAAAGCCAAGGATGGCCAGCAAACAGCAGAAGCTAGAAGAGGCAAGGAAGGATTCTCCCCTAGAGCCATCAGGGAGAAGACGGCCGTGGTGACACCTTGATTTCAGACTTCCACCCTCCAGAACTGAAAGACTCTCAATTTCTACTGTTTTAAGCCACCTAGTTTTTGATACTTTATTATGGCAGCCCTAGAGCCTAACACATGCATTAAACGGAGATTTAATTTTTATTTAAGTATGATGTCTACCTCCTCATTAGACTTTTAGCTTACTGAAGGCAGGTTATGTTTATTTTATTTAGCATTAGCATTTACAACAAAACAGATGATGGTATCTGGCACCTATGAACAGTGGAATATTTGTGGAGTTAGTGAATTACTGTTATGACTGGATGCACGGATGATGGATATTTGAATGCAAGTGTTTCAAAAGATTTGAGAATCTCAGATTGCTTAAATAAACCACTTAGAAGCAATAATAATTTAACCTTAAAATCAGTAATCATAATACTTCAAGTAGGAAGAGAAAATTGTTTTTGCATAATTAACAAATGCCTAATTTAACCAGCTCTGATTAGCTCTTTAATTGCATGTTCTGGGATGATTTGCCTTAAAATGAGAAAGCATTGTTCTTCTGATCTTACCGAAACATTACCCTAACTGTCATGTTTAGAATAAAAAATACAAACAGTGTCTCCAATCTCCATGACTTACATTAAGAGAAATATAAACAGGAACTGTGGACGTTCAATTATTCTGTTTTGAACATACGTAATTATAGCCTTAAAGAACTGCACTAGCCAAAGTGGTGGTAAACACACACAAATACCTGTCCTATTTTAAAGGATCTCATCGCTCAAGAACCTTTTGAACATGAACATAAATACATTTTCAAACCTGGGGAAAGTGTAATACATGAAAAGAAGGGAGGAAGATAAGCAATAATATGCATGCAGTTGGCTTCTGCTCCAATGATTTTTAATTCATATGTCTTTCCACTAATTACCATACACATTCACACACTACACATGTGTACGCAGACATCCACACACACACACACACACACATCCGTGTACATAAGTACGACCTTAAATGTGTATCTATATCTATCTATATTCACGCACATACATCATATCCTGAACCTTTCTTAATACACCTTAGTAACTATGACCATTAGCATGCTTTATCTCAGGATATCCTGAATTCATGGATGGACTGAAAGTTTCAAGTATTTGGGCAAGTAACAAAGGAAAGCTGATGTAGAATTTAGTATTTTTTTTTAAGTAAGTAGTCAAAGTCAGCTGTGTATGATTTATTCTAGCACTTCCCAGCAATGTAGATCTGGCACGTTAATTCCCCCTTTCCACAGATGGGAAACTGGGGCCTAGAATACTTAACTAACAAGCTCAGAATTTTAAATGCTAAAATGCTTCTTCTTTTTCTTTTCTACAGTATGTTCAGTACTTAATTCTACCTCTAACAACTCTAAGAGTTTATACAAAGCCGTTATTAAACACAAAAGAACATTATTTCTACATTTGTAAGCTAGACGTCAGAATTGGGTTGCCAGAAAAAAATCTGTTTCCAGATAACTTCTATTTCTCTCTGAAGTTAGGCTGTTCATGGTTCACGTTGCTATACCCCTACATCTGATGTATAAAAGCTAGAAATTAGGAAACTTTTCTTGATCGTTATATGATCTATGAGTTGATCAGTACCTAACTGTTGCATGTTTCTATTTCACATTATGTAGCGATCAAATTGATTCTTCCGTTTAGGAAAGAAGCCTATGCTGTAAGGTAGGTCTCTCTGGGAAAACTCCTAAGAGCCGGTTTCTATCTTTTATGTTTAACGTGTGCACTTAATATATACAGACCTTTACATAAATTATTTTATGCAGCACTATATTAGTAAAGTACTATTATTAGTCTTTTTATAGAACAGGAAAAGCAGGGTGGATCAGGGCACAGATTCTGGACTTCTGGTTTTCACCAACCAGTGCAATTTCAAAAGAAATACGGGGAGATGAAATGATGGCGTATTAGTCAGGGCTCTCCAGAGAAACATAACCAATAGGATGTGTGTGTGTATAATTTATTATATATAATAAAGGTATCATAAAAGTTATATTATATCATAAATATTATATATAATAAATATACAATTATTATAAGGAATTGGCTCACACAATTATGGAGGCTGACAAGTCCCAAGATCTTCAGTCAGCAACCTGGAGACCCAGGAGAACTGATGGTGTAGTTCCAGTTCGAAGTCCAGCAGGCTCAACTTCACCAGTCCCAAAATCTGGGAAAGCTATAGACCAAGGAAGAGCTAGTGTTTCAGTTCAAGTCTAAAGCCAGAAAAATAGCCAGTGTCCTAGTTCAAAGGCAATAAGGCAGCAGGAGTTTCCACTTTTTGTTCTATCCAGGCATTCAGCTGATTGCATGAGGTCACCCACATTAGGAAGGGCAATCTTCTTTACTCAGTGTATGGATTTAAATGTTAATCTCATCTGAAACACCCTCATGAAAACACCCAGAATAATGTTTGACCAAATATCTATCTGGCCACCCTGTGGCCCAGTCAAATTGACACATAAAATACAATTAAATTTTATTTTAATAAGTACGGACATTGCAATTATCATTACCTCATAAAGGAAGCATATTCATGCCTTTAAAAATGACTTTAAATAGGACACAATTTCAAAACAATTCATAAAGAGAATTAAGTTTGGCTATATAAAAACTACAGTAATTATCCTTCATTTTCTCATTTTAATGTGGACCAAATAAAACTGCCAAGATGAAATGAGTCAGAAAATCGAGATTTGGAGGCTACAGGGAGAGAGTATGCAAGGGAGTGAAATATTGATGGGGATGTCCATTGAGATCCAGGGCTGCTGTGACAAAGACCTGCTTTTCTGCAGTTGAGAGTACAAAAGGAGTGATGAAATGGAGAGGGCAACCAGCTAAGAGTCATTAGGCCCCTTTGAACTTTTCTTTTCTCACATGACAAAGGCTGACTGAGATACTGTTAAGAACTGGTTGTCAAATGCACTGATTCTAGATGTTCAACCTAAGTAGATCTGTGAAATGACAGAAATAAAACAATTTGTCAAGAGCTTAAACCTCAGAGATCTGGTGCAATATGGTGCTGTGGACAGAAAATTTGGAAGTCATACTGTGCTTACCAGGTGGCTCTAGTCATTCTACAGTTGTATGAATTTCATGATTTGTTCCTTTCATTTTCAGAAGAAAAAAAGGACTAATCCTATTTAAAAACAAAGCAACATAAAATAAAACAGCAAATTAAATCCTTTGTAAAATACCTGCGGAGAAGGGAACAAATGGGCCTAATTCTACTGCTTTAACTGTGAATGCTTTTTCGGTACTGTTTGTATGTGAAAGTTTCACTTGAGATGTTAGGAAAAACGTAGCTGCCTTTCAAATGAACGTTCTCTGTCACAGGTGTCAGAATTAAGAGGTGCACTACTAAAGTGAGTCAGCATATAACATGGTAGAGGAGTCCAGGAACAGACTGATCAACGACAAGATCAATTAAGGGCATGTTGGCGTCCAGAGCACCTCCTTCAAGGCTGGTCTGGGAGCTGTGGGAAGATCAAGGTAGCCAGGCCCCAGGAGGCAGGGGTTGAAAAGCTTCTCCCCCAGTGGAGATTTATATATATATTTTTTTCCTTCACTGTGTCAAGTGGAAACACAAATAAAATTGAAAAGAAAATACCGGGGACAAATGGACACATTAATATGATTCTGTTTGTGAAGATTAAAAACTTTCTAGTGACCTGTGTATCAGTTCTAAATAAATTACTGGGTAGCATTGTTTGGGGAGGGAAGTCCCTGCCATCCTTGTTTAGTCTCTATTAAGGAAATCTGTGTCTTTTTAATATTCTTGTGATGTTTTAAGAGCTATAGGTCTCTTCTTGCATGTTCCACAGTAATGTGTTTGTGGGTTTTACTTTTGAATGCTTGCTTTTAGAGAGAAAAGGACATTACCCCTTACCCTTTTCCTCGATTCTCCACAACCCCAAGGGGGCTGATTTAAAGGGAAAGGGTGGGGAAATACCAAAAATGAATTTATTTTATCTAAGCTCTGTAGCAGGATTCATGTTGTCCCTCTGGCAGTTCTTTCTCTTTCCTGTATATGCAATAACAAGGTTTTAAAAAAAAATGATAAAGAAGAAGTGAGACTATTAGACAAAGTATTTAAGTAATTATTTGATAACTCTTGTAAATAGGTGGAATATGAATGCTTGGAATATTAAACTTTAATTTATTGACATTGTACATCGCTCTGTGTAAACAGGATTGCAGCTGTCAGGTTTTGTGGGTTTGTTTTCCTATAGTCAGTTTTATTTCAGGGTCACATGATCGCTTTTAAAAGTAGAAAACACACTTTCTGCACAGACATCAACACATTTTTCAAAAGAGTTGTCTGCAAAGAAAAATTTTTTTCTTTTTTAATGTCCAAAAGTGGGGAAAAGTGCTATTGCCTATTTTACCAGAACTTGGGGAGGTGGGGCTGGGAAGCAGCCCCACCTGAAATTTCTAAGAGTGGTTCTGAGATTGCTTGGGGGTGGAGGGTGGGGAGTGCAGAGGCTGTGGTAGGACTTTCTAATTTTTCTTTTGTATTTGTATTTGCTAGTCTCTGATTTCTTCAAAATGAAGTGGAATTGACTACTTACTGTCTTCAGTATTGATGGTGTTTTGAATTGGTGCCTATAGAGATGGATATTCAGAGTTCAAAAGTCAGGTGCTGAGAGCTTGTTTAAAGACAAAAATTCATGAAGGTATAGTTTGTGTTATAATTTTTGATGAGTCCTTTGGTTTTCTGTATTTTTGCCCCCTCTCTTTAAAATATCATTGAAATTTCAATAAATTTTTATTGAAATGTCAAAAAAAATTATGGGCATGGGCACTTCAATTTAAAATAAGTTGTTTAAATGCCATTTTTCACACGGCATCCCTAACCTGGCTTAAGGGACCTGGAAATCTCCACATCATAGACTAATTTCATTATTCTTAACTTTCAAATCTTCATGAAACAGTGAGAATATTGAACTCGATCTTTAATGAAACTAGGTGCAGCAGTCCCTCATTACTCCATTCACGTTGCAGTATTCATATAGTTGGTTAAACATATTAGTAAAAGAAAGGATCACAGCTTTGTCATTCAATATATCCTTCACATCAGTGTGCTTTGATGGAATCTCAGTGTAGTATTTCAATACAGGAATATATTTTATACACTGGGCTCAGTCAAATCTAATGTAAAGGTTGTATTTTCAGTACAGATGTGTGCACTGTCAACTTTAATTTCACAGTCTTGTGCTATTTCTTAGCCAATAAAATTATGATTGATTTCCTATGCAATTATATGTGCTGGACTAATGGTTTATTTATACTTGTAATCTCTAATCCATGTTCCTTGAAGAGCTATTTTTACGTTGGTCCTTTCTTGTTGAAGAATTCTAGGCATAAGAACAGAATATTGTTAATTATATAAGTGTATAGAACTTATACCATCTAAATGAATAAAAATGTAAGCTCATTTTAAAATTATAGTGTGGACATAATTACTCTGTCTTCCCCCAACCTCTTCTTTCTTTTGCATAAAGCAGCCCTCTTTTTTTGGAGGATGAACATCTAACATCGGGTCTGAATGAAAGCTGCCATCTTCCTTTGGCAGTAACCTCCCTGCCTGCTGTAATTTGTATAAAAGTGAGAACCTGACCTAGAATATACTGAAAATAGCACCCTGGCTCCATATACTGATAATAGCACCCTGGCTCCCAGCTGCGAAGATTGGCCTGGGGCAGGGATGTGGGGAAGAGGGAGCTGGCTATATCCCAAACCACTTTCCTGGGGTTTTTCAAATGAATTGAAGCTGGAAGGGAAGAGCTTTTTCCTTCCTAGCAGCAGAGCTGGGGACTCGTGAGCCAGGAGTTACTAGGAGACATTAATCTAGCCCATGATTCCCCAATTTCAGCGACCTTGCATTTTGCCGTGGGGGGCTGTCCTGTTTATTTTAAGATATTTAGCAGCATCCCTGACCTTTATCAACTAGATGCCAGTGGTACCTTTACCCATAACGTGGTTTCAAAAAATATCTCCAGACTCTATTAAATGGCCCCCATCTGAGAACCACAGAATGAGCCTCATGTAAGAGCAGGACTAGGTGGAAGTGAGGTCAACCTATTCGAGCAAAGTAGAAGATAAAGACAGAAGCAGAAATAAACCTGTTCAGAACCAGGTATGCCCAAGTGTACCCTTTTCCTTTTTGGTTATATAAGTCCATCATTTCCCATTTTTCTAAAGTAGTTGCTTTCTTTTGTCAGGTCGAATAAGAATTCTGAAACAATATCAGAAAAAGAGATGGGAAAACTGGGCCAAAGGCAATAAAAATAATCAATCAATAATAGGGTTTGATCAAGGCATAGATTTAACTGTGAGTTTTGAAAAAAAAATATAAGAACTTATAAACCTGTTTAAAGCAGACAAAGAAATTGATTATGAAACAGATGGTCAACAGCACGAGTAGAATCCTAAGAGTTCCAGAGTAATATAAAATTATCTTCAAGGTAGTAGTCTTGGGATGAGGCATAAGAAACGGGGAAAACACTTTTATTTGCATCTTCTTGAGATTATACACATGTCCAGTGATAATTTCCTATTTAAAGTTTGTGTCTGTGTGTGGTTCTCTAAAAAAGGAGCACATACTATTTTCTAGTCAACCAACTGCCAATAATAAAAAGAGAGAAGGGAAAGTACAAACTGTGAACCAGACACGTTAAGTAATATCCCCCCAAAATATCTTAAACCTGAACCCAATGACTCTAAAATTCACGAGTCAACCTCTATGATGATGACTTTCACCCAAGTACAACACAGGAAATAAGTTTCTTTCTTCCTAGGACTTTAGGTCAAAACAACAGAGCAATTCATCATTAATGTTTCCCTTTTGAATAGCCAGTTGAGGTAAAAAGATTTCAAATTCCCCTCCAGGTAACTGGAATGAAAGGAGGGAGTGGAATCCTTAGAAAGAAAGAAATACTATTACCTGGTTAGAAGCAATTGTACAAGATGGACTTGAACCACTTTCAAAATGTGCCAAGTCTATCACCAATTCCATATAGCAGGTACTGGCCTGTCCCACTTGAAATCCTTGTCTTTTTGTGAAGGCTACGTACCAGGGGGAAAGGTAACTGAACAGCAGGAAATCTGGTTTTTTGGGAAGCAGTTATTGAAAGAAGGCACGTGTGGAATGAAAAGTACCTATAAACTTTAGGGTAGATCTTTCCTTTAAGTAAAAGTCAAATGTGTTATTTTGTTGTTGTTAAATCTTTTTTTATGCTAAGGTATCCAGTAATCATATTTTCATATCACTAACAACCCAACCACCACCTCAGCACACATCACAACAACCAGTTCAAGAAAGCTACACCAGGAGTTCCACTTCCAGGATGACACTATAAGGAGCCCCGAGGACCCATTCCCCAGCAGTGAAAATTATAAGACATAGTCTCTTCATCAAATAGTACTAGGACTGGGCTTCCCTGGTGGCGCAGTGGTTGAGAGTCCGCCTGCCGATGCAGGGGACGCGGGTTCGTGCCCCGGTCCGGGAAG
>NW_006784867.1:730323-782851 GCF_000442215.2 Lipotes vexillifer | reverse complement strand
AAAAAAAAAAAAAAAAAAAAAAATAGTACTAGGACAACCGCATATCCTCATGTAAAAGATTGAAATTGGGCCCTTTCCACACATCATATGCAGTAATTGACTGAAACTGGCATCAAAGGCCTACATCTGAAAGTTAAAACTCTCTTTAGAAGAAAACATAGATCTGCATAACCTCTGATTTGGCAATGGCTTCTTAGATATGATACCAAAAGGCTAAGCAACAAAAGAAAAAATACACTAAACTTCACCAAAATTTAAAACTTCTATGCTTCAAAGTGCATTATCAAGAAAGTAAAAAGAAATATTTGCAAATCATAATCTGATAAGGGATTTGTATGTAGAACATATAAATAACTTTTACAACTCAATTATTAAAAATGGGCAAAGGATCTGAACAGACATTTCTCCAAAGGATATATATAAATGGCCAACACACCCACAACAAAAGATGCAACAGGAAATGCAAATCAAAACAAGACACCACTTCACCCATTAGGATGACTACAATAAAATAAAATAAAATAAAATTTAATTAAAAAAATAATAAGTGCTGGTGAGGATGTGAAGAAATTAGAACTCTCATACACTTCTGGTAGGAATGTAAAACAGTGCAGCCACTTTGGAAAACAGTCTGGCAGCTCCTTAAATGGTCAAATACAGTTGTGATATGACCCAACAATTCCACTCCTAGGTATAGGCCCAAGAGAAATTAAAACATACATTCACACAAAAATTTACATACCAATTTTTATAGCAGCATTATTTATAATAGCCAAAGCTGAAAACAACCCAAATGTCTATCAGTGAAAAAATAAACAGATAAATGGACACATACACACACACACACACACACACACACGCACCCCAGAATATTTTTGGCTATAAAAAAGAATAAAGTACTGACAAATGCTACAACAGGAATGAACCTTAAAAACACTATGTTAAGTGATAGAAGCCAGTCACAAAACATCACATATTATATGATTCCATTAACATGAACTACTATCTAGAATAGGCAAATCTATACAGACAGAAAGCTGATTAGTGGTTCCTCAGGCCTGGGGACATGGGGGAAGGAGTTACGGATATGGAGTGTTAACCAAAATGTATGGGGTTTCTTTATGAGGTGAGATGCTGAAAAACCAGAAGCAAAGTAAGTAACTATAAACAAGAAAATGGCTGCACAAATCACTACAGATTCAGACTATGAAATACTGTGCAGCCATTTAAAAAATGTATAAGAGCTATTCTTGACTTTGAAGGATTTCCACAAGATATTGTGAAGTGAGGAAACAAAAGGCAAAATAGTATGTATAATATGACCTCATTTTTATAAAACAAAGCTAAAAACTGTGTGTGAGGGAGTGTGTATGTGTGTGTGTAAGTCTGTATAGGATACTATGAGCATGGAGCAATGTAAGAAAGGATACGTATTAGTTAACATGTGTAGCCTGTGTGTGCGTGTGGTGTATACGTGGGATAGCAGTCGTGGATAGAAAGGGGGAGAGAAGGGAGGAAAGGCATACAAAGCTAAAGTTTTGTTGAGATATAATTGAAATATAACATTTAAACGTTTAAGGTGTGCAACACAACGATCTGGTTTATACATAGCAAAATGATTACCATAATAAGATTAGTTAACATCCATCACCTCACAGATACAACCAAAACCTTGACAAGAACTTTTAAGATCTATTCTCTTGTCAACTTCAAACACGCAATAGTATTAACTACCATCATCATGTTGCACATTACATCCCCAGGCCTTATTTATCTTATAACTGGAAGTTTGTACCTTTTGGCCACCTTCACCTAATTCCTCTACTCCCACCACCACTTCCCTCTGGCAGGTGTTCTAAGTTTCTGTATCATTTAATAACCTGTGAGTTGGAGATTATTATCTCTACTTATTATCTCCATTTGAGTTCAAGATTATTATCTTAGGATGGGGAAATGAAGTTTGGTGTGGTTAAATGGCTTGCAAAACAATATGGTTGGGGCCATCCTGATAGGAAGGACTCTCACCCAAAATTTGTTTTGTATGTCAAGACCGGTGATGCCATGAACACACCAACAGGGTATGAAAAGGTTTATCACTCATATAATGAGGCTTCCTGGGGAGAGTAGGGCTGGCCTCTCAAGCTGTTTGAAAATGTCTTGAGACCTGGGAAAGGAGACTGGCTTGGGGTTTTTATGATGGTTAGAGGGTGAGCCCCTGCATGCTGGAAGGAGGCTGTATGGTTTGAACTTCCTGTGAGTACCGAAAAAGGGAGCACTCTTTTGGCCTTAGCAGCTTGTCCAGACACGGGGCAGGAGAGGAAAAGGGAGGTGAGGCTTAAAAGCTGTCAGCAGTCAAACATCAGAAAATGAAGCCAGGGCTTTCCTGGTGGCACAGTGGTTGAGAGTCTGCCTGCCGATGCAGGCGACACGGGTTCGTGCCCTGGTCCGGGAAGATCCCACATGCCGCGGAGCGGCTGGGCCCGTGAGCCTTGGCTGTTGAGCCTGCGTGTTCGGAGCTTGTGCTCCGCAATGGGAGAGGCCACAACAGTGAGAGGCCCGTGTACCGCAAAAAAGTTTAAGCCAGATTCTTTATCACAAATGGTTTAAAAATTGTACATGCCAGTATTTAAGAAAAATGTTTAGCTTTATATTTATATAGGTGTTTGTGTATCTCTTGTTTCAGTTAAGATAATCTAAATGTCTAGTTTATGTGTGTGAGACACTTATTTAAGTGCTAATAACCAAATGGTACTTAAAGTCATACATGTAAGGTAACAGGCATGACTAAATACCTCAAACTTTACTCAAAGTTTTGAGAAATATATATTTCCAAAAATTGCCAAATATTAGGATAACCAATACATTCAATTTTTAAATATAGCCATAAAATGAATATAAAATTACTCTGTATGATAAATATTACTAGAATGTAAGCCTGGAGAATAAAGTGAGTGTAATATGTCTTTATCATTATCATCATAAGCACCTGCAATTGTGCCTTACAAAGAGTAGACCCTTAACAAATAAATGGGAGAACAAATTTGATAAACACTGTGTACATTAAAAAATAAAGCTAGATGTGAATTGTGAAGAGTATGTAAAAAAAAATACCAAAAAAAAGAATAAATTTACTAGTGGGAAAATGACTGTATAAGGAATTCTAAATAGAAACTCAAAAAATAATTTATCTTCGTAATCTTTAAACAGTTACTTAACTTTTAATAAACCAACTTTTGAAGTTATCATTAATGTTTAATAATATTTAATCATTTTTGCATATTTACTTTGAATTCCTAATATCAAAGTAAATAGCATTTCAGAGAAAATTATGATGAAATAACGGTGAATACATAGGATACTTGTTAACATACACTGGATTCATATTAGAATCTGCTTCAGAGGCTTGAGCTACTAGTAGAAAAAGAACACACACAAGTCATTTCATATTAAACTTTTTATTAAAACTGAGTCTTTACAATATATTTAAAATGACATGTTCCACAGACAAGTATTTAAGAAAAAAACTTTTTAATGTATAATTATTGGTATACAAATTTAAGAACATAGTTAAAACTAAGCTAAATATTTATATGTATATATATATCCAAATTCATATGAATGCTCTGGAACACCTGAGTTTTAAGTTGTTGGTTTTCCAGATAGTGTGAAACACTTTTCGTCCACTTTAGAAAGGACCTAGCCCATCCAGAAAGAATAACTTTGGTTAACCTTGGTTATCTCCCAAAGATCACAGAGAAGTCTTCAATGCGATTACGATTTATCTTCAGAGGCTTCTTCCAAGTGGAGATCTGTCTGTGATGTAAGGAAGGATTCCCATGTAGCAAGGCACTAAATAATGGAAACACACCATGAGGAGGTCAACAGTAGTTCACTTTTACCGTTAGAAGGATTAATAAATCCTTACATATCTGTTCCTATAGCAATCTGCCCTACTCCTCTCTCCCACAGGCTTGCCAGGATCCCTGTCATTTTCTACATATTTTAATTGTTGCTAAATAAGAGGAAAACATAAAAGGTTAAAAAATTAGCATGGATTAGTTTGCTGAAATAATCCACTATTCCCCCATTGTCAGGAGAGAAAACAGATCTATAATAAACTGTGGAGGGAAAGATGGACCATTTGGATCTGAGGGGGCAGGCATTAAGCATCTAGACAGAGGAGTAGTGATACAAGCATGGCTTAATCAGATTTGAATCCTACTATATCAAGTGTGAGTTTGTGCAAACTGATTAATCTCTATTATAGTTTCTTCAGCTATAAATTAGGTTAATGACAATACTTACCAGTAAAGCAATCGTGAAAATAAAATTTACATAACCTGTATAAATCTCTATGCAGAATGCCTGGCTCAAAGTAAGTATTCAAAAAATTAGCAATGATTATATTATGATGGTCTGCTGGGACTAGGTGGTGAGATAGTCATTAATGTGCCCAGGAAACGAATCAAGGTGACCTAATTGATATCTACAGAACAAAAGAGAATATGTATCTTTTTCCATGTGCATGTAAAACATTTACCAAAACACACCATATTCCAGGTTATACAAGACATCTCAATAAATTTAAAAAGAATCAAGTTATATGAGGTTTGTTCTCTGAACATAATGAAATTAACTTAGAAATCAGCACTTGAAAGATATCTGAAAAATCCCCAAATATCTGAGATCTAAACAGGACACTTATAAATAAGCCCCGTGTCAAAGAAGAAATCAAAAGGTAATCTAGAAAGTATTTTATTTTAAACTGAATGAAAATGAAAATACAAAATGTATAAAAAATTGTGGAATGCCACTGAAGTAGTAAATAAAGAGAAATTTATACACTAAACACCTTCATTAGAAAAGAAGAAAGGGTCTTAAATGACTTCAGTTTCCACCTTAAAAACTAAAAAAGAACAAATTATAACCAAAGTAAGCAACAGAAGAAAAAAAAAAACAGAAAAGATAGAACTGTGACTCAATGAAAGAGAAAAACAATGAAACCAAACATTGAATCTTTGAGAAGATTAATAAAATTGATAAACTTTTAGCCAGACTGTTCATAAAAGAAGAAAGATGACACAAATTACCAACTGTTAGGAATGAGAGAGGTGACATCTCTTTAAATTCTACTGAAGGAAAAAAAGAAAATATTATTGAAAACTTTATACCTATACATTTGAGAACTTAAATGAAACCAATGAAAAGATACAAACTACCAAAACTCACTCTAGAAAAAATAGATAATTCAAATGAATTTGAATTTGTTGTTAAATATCTTTCCACAAAGAACACTTCAGGCCCAAATGGTCTCACCAGTGACTTCTACCAAAAACTTAAGGAAGAATCATATTAATTCTACACAAACTCTTCCAGAGAACTGAAGAGAAAGGAATGCTTTCCAACTTACCAAAGACATTACAAAAGAACAAAACTACAGACCACTATCCCTCATAAACATAGATGCAAAAATTATAAACAAAATTTTAGCAAATCAAATCCAGCAATCTATAGAAAGAATTATATTTCATGACCAAATGGAGTTTATCCCAGGAGTGTAAGATTGGATTAATGTTCAACTATCAATCAATGTAACTGACTGTATTAAATGTAATTTATTATCATCTCAATAGACATGGAAAGACATTTGTCAAATTACAATGTCCATTTCTTACATTAAAAAAAAATTCTCAACAAATTAGGAACAGATGGGAATTTCTACAACTTGAGGAAGAACATCTACAAAATACCTACAATTAACATCATATGGAGAAATGCATTAAATATTAGCAGTTATTAGTATTTTATTTCTTTTCAATGCCAAGAAAACAATTTTTAATTCAGCTTTATAGATACTCAAAAATCTCCTTCACCAAATTTTGAGTATAAAAAAGAAGGAAATACAAAAATACCTAAATACAGATAATGTTTAAAAATCTAGCCACAACATTTACAAAACGATGAAAACTATGAACTGGGATTGAAGGGCCGATAGAGAACCATGGTTCACCTTTGGAAAGAGCCCTGTTTCCCTTGCGAACCTGATTTCTGGCCTCTTCTGCAAATCCATACGTTATCTACTATCTGGTAACCCTGCGGGGCAGGCCAAAGCAATTACTGCTTTCAGGAGATATCATATCTTTTTGATAACTCTGCCAAACTATCATTTAAAAAATCTTTGAACATATTCAAGGTAAAATAAAAATCTGAGCAGTGTGCTCTATTTAGAATTCCTGTCAAATAAGGGATCCAAATTGCACCAAAGATGGTATTAATCCTAATGTGATGAAACTTCTATCATTGTCATATTCTTCAACTCTCCTAGTTTAGTAAGTGTCTAAGGAAGATCAGCCCTCCATGCTGATTAGTGTTGTGAATTAGCATTTTCATTTCTAAAGCAAATCCTAAAAATGACAGTGAGACATGGTGAAAGAAACAAATTAGCTACTTAACTATCTCCCTACCATCCACCATACGAAAGGCCGAAAAACAATTTACATATTTTGAAATACAGATTATAGAACACTAGCACAGAAAATCAAGAGAAGTATCATGACAACGGCTGAATATCTATATGAACACTTGGTCAGGCATTATAATGGTTGTTTTATCACATATTACCTTCTTTAAACCTCACAGTGACTACTATGAATCTTATTTTATAGATGAGAAGGCTGAGGATCAAATGGTTAAGTATGTCTGTGATATTACAAACCTGATAAGAGGTATAGCCATTCATTAGCAAACGGAAAATAACCAATCTCTTGAATGACCACCAGGATACATGGATACATTTAATAAGTCATTGGCCCATCAAGATGAGACACCTTTTTTTTTTTTTTTGAGGCACCTTTCTTTTACATAGTAGAAGAAGGACCATTTTGGAGGGCAGGTGAGTAAAAAAAAAATGCATAATTGCAGGGAGATCAACTTTTTAAAAAAAAAATGTATTTGTTTATTTTGGTTGCATTGGGTCTTTGGTGCTGCACGCGGGCTTTCTCTAGTTGTGGCAAGCAAGGGCTACTCTTCGTTGAGGTGCGCGGGCTTCTCATTGCGGTAGCTTCTCTTGTTGCAAAGCACGGGCTCTAGGTGCATGGGCTTCAGTAGTTGTGGTGTGCGGGCTCAGTGGTTGTAGCACACGGGCTTAGTTGCTCCACTGCATGTGGGATCTTCCCGGATCAGGGATCGAACCCATGTGCCCTGCACTGGCAGGCAGATTCTTAATCACTGTGCCACCAGGGAAGTCCCAAGGGGATCAACTTTTAGGAAGGAGTATATATGCAGGTTGAGTGTGTAGAAATTGATTCCTTACATACCTCTTAGAAATTTTTATGTATTTCCAGGAGTATGTATACCCTTTGAAGATGACTGAGTTAATACACGCCAGGCATACAGTAAGGGCTCAGTAAATGCAGAGACCATAGAGAAGAAAGGTACTTTACTACTGATGCAAATATGCTGCTCATCATAAACACTGCATTTTTCAATCTGAATATTCATCAACTGACATCCTGGCTTCTACTGATCCCTAAATTTGTTACTGTTAAGTTTTGCTATAAATTATAAGCCTGATCCCCACTCAGGTTGCTGACCATCAGATTTCTGGATCTACAAAACTGAGGACATGCTCTGAACTGTGTAGCTCTTGAAGCTACCAATCTTCTTTTGGAATTTTGATATTTACTAACTAAATATGTTAACTGCCTCCTCCTGCCAATGTTTAATATTAACCTATTACCGGATATGTTGCTCATTTACCCAGTTAATGTACATAAATCTATTTTAAAATAATGAATGATAATCTCTACAACTCCTTAAAGCTTTTTAGTCTTTCTTGCTTTTCTTGGATTTCTGAGTATGAAAAACTAAGTAAAAACTCAAGAAATGGATTGTTTATACCACATATACCACATAAATAGTTTAGTTCAGTATTCACTACATCCAGGACTGTGATAATTGGAGGATATAAAGAATCATCAAAATGACAACAACAAAAAAATCTCAAAATCTAGTGTGAAACTTCCTTATAATTATAAATTATATATATACATATATTTTTATTTATTTATTTATTTATTTATTTTTTTGCATTACGTGGGCCTCTCACTGTTGTGGCCTCTCCTGTTGCGGGTGTCCCCTGCATCGGCAGGCGGACTCTCAACCACTGCGCCACCAGGGAAGCCCATAAATTATATTTTTTAAAAATGTATTTCTGCAGACTTCTCTGGTGGTGCAGTGGTTAAGAATCTGCCTGCCAATGCAGGGGACATGGGTTCAATCCCTGGTCTGGGAAGATCCCTCGTGCCATGGAGCAACTAAGTCTGTATGCCACAACTACTGAGCCTGTGCTCTAGAGCCCGCAAGTCATAACTACTGAGCCCACTTGCCACAACTACTGAAGCCTGTGTGCCTAGAGCCCGTGCTCTGCAATAAGAGAAGCCACCACAATGAGAAGCCCACACACCGCAACGAAGAGTAGCCCCGGCTCACTGCAACTACAGAAAGCCCGTGTGCAGCAATGAAGACCCAATGCAGCCAAAAATAAATAAATAAAATAAATAAATTTATTTTAAGAAAAAGAAGAAAAAGATGTTAAAACAATTATTTGAAAAAGATGTATTTCTGTTATTTGGCTTCTCACTGTTTTCTATCAAGGAATTGATTTTTTCCCACTTTTAAATCATTATAATTAGTGAAGCAAACTAATATCAAAATTAGAGTAACAATAAAAAATACCCAGTGTCACGGGTGGCCTGACCTTCAATCATACCCATCAGCTCATTCTAGTTTTAGATTCTCATATTGTCATAAGAGAATCAACAACAATTCCACTTCTAGTTGAATAATGTGTCATGATTTTCCATACACATTATTTTATTTGATACAATACTTCGACAAACTCAAGTAATTGCATCTTATAGTTAAGGGAACTGTGATCCACTGAGTCCAGCACTCTTTTCTAGTGCCCCATGTTTCCACTGCAGTAAAAGTAAGTCCATAAATATGTTGAACATATTTATTGGCAGGACATTGCGTGACCAGAAAGCAAGTTGATCACAAATCCTCGTTAACTGAGAATGCAGTGCACACGTTTTTCCAGGTGGCTCCAGTTTTCAGACAAAGACCAAAAACTGTAGCTTCTCTATAAAGGGCAGGACTGGGAAAGAGGCTGTACCGTTAGAAAAGTGAGCCAGAACTAGGGCAAACAGGCCTGACAGGTAAACAAAAGCCCTTTTGTCCCAAAACACATTCTTAAATACTTCTCAAATACACAGACAGAATATTTAGAAAATAAGTTTTAATTCCAAAACTCTTCTTGAAAGTAAATCTCTTGCTACCCCAGTAAAGTAGTGATGACATTTTGCCATTAGAAAACGTAAATGTCCCTTTAGTTCTCATAAGTAGGTAGTGATCACACAAGCAGATGTGATCAAGTGTTCTAAAGAATGAATGATAACAAAAATGGTGTTTCTGTAGATATAGCTTCCAATGAAAACTTCCACATTTAAGAATCAATATTTTCTCAAGATGGTGGGATATGAAGAGGTTCTGTTCCACAGTCTGACTTCAGGCAAATCTTTTCATTTCTCTGGGCCTATTCGCCCATTCATAGAATGGGGGGGTTGGACCATGTGTGTCCGTTAACTTTCATCCTAGAACCTAAAGTGGCCAACACAAAAATAAACAAATGCAACCTAATTATTAACTTAAAAGCTTTTGCACAGCAAAGGAAACCATAAACAAAACGAAAAGACAACCTACAGAATGGGAGAAAATATTTGCAAATAATGCAACCAACAAGGGAATAATCTCCAAAATATACAAAGAGCTCATACAGCTCGATATCAACAAAACAAACAACCAATCAAAACAGGGGCAGACCGAAGATCTAAATAGACATTTCTCTAAAGAAGACATACAGATGGCCAAAAGGCACATGAAAAGATGCTCATTATCACTAATTATAATTAGAGAAACGCAAATCAAAACTACAGTGAGGTATCACCTCACACCGGTCAGAATGGCCGTCATCAAAAAGTCTACAAATAATAAATGCTGGAGAGGGTGTGGAGAAAAGGGAACCCTCTTAAACTGTTGGTGGGAATGTAAATTGGTGTAGCCACTATGGAGAACAGTATGGAGGTTCCTTAAAAAACTAAAAATAGAGCTACCATATGATCCTGCAATCCCACTCCTGGGCATATATTTGAAGGAAGCCATAATTCAAAAAGATACATGCACCCTAATGTTCACTGCAGCACTATTTACAAGAGCTAAGACATGGAAGCAATCTAAATGTCCACTGACAGACGAACAGATAAAGAAGATGTGGTATATATACACAATGGAATATTACTCAGCCATAAAAAAGAATGAAATAATGCCATATGCAGCAACATGGATGGACCTAGAGACTATCATACTAAGTGAAATAAGCCAGACAGAGAAAGAAAAATATCATATGATATCTCTTATATATGCAATCTTAAAAAAAAAGATACAAATAAACTTATATACAAAACAGAAATAGACCCACAGACATAGAAGACCAACTTATGGTTACCAAAGGGGAAAGCAGTTGGGGGGTTGGATAAATTAGGAGTTTGGGAATAACAAACACACATTACCATATATAAAATAGATAACCAGCAAGGACCTACTGCATAGTACAGGGAACTAGACTCAATATTTTGTAACGGCCTATAAGGGAAAAGAATCTGAAAAAGAAAAATATATGTATGTATAACTGAATCAGTTTGCTGTACACCTGAAACTAACACAACATTGTAAATCAACTATACTTAAATAAAAATTTAAAAAATGAAAAAAAAGTTGGCAAATGAGATCACATACAATTTGTAAATATGCCTTGTTCTATTTGGCTTGACACAGTGTGGAAAGGCATCAAACATAACATTTTACCTCTCCCCTCTGTATTTGATATTTATAAGGTAATTGTCACTATAAATAATTTCCAAAGGTAAGATTCAGAAACACATGAGAAATATTTTCAATTACTACTACTGCTACTATTACTACTAATAGTTTACATTTATCAAAACCTTATTATGTGCTAGGCATTGCATTAAGAACTTAACATATATTTTTCTTATTTATTTACTTATCTATCCAGCAGCTTTCAAACATATTTTCTATATTGGCTATTTCGGGCTCAAGTAAAATAAGTAGTGACTTAAGGGATAAACTAGTTGAGACTCCTGGAAAGGTATTTATGAGTATAAAAGCTTCAAAATGATTTACTTTTAGTGACTTACTGGGAATATTAAATTTTGCTTCTAAGACTTTCCTTTCATCTTTCTTTATTCCATTATATACATACATACATATTTTAATACCAAATAAAGCTGATGTATATACTATTATTTTTAGCACTTTATAGATAAGGATGCTGAGGTCCACTGAAATAACGAAAAGTCTTCAAGGTCTCTGAGCTTAAAAGTCACAAGTTATGCCTGTCCAAAGCCCATGCTCTTAGCCACCAGATGATAATGCCAACATAAAGTCTGATATCTCCATAGGTAATGCTACCACACTGTTCATGGAACAGCTAACAGAAAACCTAGTCTTATCCAAATTATCACATAAGTCAAATTAATAAAATATTATCTATATATCTCTGCTAATAAAGTAAAATAAACATATATTTGCCTAAAACAATAACAATGATATCTATTATTGTAAAATGTAATAAAAGCCAAGCCTTACCATGTACCCCTTTTGAAACCAGAAATTTCCATATTAAGTCAAAGTTGTTGTGCTTCTAGTTTTCCTACTAATCTAAAAGTATCTTTTATACAGTGCCATAATAATTGCATCTCTCTTAATAAACTAAAACTGAGAAATATGACTGAGTGTCCTTTACGTACTTTAATGCTGTCTCAAATGATCTTGGGCACAGACAACATCACCTACATTTGAGGAAACACTGAAGCTCAAATATGTAAACATCTCCATACTAGGCCAATATCACTGCAAAATAAATTACATTATAAAAATTGTAGGCTATGCCTAAAATGAGGGCAATGGAGTGTGTAACATTTTAGTAATTGTTTTTTTTTATCATCTAAACCAAACAGTAATGAAAACTTTCAGGAGCTGCATATTTAAACATTTTTCTAATATGTAATCAATCCAGAAAGAAATTAGAGATTATGTTACAAATGGAAAGCAACTTCTATTATTTTGCAATGGCTCAAAATTATTCATTAAATTTCATTTTTGAAAAAGTCTAAATTCAGAAGAACCTGCCAACTTACAATTTGAGAAATGTCAATAACTTCAAAATAACAATACTTGCATATTTTATTCTAAAATTACTTTTACATATCTCTCAAGAACATAGTAATAAGTTTGGATTTGTAAATACTGCAAATACTTCAATGACTGCAACAGTTAACACAAAAAACTCATTAGCGACAAACGCCATCTTGTGGTCCATTTAAAAACTAATTTTCTAGTATTAGTCTGTAGATCTTAACTCAAGATCTGCTAAAGATAGAAAAAGCCTTAGATACGAATAACTCCACTTCTGTCATTTTTAAATGTGGAAAAATTGGGGCTCCAAAAGATCTAATACATTGGAAATCTTTATAGAAAGAATACGAGAGCCAAATTTTCATATCTTTTCAACTCATACTTTTCTATTCCATATCATCATTGTTTTTTAGCAATAACAAACCAATTACATGGTTTGTCCAGTTTAGTACCCCAGCCACTTCAAACACCAAGCTTATCTGTGTTTGCTTATCAAACATGGAAATACAACAAACTAAAAAGAAGAGCACATTTACTTTCGGATTACTGGAAAACTATCAGGGCACAGCTATGATGTTTAACTACATTATTTTAAAGCATTTCACACATGTCTTCTAATTTTATTCTCCTAAAGACCTGTGAGGGATGTGTGTGGATAGGGGATGGAGGAAGAGGAGGACCATCAGTACCACCTGACTGTTGTGGCCTCTCCTGCTGCGGAGCACAGGCTCCGGACGCGCAGGCTCAGCGGCCATGGCTCACGGGCCCAGCCGCTCCGCAGCATGTGGGATCCTCCCGGACCGGGGTACGAACCCGTGTCTCCTGCATCGGCAGGCGGACTCTCAACCACTGCGCCACCAAGGAAGCCCGGTACCACTTTTTGACAGATTAGAAAACTGGGTATAGAGAAGATATGATGAAGATTTTACAATTAGTGGCAGGCACTCTGATATCCAACTTTAAATTTTTTCATTAGTAAACCCACCTTCTTTTTTCAAGATATTACATCATGCAGTGTGTGCATGTGTGTTTTAAATCATTTCTTCCTTTTCTTTACAGGAACTATATATTGGTCCATAGTATATAGTCTGCCATTTATGAAGAACAATAAAAAGAATATTCTTGATTCAGAATCTAGATAATTTTAGAAATTATTTCATTATCATATGTAACCGCCTATTCAAGTATTTGATAAACTTAACTACAGAAAAAGTTATCCAATCCAAAGGATGGGAAGAGGCACAGACTGTCTATGCTATGGCATAACTGTCCCTTTTACATCTAAGCTCAAATTCGCTTGTACATTTAATTGAGAAATAACTATCTCACAGAATGAGACTGGTGAAAATGTTTTTAATAGAAGTTTTTAAGAAAGCAGAAACCTGCGAAACAACAAAAGCTTTAAAATTACATGAACTATAATAAAAGATGTACACAGTTATGTGGAAACAAGAGCTATAGCTATGGCTTTGGAATATGCAATTCAGGACAGAAATCATCACTTAATAAAACAACAAAATAGTTAATTACATAATACTTTAGAATTCTAAAAATGATAAACACTCGATTTTTAAGATTTCCTTAGAAGTAAATAAAAGTCAGGCCCTGGTGCATTTAAACTGAATTCTACAATTAACTGTGCTTTATATACATTATAATACTTGAATATTAATCAGATTATAAATGTTTAAATGAGAAAAGACACTACCTATGTTAAGTGTAAGAGATGAACAGACTTTTAGAAAACAGAAGGAAATTTAGAGCAGTGCTTCTCAAACTATCTGCAATGATGAATAAGTCTTTTTCTTTAAATCTGCTGAGGACCATTAAGTGATCCTACTGAGCTGACTAGTTTGCACTTCATGCCACAAGAAATCACCACAAAAGCTGGATAATACTCTAATTGGCCTATACCTTATTCAACATAAGTCTAATAATCACCCACTTGGATGTCATGACAATGTCTAATTGCTATAGAAGATTTCAACTGATTATGTTTAGTTTCTGAATCTATCATGTTATAAATCTGTAATTAACAATTTATGAATTGGACATTAGTCCACAGTTTAAGTAGTATCACTTTAGAGATCAACAGAATTACCTGAAGTTTCCTAAATTGTGTTCCATGACAGGCTAATCCTATAAGAAGAAATGCGGACCTAGTCAAAGAAATTATGTCTTCAGATTCATAAACCATATAAGCACATAAAAGACTCTGAGAACTTTAGTAAAAACGCCTGTTTAACTTTAATTCAAACTTATTTGACTACAGAACCTATCTTTTCTTTCACGATTAACACCCATTAACATTACAAAAACTAATTTCCTATAAAATGCATTCAGAAATTCTAGTACAGATATAATTTGTCTGTACAGAATTGTTATTCAACAACTGCTTAAAAACTCCCAGTGGCAGAGAACTTATTTCTTTGCATTGCAATTTAATGTAATTTAGAGAATTTTAACACATAGGAATTAATTCCTTCTGTGAATTCAAATTATACAATTTCCAAAAGTTGGTGCTAGATATGTTTTCTGAAGCAACAATAAAACATGTACTCCTTCCATGACTGCCCTCCAAATACCTTTCTTCTTTTTCAATTCCTTCAATGAAGATGCATTTCTTAGACCACTATCACCATGATAACCTTATTCTGACTACATCTTAGTTTGCTAATATTACTATCAAAATGCATCATCAGGTCTGAATTCAGTATTTTGAATAGCTACTAAAGAATGGAGATCATTATTTTGTTCTAATTTTTTTTTAAGTCAAAAGTGTCTTCTAATATAAAAAGACCTCAATATGCCTCTTATGAAAGTTAAGTTTTGAAAAAAGCAAATTTCAGTGTGGTCACCAAGATAAAGACCCAGTAAATTAAATGACTTAACGTCTGCAAAGTATATATCATTCTACATGCTGAAGATAATCTTATCGCAAAGTAATTCTGGCTTGAGTATAAGGATTCTTTGTGCGGGGTGTTGGTAGAAGTTGTTAGAAGTAGATTTACTACTTGGAATACGACCTTGTCATCAATGTAGAGGATAACAATTAACATTATCTGCTGTGACAGAGGAGCATTCATTTGTATCACTGAAAAGCTGTATCAAATTATTGAGGTGTAAGTTTAAAAGGTCAGTTGGCTACAACAGAACAGTGTTTTAAGCCAAGTGGAACTGAAATTTACTGTCAAGAGCTCATATTTACCTAAACTTCTTCAGATGGTTTTACAATAAAAGCTCTAATGAACATTTTTACCAGTTTCCTAAGTATTTTCTAGAGACTATTTCAGACATTAATTCCATAAATGACTTCGGTGAAAAAATAAATCTGAGATCTTAAACAAAGGTGAACAGATGTTTTTCCTAGGGAGTTTCTTAGAAACTTTAATGTGCTAAGATGCATTGCCAAACTTCTCCATAAAGTGAAACAGTATAACCTAAAAGGAAGACACTTGGCTATGAAGTTGTCATATCCAATGACAGCCAAAGTAAAATCAATAGAAGCAAATGATTGTGTGATCAAGTATGTCCTTAAATATACAACAATTAGAGACCCAAAGAACTATGCCCTGGGACTTCCTCTGCCATTTGTAATAGTTGATTTAAAAAATTTATAAAATGTCTTTAATGTAGAGTTCCCTCAGTTCAATTTATAATTCTCACCTCTTCACTCATTCAGGATTCCTGGTACAATCTATCAAACTGAGAAGGAAGCTCTGCAGCCTCTGTGATAGCTATTCTCCATAGATGCCTCCCCCGCAACCAAGCAACCATAATAGAGGACCATAATCGCCTCCCATGAGCAATCCAAGCAAGTGTTTTATTGATGATTTTGTTTCCATAATCGATGGTGAAGCTTCTTATCAGACAGTGAGAATAAAAAGTTTTAGCCTTAGGATGACACAAGGTTATTCCATCTGTTTCCCTTGTTCTAATCATTATTACTGTGTACCTTTATATTCTATTTGAAATAGGAATTGATTGCTCCCCCCAAAAATAATATCCATAGGATAAATGGTAAAGAGGACAAGATTAATCACTAAACAATCAATAGTGTTGGTCTCTTTACTCAAAATACAAAGGGAAAAACTCCTAGGTATTCAATGGATTGTCATTTAACAGCATTAAGAAGATGAAAACTTAAGTGTTTTTCTTTTGATGAAGATGACCATCCCTAAATGAATTGGATGGTGCCTAGAAGAGTAGTGTAATGCTGCCTGAATTTGCTAATCCAGACATTCAGGCTTCTAATGAGTGCCTCCCATTGAGTAAAAAAGTAAATAATGTGGACACAAGAACATAATGAATTGGAAAATTTAGCTAGCATAAAAATGGTCAGGTTGAGTAGATATCTAAGCATCTTAGCCTCTCAAGCTGGTGGTGTGTTTACTTTCCAGGAAATCTATCCTACCCATTAATGGAAATCTACTGAATCCCCTAGGGTATATAATGTAGTTCTGAAACATTCTTCAAATAGTTCCAAAGATAGACTGCTTTTCTGAAGGGCTGTTTTAGCACCATCAGATCTGTCTTCCTCGGTCCTAGGGATTAGGTCAGGTACCAGCTTTAGTAAATGTTATGAGGCATGACTGTAAAAAGAAAAGTACCCTGATATGGATTCAAAAATCCCTGTCCTAGATAACTTTGAATTATTCCAGCTCTAGCTAAATTCTTTATTCTTATGATTTGGAAAGGGAGTTGAGACACATTAACCTTAAAGAAAGTATCTGTTTACTCTGTTTCATCCTAAGAGACTGTCAATATAAAAATATAATTTAAATGGTTCAACATAGACCAACTTTTACGCCTCTCTCCCAATATTTAAAAGGAAAACTCAAAAACTACAGGTCATTCCTTAGGACCAAAATGATACTAAACAACTACAGCTGGTTAAATCCTTAATCACTTCCATCCTTCTCTTTATAAGAAAGGTTGTTACTAAGAGTTGAGCAGTGTAAGGTGATTGTGTATGGTGCGTAGAAATTACAGAGGTTAACTATTTTGGAAACAGGTGTCATTGTTTCAGTATTTCCCAAAACCTTCTCTGGAGCTAATCTGAGTATTCACCTAGGAAAGAAAAGTAGCCTGCATTTCTCCTGGGTGAGCAGAAGTCTGTCGATCTTTCTCTACGTAAATCAGTTTAGAATTAAAGGCTTCATCTAGGGCTTTGTAAGCACTGCTTTTGGGCTGATAAAGGAAAGGCTTTGCAAGGGTCATTGTAAAAAGAACACACCAGCCTTCTCTTTTTGTGGCAATGGATAGCTAATGTTTTATTATCTCTTCAAATATATTGAATTTTAGTTACCTTTTATTTGTATTTGCCTAAATTTTGCAACTTACATTTTCATTCTCCTTTGATGGAGAGAACAGGAGGGAAATAGAAATGAAGTCGTTCTGTTTTCTCAGTTTCCATAACATGGTTTCCATTAGAGATTCACATTACTAATTTTATTAGAGTTTATTAATTCCTAATTTTCTTGCTTCCAAAAGAGGCTCCTCACACCTACTTCCATTTGACTTTGGTACTATTTGGAAGTCATTCCATTTTTTTCCAAAACCTCACTTCTTCCTGAAATGTGCCCTTCCTGATACTGTTTCTCTGTATTCATCTCTGACTGTATCTCTCTCTTTACATCTTTGTCTTTCATAGTCCATGGTCCACAGATGTAATCGTATCTGATTCTTTAACTGCTTCACTCCTTTTATTACTTTTTAGAATTGTTCATTCCTCTTATGTCATATTCTCTTTTTGAGTCTGTGATGCTGAAATTATACTTTTCTGTAATTTTTTCAAATCACTTTACTAAATTCTACGCAATATGACTGAAAATGGCCAGGGTTTCCTTACTTTGCTTTCCTTTGACCTCCCAGATTTTGAAAATGGTACTTTCTCCCCACGTTTCTGTCATGTTACATAACCTTCCTCTTTGTTGGATGGAATTAGATCTAGAGAAGCTCTTCGCTCTAACTGTTCCTTTTAATTCATGTAGATGAACAGAAAGTCCATAATTTATCTGAGTCCCAATTTTTTAAAAAAGAATGAAATTTCAGACAGAAATCTAAATGCCACTCATCAAAATCTTGCTTAGCTGGCAGTTTTATAATCATTACCAATATAGATTAACCTCTTAAAGTCACAATGCTTGGGAGCTATCTTTACTTGGACCAGGGTGTTCTAAATATTCACAAAAATTTTAAAAATGTTCCAAAGCATGCAGTGCACCACTTAATTTAAAACAAGCAACTCTTTTGCTAGAGTTTATTTTACCATTCCCCAATGTAATAAAGAATACATTTCTAAATAAGAACTATACTTGAAGAACTTCTAGAACATTCAATGCTTATCTATTACTTACTTTGTAGAACTGCTATGATACCTATTTTCTAAATTTTCTCTACTTTTTAAATGGTCCATATATAGCTGGACTTGGAATTTAGGAAAGCATTAGTTGTACTATTGATTTGGCTTGATGGTGAATGCTTGTAATGATTTTTTTTCTTCATTTATCTTAGAGAAGACGTCCTATACTATAATTGCTTTTCTGCCTCCTAGATGTCCATGTAGATACATATATTTTTATTATTCAGTATTGATAGAACCCTTCTATTAAGTCAGTTCATTACCATTCAAGCAAAAAAAACTAATTTAAATATTCTTCCATTAAAAAAAAAGTAATACATTGTAAAGCTGTATAAATCAAGTGAAAAATACATATACTTATTATTCTTCCCTAGGGCAAGATTTAATTTTGAATTTGAATGTTGCTTAGCATAGGGTTTTGATGTTAATTGAATCTTAAATGAATGATTTTACATGAGGCAATTGACATTCTTAAATAAGACTGATATCATTTGAAATGAAGTGACCTCTAACCTGGTTATTTCTTGAAATTCTTATCAAAAAAGATTTTAAGTCTAGTGTTCATAATTATTTTTAATAGTATTATTTATGAGAGCAAAAAATTTACATAAATGCTTAATTATTAGTAGTTCTCTTCACTAATAAAGGTATATTAACATGATGTACTAGAAGATTATGTCGTTATACAGAAAAGTGTTTAAACAAATAAAAAATACAGAACTCAAAATAATACATATCCACTATAATCATCATGACACAAATAAGTAACATATGTTTTTATGTTGACACATTCGAAAAGAACCATGCAGAAATTTTAAAATATTTTTATCTGCATATAGCAAATTATTTTTCTATAATTGCATTTAAGTGTAGCCTTCTCTAGGAGATAAGGTTACGGTCATTCTTTATTTCCTCTTTATACATTTGTGTACTTAGCGCTTGTCATTTTTTTGTTTTTCATGTGCATGTATTAATTTTCAAACCAGAAAATGAGGCTCTGAAACGACTTCCATACATTAACTAATAATTCTAAAATAAACTGTGCAAAGAAACAAATTTTATTACTTCAAGTATTATATTCACTTAACTACAAAGTTTTACTTGGCAAAAATTAACATTATGTGATCTTTTCATGATTATGATATTAAAATTAAACTTGCAAAGGGTATATTCTTTCAGTTTATAATACCTACCAAGGATTACTTCCTTTCAAATCTCTTCACCATTGTCATAATCATCAGCATCAGTATCATCAACAATTGAAACTTACACTCTTTTGTACCTACTAAAGAACAATTAGAAAATGTCCATGTACTTTATCCAGCATGTCATATTTTATGGTTTCAGCAACCTTTCACATTTTAGCAAGAAATAATTTTCTTTGGTTATTTGGATACCAAGATACTTTGAAATTATTCACCTATGTTCAACTGGATTTTTGTTTTATTGTTTCATTATTCTTGTTTTTATAAAAAGACTCAAATTTATTCTTAGTTATTGGTCATATAGAACAAAATTGGGAATAGCTTCATTTCACCTACTCAGAGTTTATTTGGAGATACCTGTTTTATATTCGGTGTCAACTGTCTCCAAGTAAATTCACACATCTAAGTATAATATTTCAATATGACAATAATTGGTTTCTGATACAGACCTATACCTCATATTTACAAACTGATTTTCCTTTGTCATTTTAATATTTAAATTTTAAGTTGTAAACAAACTGTGACCACTTTACTTCATAAAAGTCCAAAGGCAAATGTTTATACCCCATTTCTTCTATCACACTAGGAACAAACCCCTTTGGTGATTTATTTTTACAAATGTTGATGAAAACAGAAGTATTTCCATAATATGATTAAATTAAAAAGGGACTGGAAAGATTCTGCAATATTTCACTTCCTTGTATATCTGAGATATTCTGAAGTTAACAGATAACAGCAGACTGTTGTTGTTTCAGGCCACACAGTTTGTGTGTTAGTTAGGAAGCCGTGATTATATAAGGGCCTCAATTTCCTGATTATGCTTGGACTGATGTGTCAAATCAGTTAAGAGTTATTCACTTAGGAAAAAAAACAATAAATAACTGGAGCTGTAGGGGTCTTGTGAAGTTATAATAAAGAAAACCAGCGATTCCTCCAAATATATACATCTAAGATGCAGTACACTTGATATAATTTTAGCAACATGCAGAAATATAATTCATTTGGAGAAAAGGGTGAAAAACATACTGATATAAACTGCTGTGAAGAACAAAGTTTGCAATATGGCAATATGGCACAGTGATGCTAATTTAACTATTTCTAATAAAACTGTATTTTTGTATAAACTGAGTGCAACCTATGAGCATGACAAAAATATGTATTTATGTGACAGGCACAGTCAAAACTCAAACATTTCACTTGGAGTTCAATGGAATTGCCATGAACATTTTCTCTTAAAAAAATAAAAAAACAAACTTAGAAAAGTTTTGCAGACTTTATCATTGAAAGGAAAACATAGTAGGTGCATTTGTCACATGAGTTTTATAACCTAATATACTTATGTTTTATAATCACAATCACTTATAGTATATTGTATATCCTAATTTTCAAGGCATTTTCTTAAAAATTATTTCAATTAATTGTCATAACACTCCTATAAGGTCAATGTGGACAGGTTCTATTGTAAAGGAGAGATAAAGTTATTTCTGTGGACTTAAAGAGTTAAGTGGTAAAAAAAGCCTATGTTGATAAATGTGCTTTATCCAACAGAAATATTTTAAATCATTTCAAAATCTGAGATTTATGGGAAATTCCTTTTAGAGACTTGAATTTACTTAAGGTTGTTAATGTAGAATAAAAAAATAGGAGAGGTAGAAAATGATCTTTCCAATCCCACCTGCTAAAAAGAAAATCACTTGAATCTGTCCACTAATCTCTAGCCCACTGCCATGAGACCGCTATGTCAGTTCACATCTGTCTTTGTTGCTACGTTTTCTAACTAGGCTCAACATGTTTAGTTTTGTTCCACTCTGACCCATAGAGCCAGTGTGATCTTTCTAAAAGGCAAGTGCAATAGATATTGTCTCTTCCCTGCTGAAAAGTCTTCAATGGCATTCCCCATTTCGCTTAGAATGAAAAATAAAAGACAAAGCTTATAAGGCCCTCTTCAGCCTAATAGCGTTCAGGACATACTAATGTAAAATATGACATGTTGGCATATTAAGATGAATGAGTTTGAGAATATGGCAGAAGCAGGAAGGTCACTTTGACCTTCTTCCAGCCCTTATCTCACGAAGCAGGTCATAAAACCCTCATACAAGAGGTGGCCTCCTTATGCCCAGAGGAAAAAAGAAGCATCTTTACCTCCAAAGACAAAGGGACACTGAGAAGACTCCTAAGAAAAAGGACTTGCTAAATTCCCTCCAGTTTATTTCACTTAACTCATACTCCTTAACCTACCCTATTTCTACATGACAGCCCACTCTTCATCAAACTTAGCATAGAAGTACTCAGATCTGTTTCTTCTGGTCTAGCTTTGCTCATGAAGGCTCCTGTACCACAAAGAACTTACATTAAATCAACATATATACTCTTTTCCTGTTAATTTATTGTTGTCAGTTTCATTTTCAGACCCAGCCAGGGGTCCTAAGAGGATTGAGGAAAATTTTTCCTCCTCTACAAGCCTCCTTTTTCAACTCAACATTATCTCCACTCCACCATCCTTCAAAGAGAACCTCAGTAATTTGAACATGTACTCTCTCACTTCTCGTCTTTTCTCGGCCTGGTACCCTCTTACTCACATCTTTATCTGGCTACCTCTCATTCATCATTCATTAAGGTCTCAGCTTAAACACATCCTCTGAGGAATCTTCCTCTTTCCCTGCAATGTCTTTCTATCCTGGAACTTAGAATCTTCCTTTTTCCCTGCAATGTCTTTCTATCCTGGAACTTATTATACTTTATTATCATAACGTTTTGTTTTAATTGACTGTTTCTTTTATTGACTGTAACTACATGAGAAAGGGACCGGGTTTGTCTTACTGTGGTCTCTCCAGGGCCCAGCACAGTGTCTGGTGGTAGTAGGGGCTCAAGTAATTCTTGTCGAATGAAAATATCAGTATCAGTTAGATAATCTTGCAAAATATAAAATATTTTAGTTTAAAGTACCTTTAAACTAGCAAGCACTATAGACTACAAAGTATAAAATAATTCTCTTAATGTATCAATTTTGTATAGTCATTAATTCAGTCAGAGATAAGGTTAAAGATGTATGTTTAAAATATACCTTCCAGGAAAAGTATGTTCAGAATACGATAGATGAATGGGAACTTCCCTGGTGGTCCAGTGGATAAGACTCCGCACTCTCAGTGCAGGGGCCCCGTCATCGACCCCTGGTCGGGGAACTAGATCCCGCATGTATGCTGCAACTGAGAGTCCGCGTGCCGCAACCAAGACCCAGGGCAGCCAAGATAAATAAGTAAATATTAAAGAAAAGAAAAGAAAAAGAATGAAGTTGTACCCCTACCTCATACTATATATATATATAAAAAAAATTAACTCAAAATGGGTCAAATACCTCAATGTAAGAATTAAAACTATAAAACTCTCAGAATATGCTAGATGAAGAAAGTGATAGCATAAAATTCATTTAAAATAATAACTACTTTGCGGAATTGTTAGTTGTTCAAAAACGGTAATCATTTGAAAAGCAAAATGTTGACTAGGCTCTTCCCTGAATTAAAAAACAAACAAAAAAAACAACTGAACTATAAACTAAACTGAACTAATGCTCCTTTCTTGATTTTTTGAATAGCTACAGAAGGCATGGTAGGGATGGCAGGGACATAACGTATAAGCCCTGAACTGATTTTCTGCTCATTCAAACCTTTGGTCCTTTCTTCATTTTGCAAACCCTTTTTAATACAAGAAAAAGAGAGGAAAAGGAAATAAGATAGGAGAATCATTAGGAAGCATGATCAAGTGCTTTTGAAGAATTCAAATCCTTCCAAAACAAGAAACTGAGGGGAAAACAGACACAATAAAATGGTAGCATAATCCTTTCTCACATCAAGCTCAGCTCAAATTAGGTACTTGGGCATGCTGTGTAGGAAGGAAAACTTATCACCCTTCCTCCACATAAACACATTTGTGTCAGTGGGTGGGTTTAGCGTTACTATATTAACTGGCAACTCCACTGGCACTGAGCCACCAAAGAGGCTTCTGAATGTGACACTTGGTTCCTGAACAGACTCTTTCAACACAAGACATATAGAAAGTAAGAGAGAGGATAACATTTTAAAAATGAAGCAATACCACATATCATTAATTACCTGTTCATAAGAGTGGATATTCTCCTCAGCCATATCTGTAAATGCTGACTTGATATCATTTTGCATGTTTTGTTTCCATCTTTCCCAATCTGCTTTCAAGGCATTATTAGCGCACTCCACTTTATCTTCCAGCTTTCCAATCTCTTCCGTAAGCTGAATTAGATCACAAAGAGATCAACTGATCTATGTATTCCTGCCACTAAGTGAATTCTTAAAATCTAAGCTGAATATTATAAAAAACAGTTTAAGAAAAATACTTTTTTTGAAAAGTCACCAGTATTTACCCTGTATACTAACTGGTTAAAGTAAAGAGAACACTGGATTCAGAGATGTCAAGTAGAGTTCTAAGGTCTTGCCACCAATTAGCACTTGATTTTACCTAAATCTCTCTAATCTTGGGCTTCAGTTACACTATTTATAAAGCAAAGGAAATTGGACTACAAGTTATTCCAAAATTTTTTTGCAATAACTCTCTCATTACCACTGTTTGTGGTGAAAATATTTATGTTTAAAGATATGGTTGGGGGCTTCCCTGGTGGCGCAGTGGTTGAGAGTCTGCCTGATGATGCTGGGGACACGGGTTTGAGCCCTGGTCTGGGAAGATCCCACATGCCGCGGAGCGGCTAGGCCCGTGAGCCACAACTACTGACCCTGCGGGTTCGGAGCCTGTGCTCCGGCCAAGAGAGGCCACGATAGTGAGAGGCCCGCGCACCGCGATGAAGAGTGGCCCCCGCTTGCCGCAACTGGAGAAAGCCCTCGCACAGAAACGAAGACCCAACACAGCCATAAATAAATAAATAAATAAATAATTAATTAATTAATTAAAAATTAATATCTGCTTATAAAAAAATATGGTTTCACATGTTCAGCTTCCCCTTCCTACTCCTCATTTTTCAGCTGTTTTTAGCAGAATGCTCAGTTAACTGACATGTTATAACATCCGTACAGATTATGTGGTCCAACCTGGAGGCCCAGGGGATTAACTTGTCACATTCCACTCAGCTGGTAACAGAGGCAGGTTTATATCACAAGACACCTGACACCTAGTCCACGCTCCATTAGACAGGCTGAGTGTGACAGTCATGCCTCCTCCCCAACTTACCCACCAGCCTTTGAGCATGGAACCCATCAATTTATTGCTTTATATTTAGCACATTTATATTTATATAAAATTTTATATATTTATGCAGATTTTATACACATATATTTATTCATATAGTCAGCATACATTTATTTATTATTAAGTTCCTTCTCCATACCAGGCATTATTCTAGGACTTGGAGATTCAACAGTGAAGACAATAGACAAAAATCCTTGTTTTTACCAGAGCTGATATCCAACTGGGGAGAGACAAATCATAAGCAAGATAAATGAAATATGAACTATCATTTGATAATAAGTGTCAAAAAGAAAAATGAAGCAGAAAGGTAGATAGGGAGTATAAGAATGATGCAATTTTAGATAAGATGGCTGGGGAAAGCCTAAATAAGAAACTGTCATTTGAATAAATATCTGAAGTTGATGTGAGAGTGAACCATGGGGTTCTTAATCAGAAAAGCTGGCTGAGGAAGCATTCCTGGCTGAGGAAGAAACAGGACAGTGGCCTAGAGGTGGAAGCATGCCTGGATGGTCCAAGAATAAGGAGACCAGCATGGCTGTAGCAGGTGGCAGAGTTTAAAAAGAGGAAAGTTCTTAGGAGATGAGGTCAGAGAAGCAGTGGGTGACCAGATCTTACTGAGCCATGCAGTCCATGGTAAGGATCTTAGGTTTTATTGAGTGACACCCAAAGCCAGAGAGATTCAAGCAGAAATGACACCACCGCTCCCATGTTTTAAAAGGGGCATTATACGTTACCACTATTCCTTGGCTCCGAGTAGTTGAAAGAGGCTATCATTTAAGAAGGTCCCCATTACAGACATGCTAAAATGTGAAAATGTATGTCTTAGAATCAAAAAAATGTTATTTTACTTCCAATGCTTGTTTGAAATATTCTTTTTATTCATTTGTCAATATTTTGCTGTGAAATTTCACTGCTGACTTTATTTCATTGCAGCCATATTTGCTTTTGTTTCCCTAACAACAGACATTTGGTATTATATAAATCTTTTATTACCTATGGGAGATCTATTTCAGTAGTAAGGTTGGTTTTCATGTTTTGTGTGTGGCGGGAAGATGTGCTTTTTTTTTCACTTTCTTATTTTGTGTGTAAACTATCTCAGTGAGGCCATTTATTACTTTATGGGTATGTATGACTCTTTGGGGGTAATTATTTCGCTTAATCACAGAGAATTTGTCTAAAAGGATGTTAATGGGATTTCTCATGGTGGACTGTGGATACTGGAGAATAAGCTAAGGTAAAATTTTACTGACAGGCCAAACTCAAACAGGATCCGGAGAAAGCTCAGGGGCCGGTTACAAAACCTCACTCCTCTGGGTTGTTGGATGGAATCTTGTCATTTTCACAGCCAGATGGAGATGATTAGAAAAGTGTCTTTTTTTATAGCTAGGATGAAGAGGTACCTACACCAACTGTAACTGCACTGTTTTTCTCCTCTGCTTAGGTTTTGCAGTGTAAAAGTGCCATGCACTGGAGTGGAGTGGGATTACTGGCAAAGTTCTTTACTGAAAGTGGCTTCAGGAAACACAGTATCTAAATCATATATTCTATCTTCCTTCCCCTCCTGATGGAGCTTAAAATGGTGTCACTGCCGTAAGGGATTTAAACAAAGTCTTCCCCTTTTCAATCTGCAACTCCCTCTCCTAAAAGCCCTTGTTAGTGGTAGTCAGGCTGGTTGGTGCTTCTGCTCTGGCCAAGAGCTACTGCATTCCTAAAGAAGTCCTGTCCTGTTCTCTGACTTCACTCCCACCTACAGAAAGAAGCTTTGTAGCCTGATCAGCATGGCACTGGGATTAAGACGACTAATGACAGGTTAAACTGATCGCAGACCCCACGTCTGTCTTTCACAAGCTGTGTGACACTGGGTAAGAGTACTTTTTGAAGCCCTAGTTTCTTCATCTGTAAAATGAATATAAAAATGACACTACCTATCTCAAAGGGATTTTTATTCAAAATTGCCTGAGATAATGAACACATTCATTGATGTGCAGTGCCTGAAAATTTTTCTACTAAATGTTATCTATTACTGTCATCATTACCACCACCATTACCACCAGTACCACCATCATTACCACCATCATCATCAGTTGGTGAAATGGAAACGGATTCCCTCTCCTCTTCCAGTATCTTGGTCTCTGGAAATATACCATTTCTTTGCCAGGGTCTAGGTCTTAATTTCTAGTGCTATTTCTTGATTTATTCTCACCAGTGTAGAAGAGGATACATATGTTCTAAATATACATGATCAAATATATATATATATATATATATATATATATATATATATATATACTGACCACTTTTTATTTCTTTGATGGTTCCATCATTATTTTAGTTAGAAAAGGAAAAAAGAGACATTAGGTATTTCCTCACACTGAATCATCTTCCCCTAATTTTGACTTGAAGAAACTCTAATTGATAATAAGCACAAAATACTTAATTCAAATTAGGAATGATCTGGACTATTATCTTTCCTATCAATTTACAAAGGCATATTATTAGATTTCCCTTCCCTTAGTTGACTGCACTTTTAGCAAGTTCTTTGGTACAAGGAACTGTGCATTTAGATGGTGCAATCCAGGCTCTGAACATAAACACTGAACAAAATTTCATCGAAGTGGGAGAGTAACGTGTTAGGCACCTGGCGGGCCAAAGAAGCCCCTCTAGTGCTTCAGCACCCCTCTAACCACAGAGCAGGTTTCAATAACTCTAAAAGTAGGGAATTATAGTTTCTACAGGAAAGCAGCATAGAAAAGACTGAGTTTAAAAGGATTAAAGCTTGAATCATTCATTTCACAAATACTGGAAACGACTTGGCCCTCTGTTGGTGGAAAAACTGAAGAAGGAAGCAATCCTTTTTGCCAGGAAAATGTTGTACTATCAGAATAAGTAATAAAAGACTGTAATATAGTGAAAAATAAAGATTTAGATTTAACCGCAAGGCTAATGGGTAATCTCTAGCTTCACTTATATTCAGCTAGAAATGAGCCACACAATTAAGTAAAAACCATTAATACTAAGAGCTCAGGCAAACAAAAACATCCTTCTTCAATAGCGAGTACCTACTACAGCACCAGGAACAGCAGCAATAATAACGACCACTTATTGTATTTCTGCCATGGGCCACTGTATTAAGCTATATACTTTACATACATTATTTCACTTAATCTGCATAATAATATTGCAAATTGGGTAATATTATCTTCCTGTTACCAGCTGGGAAACTGGGAGAAAGAAATAAAAGAGATCACACAGCTTTTTGTGGCATCTTGGAGATTCAAGTGAAAATACACGCTCTTTCCATAGTAAGTGAATAGCCCCAAGCTAGCTTGCGTGTGGCTTTCAAGGTTAAACTGATTCAGCTCTTACCTTAAGGAGTTTGTTATCTTTTAGAATGCAGATATGCAAAAATAAAACAAAAACCAAAGGCTATAATACAAAGCAGAATGTGATATATATTACAATGGAGGAAAAAAATTAAAGTAGTATATAGAAAGATACTGCATGGAGGATTAATTCCAACTTTGGTAGGGGACATTTCCAAGTGTTAATTTGCTAGGTAGTTAGTGGGGAAGAAGACACCTGGATGAGGGTATGGCATAAATAAAACCACAGGGATGTTATGCTATAGAGTGTGACAAAAGAATGGATAAGAGATAGGTTTGGAGGCTGGAGGTGGGCAAGGAGAAACATGGGAAATGCAGCTGGACAGGCTGATTGAAGATTGACCACTAGAGGGTGTAAATGCTATTGAGCATGAAATGGATTCTGTAGGAAAAGGTAAGCTACCGAAAGTTTTTGACCAGGGCTGAAGTATACTTCAGAAAGATTCCTGAGTCAGAGATATGCAAGGATGCTTAAAAGAGAAAGGGAGGAGGAGGGGAAGAAAGGAAACCAATTAACCTGCACTGGGACTATGGAGACAGCAATAAAAATTATGAGGATTTGGTTCATTCCCACTCACTCATCCCGCAGCATTCACTCAGCATCCATCTAGTCTCTGTTGGGAACTAAGATGAAGGGTGAAAAAACAGACCTTGCCCTCAAGGACTCATGCCTAAGGGGAGAAATAAAAAACAACAACAACAACTGGATACAGAAAATGTGAAATGCAGTTCATGTGAAGCAAATAGGGTGTACAGTCCTAGAAGCATGTTTACTTTGAAGTTTCTAAAAATCGCAGGTGGTCTGTCAAGGTTGGTACCTAGAGTGTGAGTAAGGGAATAGCAAAAGAGGAAAGAGAGGCAGCTGCCAGGTACTAAAGGGATTTCCCTGGGGGGTGTTTGGATTTTCAAACCAGGACCAGGAAGGCAGCAGTAACAATGAGATTCCTGATACAGGGGACACTGAGAGGAGATCCTGAGACACAGAATCAGTAGGGGCTGGCAATTCACTAAGCGTGGGTGGGCACTGGAAGAAAAGATAAGATTATCTGATATTTTTAACTGGATAGCATTCACTGGAAGAACAGGTGGGGTAGGGTGAGATAGGAAATGAAGGCCTAAAGGCAACAGTAATAGTTTTGCAGGCTGAGGTATACATCAAACAACTTTTGGAGGTCAACCTTGTGACATGTTTCACTAAAAATTCTTACTATAATTCTTACAAAGTGAAAAAAAAAAAGTACTCATCCCTGAGAAGGAATTTTTTTTCATGGCGAAAGAAAATAAAGGAAATAACAATGAAAAAAAAAGAAAAATATGACCATGCTAAAAATAGTCCACCATTAACATCAACATATTAAATGTTAAAGTAATATTTAATTACTATGCTTCATTATTTCTCATCCATGAAAAGTACAGTCTAGGAGGTGGATGTCAGATCAAAGAATAAAAGATGCATGAGGTTCATGTCATATCCCATCAACTTGGATGTATCCTAGATTCAGCTCAAGGTTGTCTAGAGAATGGTCTGATGGCTAAAGGGCCAAGAACTGACATACTGGTTCTGTCCACGTCAGTTATAGCTCTGAACCCTGGTTATATCATGTTATGAATGTTTGTCACAGGTCATGTGGGAAAGTGGGTAAAATAATTTGGATGAATCCACGCAGATCATTCATTACTGCTAGGAAGTAAAGCCTACATTCTAATGAAATAGCCCTGTGGACCATTTCTACGATTATGGACCATTACACCATTTTTAACAGTTACTCAATTTTTGAAGCACATGTCTGCTAAGACAACCACAGATGCACTGAATCCCTCAAACCCATTTAACCACCTTGGAGGTTTTCCTCCTTATTCCCTCAAAGCTGACTTTAGAAAGCGAAACCAATCCAGAAACCCTATAACATTTTAATAATTTTTATTAAAACAGGCCTTTTATAGATTTTAATTTTCTATGACTTTTATACATTTAAATTTTCTATGACTTTTATACAAATTTAAATTTGTAAGAACATATTTTCCCATAAGTACAACCATCAGAAATAGATGGATTTTTATAGAAAAGTTAGATAAATCCATGCAAATACAGTTTATTCATTACCTTTCTTTAAGCAAATGATTAACTAAAATATAAAATTTCTTTTCATAGAAAATTCGTATTTTATTAACAATAAAAAAGATATAAGTGATAGAACATTTTAGAATTCCATAATTAAGACAAGTTTTTTCCTTTGTGACAAAATGTTGTCTTGGAAATTATATCAGAAACATCTATTTATTTATAAATAAAATATTACAGATGTGAACTGTATAATCACAAATTTAGGGTAGCAAATAAAATAGGGCAGCGAATAAAATATGAAAAATATTTAAAAATATTTTTAAAAAGAACATACTCCACAAATATACATCTCCAAAAGTATTTTATAATAAATAAAGTTTGGAGACAAAAATGGGATTACCTGTATAGTCATCAACTATTTAAGAGGTATATACAATGTATCTAGAGTACGTACATTTGATCTAATACTAAACATTAAAAAATAATTGGGCTTTTCTTAGAGATTAAAGTGTGCTTAAAGATGATTAGGTAGGCCTTTTGCTCTTAAGATTTAAGGTTGATCTTTTGACGCTATTTCTTCTCAATATATTTTCAATACAGAGGCAAGAACTTTTACATTTACTAATAGAGACAAGAATCATTCCACTGGATTTGCTTGGCTATACTATGTCCTCCTGCAAATGGACTCTGAGACTTACCTGGACTTTCTGGCAGAGAAGTGCAGGTATTTAGGAATTACTTTAGAATAGCTTTAGATTTGGCAAGGACTATGAAAGACAGCAATTAACTTTTAGAGGGATGGCACAAGATATGGGTAACTACCTAGCCAGTCAGATGAGTGAAATCACCTTTACTACTAAGGAGGAGATGACAAACAGCCCGATTTCCTTTACATTCTTGCTGGATAGCCTTCTGATTATCTTTGCTTTCTTTGTCTCTAACGTTATCAAGAATGATCTGATAGTAAGAAAAAGAGGAATTTACAAGAGGTGTCTCGAAGCTATGGTGAGGGATAGAGTTAGGAAAAGGAGCTGTGTTTGTGCATGTATGTTGCACATTCTTAACATCTGCCTGCTCACCAGCAATGCTGAGTCCATACCATGATCAGGTCCTGAGCTGCATGTCACACGTGGCATCTCATTTAACTTTCTCCATAACTCTTAAGAGGTAGCTTTCTTCCCCCCCCATCTAACTGGTCCAACTCTTACAAAGTAGACTTTACACATGATGAATGTGGGTCCACGTAACAGTGCACTTTCAACATACTTCCACCAGCTCTCAATTATGCTTTTCTTCTCTTGAATTATTTGGCAAACTCAATCTAAGTTGATTTTAAAAAAAAAAAATATTTCCTGCCCCCCCACGTTAATTTTATTTATTTGTGCTCCTTAAACCTCTATTCTCCTCCAAAATACAGTTTCTTATTACCTTCAATAAGATGAAAGAACAAATAAATTGAGAATAAAAGTAAACATTCATTCAACAAATCTTTAAGTGCTTACTATGTCCCAGGCAGTGGCCCAGGAACATGACCAAGAGCACAGGGGTGAATACGAGAGGGAAGGTCCCTGTTGCTGGGAGCTTACAACCTAGTAGGGGTTTCAGATCCACACTGCATTGGGCATTCCCTCTATGTCACCTTACCAACTACCTTAGAGTCTATCAATGAGCTTGTTCTTTTTTCATAAAAAAAGGAAGTACCTCCCAAACTAAATTTTAAGAAAGCCAGAACATCTAGATTCAAAAATTCCCCCAAAAAAGGAAATGTATCTTTATATCTAATAAATATCCTTACTGCATCTTTCTCAGTTGCCTTATGGTATTAATAAGTTGTATTTGCCTCCTCCTCTTTTTTTTCCATGAATTTTAAAAATTTCATAATCACACACATTTATAGGTCAGTGATCTAGAGCCTGCGCTCTGAAGTCCATGGGTGATAATCCTGACCGTGTTGACCTTAGCTAACTAAATTCAGTTCTGTGATAGGCTGCAGTTTCCTCATCTGTAGAATGAGGAAAAAGAAAGTACCTACTTCACAGGATTGTTTATGAACAACATGTTAGCAAAGTGCCTGGGACTTAAGCATTTAATACATGTTAGGGTTAGAGTGGCACTCCAGAGTGATTATGGAAGGACAATTGTTAGGGTCTCGGAAATGTCCTGACTGAATCTGCCAGCTCACTCACTTCTACTATGTTAGGGAATACTTACTGAGGACATGCATATAAAAGGAACAGCCATAGGGGAAACAAAGAGACCTTAATAGCTCAGAAAGCTCCCCAAATGCTCCAATATGCCTGAGAGTATTGGTGGCTGAATGGACAATGTGGTCATGCCAAAAAGTCTATGTAAGGCCATTCCAATCAGGCTCTCCTCCAAATCAGATGCGCAAGGCCAAGAAGTCCAGAAATTACCTCCATTTTGAGGAACTAGGTTACCACATTACATCAATAAATTATTCCACTCTAATACAAGAAATATTAGTATCTTGCTAATTTATGGAATGATAAAACCCTAAGACAAACAATGCAGATGGATCTTCCCACACTGATTCTGAAAGTTCCTTAAAATATACTTCCTAGTAAACAAAAAAACCTGTCCAGCAACTTAAGAAGATCCCCTACACTTCCAAACATTCTCTTACGCCTTTAGTTTTTCTTATTTACCAGAGATCAGTTTTTAGAAAACATATTAGTTCATTCAAGAACTATTTGTTGAGCATCTACTATGTGCCAAGAGTACCACGCTAGAACAGTGCCCCTATGTGAAATATTTTCCTTCTTTTCTCACTCAATTTTTGGCACACTGATGTCATAGAGGTACATCTTTACTTAAATCAGAAAGTCCTCCTAATTCTGATAGTTTCATGATGAGACCAGTACAGAATGACTTAATGTGTGTTTCTTAAATTGAGATTTCTATATCCACATCAATACTCAGTGATAACATATAGGATTGCCAATGTCATAAATAAATGTGGCCTAATCTTGTCATAGATATTTTATGGAGATCAGAGAAAAATATTTTTAAATTAACATAAACATAAATATATTATGGAGTAGTGATATTCATATGAAACTTTAAAACAGGAGACCTTAATGAAATTTTGATCTTGCACTGGCCACGAATGGGTCTCTCAGACTACTGAGGTATACACTCCAACTTTCCTATACCAAAGAAAGTAAACTCTTTTCATAAAAATGTTTGAACTACACACTGCATTACAATGTGTTAGAAGGAAATCTGCTTGACTGCTGAACTACATATTTAATAAAGAATTAATATACTTTGGCATGATAATTCTAGGTGGGTTAATTGCCATGATTACCAAGTTTTATCAAAGTATCATTTATAAAAATTACAGATTGAGAAAGCAGCTTCCCCATAGTCTATTTCTCCAGGAATGGCTGCCAGGATGATAGAAGGAAAGTCAAACTTTTTTCAATGACTTTGATCTATCACTGCTAAACAGCAGTCTAGGGAAAATTTCACTTACCTCTCTAAGAAAGAACCACCGTCTCTGACTATTTAATCATCCCCATCCTTCATCACTTATCCCTGACATTATAATCTACAACTAGTGGCAAGCAAGCACCCCTTTTCCTCACCTTATGACTGTCTCTATTTACAAGTACAGCAGTAAGTTCATGTGGGCAGCATGATTAAAATTCAGAGTCTCTCCAATATCATGACTGAGCTCCTAACATCTGAAGAACTTACAAGGGTCTGCTCCTAACGCATTATTGGAAGAGTTATTTTCCTAATGAATGATAGCAATCTCACACAAATTAGTCTAGCATGTAGAATTTATAAGGATAGCATGACCTGGATACAAAAACTGACATTTCTGGCACAAGCAATGGTAATTACAAATCATTCTCCCCCTGCCCCCAGCTTTATTGAGGTATAATTGACAAAAAAAAAAAAATTGTATATGTTTGAAATATACAACATGATGACAAATCATTCTTATTCAGAAATATAAACACAAAAGTCCTAAAAGTTGAGGTAGCCAAATCCAGCAAGGGCCAAGTTGAATTTATCCCAGGGATCCAAGGATGGCTAAAATGAGAAAATCTCTCAGTGTAAATCACCACATTAAGTGAATGATGAAGAAAAATCATACACTTACAATGAGTCGGTACAGGAAACCACACAATAAATTTGAACACCCACTTATGAATCAACTTCTCATCACATAGGAGTAAATAAAAACTGCCTTAACCTGATTAAAATATATATACTTTAAAACGTTTAGCAAACATCAATACTAATGGAAAAAGTCCTGAAAGCATTTACTTTAGCATCAGGGATAATACAAGGATGTCCCATCACTAATAACTTTACAGTGCATTTTTTAGCCAGCTCAATAAGAAATGAAAAAATAAATACAAGGTATAAAGATTGAATAAATGAGACAAAACTATCAATATATACTCATAAGGTTTTCTACATAGAAAATCCCAAAGAATGTACAAAGAAATTATTAAAACTAAAAATAATTTAGAAGATTGCTGGATATAAGATACATATGCTAAAGTGAATTATATTTCTATACTCTGGCCCAAAAAAAGTTAGAAAATAAAAAATTTTAAATATATGATTTATGATAAATACAAACAAAACATAAGGTACTTAGGAATAAATTTATGGAAAGATATAGAAGACCATTTTGGAAAAAAACATTTTAAAACCTATTGAGAGATATCAAAGAAGACAAATAAATGGTGAGGTTTCTAAAAGTTATTCCATTTTAAATCTTGTAGCTAGTTCTCCTTCTTTTAATTTCAGTTTAAGTACCAGTTCCTCAGATAGTCCTTTTCAGATAGCATTTATGTTCAAAGTAGGTACTTTTTCACTACTCTCTCCATCTCAGTCCACTGTTCATCTCCTTAACGTTCATTAGAACAATTATTTTTTGTTTGTTTATGTACTTTCCTGTTAGAATATAAGTTCTAACATGGGCCATGTGTCTACCTTTTGGGCATTATATCCTCAGTACTTACTATGTAGAAATGTGATAAATATTTGTAGAATAAATGAATGATTTCAGAAAAGTAAAATATTAGTAATGAATCTAGGCTTGTTTTACTATTGCCTTTCCAAGGATTGTTTTACCACACTTTGAAATACAAAAGAAACTTACAAGCTGTTGCCTGTACCTAAACCTAAAGGTATATATCACCAAAATTTTTGAGCAAAACAATACAATTTGTGGATAACAGCTATTCTTACTTAAAAATATCTTCATTGTTTTCTTTTTAAAATGGCTTCTCTATTATTGCCTTTTATGGAAATAATTAACCATTCAATCTATTTATTCAAGTGCTAAAACTTTCTCTTCATAATCAGAAAAGCTGAGAAATTATCATTTTGAAAGTTCTTGAAAATAATATACCTAAATAAAAAGATTTAGATTGCCACTCCATCATAAGACAATAGAAAATTCAAAAATTCAATTCTAATCTGACAGCTACTTCTTCTGAACAAGTATTAGTTAAATTGCAGGGGAGAGAGAAGAGGGCTCTTAACAATAAAATTACATTATTTTCTGATTTGTGAGAGGGGTAAGATGTGTCTGAAAAATTAGATGCTTGATTATACAATGCTGCTCAGGCATCCATGTGATTACTACATGTGAATGCCTTTTTTATATACTTTACAATACATACTTTTCTTAAAAAGTAGAAACCTCTCTTCCTGAAATTCACTGCCAATTTTGTTACCCAAATGTAGCTTGTTCAGTAAAGCACAATGTATTTTCTAAAAATGACAAATTAAGTCATAAAACACCTACAAATATAGCTGATGCATCGCCTTTCAAGTCAGTACCTCCAACACCATTAACGTCCTTCGAATAAGGGATAATCATAATTTTCTTTGACACTGGAAGCAACAGAAAGCCAATTATTTAAACAGCCCCATTTTAGGAAATGTAGTGATCTCTTTTGCATCCTTTGTACAACAGAGGCACAGTAAAAATATATAGGATAGAAGAGGATTCATTTTTTCCAGGTGCTTCCATGAGTCCGATTAATATAAACCTTCTAAAAAGGAATGATGTGGCTCCTAAGAAAAAAAAATTTTTAATCAAGGTCTTTTAACTCTTTCGATATAATTTCCTGTATTTGTTTCTGAAGAACATAATCCTAGCCTAGAAAAGCTATATGCTATACTATCATTAGGTTTTAATAAAGTTATAAAAATTATTTCAAAGCCAAATCTAAACATTTATTTTACAGACCTTCACAGGCCATACAATTTTCTGCCATTAAATATTTTTATTCACTATTTAACCAAACAATACCTCTAGTATTATCTCATTTAATTCTCACTATACACCTATAATGTAAATATTGTTTTACTAACAAGAAAAAGGAATGCTTATTGAGGTTTAAGTTACTTTTTTGTAACTTTTTTCCAGAATCCAGATTCTCTAATTTGTGATCCAACCCCACCATATTACACAATTCCATAATGTGGCCCATGAACCTCAAGACATATATAAAACAGCTCACAGGCTGCATGAAGGAACTCCCATTTATATTTAACTCTTTTTAATTGACATAAAACATTATACTAGTTTCAAGTGTACAACAAAGTTATTTGATATAGTATATATGGAGAAATGATCACCACAATATGTCTAGTAAACATCCATCACCACACAGTTACAAATTTTTTTTTTCTTGTGATGAGAACTATTGAACTTTTCAGATCTACTCTCTTAGCAACTCTCAAATATACAATACAGTGTTATGAACTACAGTCACCACCTTATACATTACAATCCCGTCACTTATTTTATAACTGAAAGTTTATACCCTTTGATCACCTTATATTTAATTCTCATATAATGTTTTTAACTTACATGCATAGTTTATAATACAGATAAAATATATGAGTAAAGTAGTGCAAGTAGATAATTTGTAAATTTAAAATGTACACATACTAGGAGGTGTGCTCAAAAATATTTAGGTGATAGAGTATGTTATCAAAAAGTCTGGTGACTGAAATGTTATCTTTGCTGAAGTACTGTGTACATTAGACTTTTAATCAAGTGATTTCGCTTGATGTTTTTTCAGACATTCATCTCTTTTCTATCTGAATCCCTACCAAAGCTAAAACCTTCAATAGATATGGTCTTTCCTCTTTGACTCAATTAACCAAAGTACCATACATAAAAAATACAGCTCTTAAAGTTGCAGCATATTCTAAAACAGAGCTAGCCAACAGAACTTTCTGGAATGAGAGAAATGTTCAACTTTAGAGTGCCCAAAATAGTAGCAATAGCCACAGGTGCCTTTGAAATGTGCTGGTCCAACTGAAGAACTGAAGTTTTCCTTGTATTTAATTTAAATTAATTCATATTTAAATGTAAATAGCCACATGTGGTTAGTGGGTACAATACTGCATAGCAAAGCTCTAGAGAGCTGTGATCAATATAACTGGAATAGCATATGTACTCAATTATATAAATTTTAGGGGTTCCCCCCAAAAAAATATCCTTTAGTAAACCTGCTTTTACATGGTTTCCCAGAAATCCTCTAATATTAAAGAATATTTTCTCAATTACTTCATTCTAAAGACATGACGGTATTTTAGAATATTATCTTGAAACAAATTCAATATTTGGTACTTTTGGATATATATAGTAGTTTACTAATAGAATTGGTTTAGTTTAGTATTTTTTTAAGGGAGACAACACACTAATTATTTTTAGGAAATAACTTCATAATTCAAGTGTTTATTATCATTACAAATAAGTATTTTAAAATTTAACTTTTAAAAGCACTGCAAATCGACAAATAAGAAGGATAAGTGGGGGTAGACAAGTTCCACCACATATAAAACATATTTTAAAACATGCATTACTGAAACAGTACAGTTCTGCTGCTTAATTAACAGGCCAATCAAGGGAACATACAGAAAGCCTTAAAACAGTTGCATGTGACAACAAAAACTGAGTATACTTCAAAGGTAGCGTTGCAAAGTATTGGGGAAAACATGACTACTCAATAGATAGCTTTGGCACAGCAGGATAGTTACCTGAAAAAATATATAGCTGAATCCACACCTCACATTTATAAACAGAATTAATTCCAAATGGCTCAAAGATTCAAATGTAAAAAAGAAAACCCCAAAAGTTAATAAAAGAAGTGTGATACAATTCTTTTGTCATCCTAACTTGTACTTGAAAGTAAAATCCTTTAGAAAAAGATATATAAATCTGACTTTATAAAAACTAAACTTTTCTGTACAGGAAAAATCACTATAAAGAAAATTAAAATACAGTACAAATGACAAAAAGGACTAATTTCTCAAACAAGAATTTCTTAAAAATCAGGAAAGATCAAGAATAGGTAAAATCTAATGAGCAAAAAACAGACAATTACAAAAAAAAGAAAGACAAATTTTACTTAAACATAAAAAATGCTTAACCTTGTTCATCATAAGAAAAATACAAATTAAAACTACGAAGGGATACTATCTTCACTTAATGGATGGCAACGATTCTACAGTTTGATAACACTGACAAGGCTAGGGTGGAGGGTACAGGAGTAAACAAGCAATCAAACATGTTGGTGAGACTGTAAATAACTCTCCCAGCGGAAAGTAATTTGGTGGTAGTTCTAATAACATCAACAATAACATCAGCTAATTCTTTTAGCTTTTCCTTTGTACCAGGAACTATTCTAAGCACTTATGTGTGTTACACATTTAGCCCTATGAGCTAGGTACTATTATTTCTTCTATTCTACAAACTGTGAAACTTGACCAAGGTTGCACAATTAATAATGAGCTATCAAAACTGAATAGTCTCTGGTTTAGCAATTTCAATTCTAGGTATTTATTCTACAGATCTACTGGTACATTCACAAAATAATACATGTACAAGGTTATTCACTGAAGCATTGTTTATAGCAGCAAAAGGTTAGAAATAAATGTTCACCAGTTGGAGTCAGATTAAATAAATTCTGGTACATCCATACATCAGAAGACCATGTAGCTGTAAAAGACCAATAACTGGAAGGATCGCCAAGATATGTTATTATATTAATAAAGCAAACTATAGAAAACTTTATAGCATATTACTACATTCACTAAAAAGTAAAATCAGAATGTATATTTGAATTTGTGGTACATCCATAAAGAAACCTGGAAGGCTACAAAAGTAACTAACAACAGTACGTATTTGTAAAGTGGGTGGTAGGAATTAGGAAGATAGGATATGGGGATGGGAAGGAGACTTTTCATTAAATGTGTGTTTTAAAATTTATGAATTTTGAATCATGTGAATATATTACATATTTAAATCTTTTTTTTTTTAAGCAACATGCTCATTGCTTACATTAGAGATCAAGAAATATATTTTGGGGGACAAATGAAATGTTGACATTCCTAATGTTCTATAAATGAGCACTGGTGGCTGGAGATAACATTTGAAGGGACACATCTTATAGGGACTAAAAATGAGGCAGAGACACAGACTCTGAGCTCCTTTTTCCTGGTTGTTGAACTATATGAGTATATAACCTCTTCCAATGAAAAGAGAGTCAGAAGACTCAAAAGAAGTATTGAAGATGCATGTGAGAGTGCAAAAGGTGATATTTCTACATTAATATATTATTTAATGTGTATATTAAAGAACCACATATTCATATATGTGTATGATCTTAAATGTGCATGAATAAGTTAATCTAAATATCATAACTAAAAATTTGACGCTGGACAAAAACCTTGTTTTTTGGTGTGAAATCTTCTTTGGGAAACTTGTGTCAGGGTGTCCTTACATTTGTGTTTCTACATGCGACAGTGATGACCACACCTGGCATATGTGCATGTGTCTTTCATATCCTCATTAATGGAATATGCAGAATGTGTCCAGCATTTTCCTGGTGTGAGGGTTTGTGACAGATCTTTTAATGCATTAAAGATTTGTTCTGAATGCATTTCTTTGTCCTTTCTCTTATTCATTTTAGATTAAAAGCTTCTATATCAGAGGGTGCCAGCAGCGACAGAACCTGCCTCCTGGGAAGCACAGAACCTCTGCAAGTTTGTAGTTTATTTTGAAAATGCACCTGGTGATCCAAAACCTGGTCAAAAAATTCTTCCCCTCTTCCCCAGCCACACAGCTACTGAGAACTACTGACATATATCATGCCTCCTTAATTCATTTCACATTTTCTTTTTTACTGAGAGATAAGCAAGGCAGGTCAATTTACTCTAAAATTCATACTATTAAAACTGCCAGTTCACTGTCACAGAATATTTCAAATCATCAATAATGTTCTGTGGCAGGAATGGCAAAAGGAATTTATCATGTGTGCCAACTCTAATTGATCAGTATCAGTCATATGAAGCATGTCTTTTCAGATGTCACCCTAGAATACAGTTTTTACGTTACTGGCACAATTTCTGGAGTCCTGCTTCAACAACCTCTACATGTGCAATACTGAGCCAGTAACTTTTATTTCTCTGTACCTCAGTTTTCACATTCGTAAAATGAAGGAAATTATAGTACCTACTTCACTGTATTGTGTGAGACTTAAATGAGACCATACATGTAGAGCATTTAGAACTCTGCCTGGCACATGGTAAGTGCTTAAAGAATGTTAGCTGTTATTATTATCATCATCATCAATTAGTTTTAGCATAACATACTGATCTGGTTAAAATAAAATTCTATATAGTAATTCCTTGAAAGAAGGCAAAAAGAATTTAAACTTTCCCAGATCACAACTCTACATGTTCTAAAGTGTTTCCAAGTTGCAATTCCCAATTTACTGTGAATTCTAAATATATATATTTTTGGAAGCGATTGAAAAAAAAAGCACCAAATTCTTAAAATTCCTTTTTTGTTTTGATCTTAGTAGAATATAATTGTTATCTATCTTCGAAGTCTCACACCCTTCTAGACCTCAAACCCACCTATCAGGAAAAGAAAAAAAGGGTAAGAGACCAGGGAGTATAGTGCCAGGTTATAGTTCTGGTTCTACTATTTAACTAACTGTATAATTGTGGACAAATCACTTAACCCTTCTTATCAAAATCTCCACTACTACCACCTTAGTTTATGCCGTCATCATCTCCTTCCTACTGCACTGGACTCAACAGTCTTTTTGTTTCCCATGCAGGAAACAGAGTGAGCACTTGAAAGCAACTGTCAGTTCTTCCTTTTCCCTTTCTCTTCTTGAACAATTCAGTCCTAAAGCTTATTTAATGCAGAGCAAGGCTGGTGTCCATTCTGATGGAGGAAGGAAGGCAAAGTCATGGTGGCCCAGAGCAGGATATGAAGGCATTAGTAAGATGATGAGGTCTTCCCTGCAAAGAGTGGTCCAGAATGGGAAGTAACAGCACAAGCAGGGTGAGAAGGGTGTGTATTGCATGTGGGCAGCATGGGGGAGCTGAGGCTAGCACGGAAAACAGACTCCTAGAGTGGTAAAGAGCATGCTCTTGCATGGGTGTGGTCCAGTGCAGGGTGTGGAAACTTGAGTGGGGTGAGGAGTACCTCCACTTAGGAAAGAGCTATGAGCTCATGAGCTATGCAAGATTGTTTGCAAACAGGGAATCAATCAAATAAATAGATATGTAAAGGATAATGGGAGCCTGTTTCTCATTGTCAGAAAGAGAACCACAAATATTGAAAGAAATAAGACCAGAATGAGTCCTCATGATATTGGATTTAAGTTGGAGGCATTGGTATGAAATTGTTATTTTTAATATATATAAACAGACAAATCAATATAGATATAAAATGTGTGATTATACATTATATTCCTATCTATATATCCATAGATATGTTTCCTATCTATGTCCACTCAGATCTTGGAATAATGATACCTAAATAGCAATGAACATATCTAATGCCAAGATACTATATTCTAAACATAATTTTTTCCACTAAAACTAACCAGGGCTTGTTAGGAAAATGGCTGATTCCAGGGCTGGAGCAAGAAAAGTACAGGAAGAGCCTAGAAAGTCTTGTTGTACCAGAAAGAAGTAAAGAATGATGGGAACATGTTAAAAGGAGGGGAAAAAAAAGACAGCTTGAAGATGGTCCTACTAGCCAAACTGGAGGCAATTTACATATCAAAATACATAGTGATAGTAATGGACTAAAACTGACTAAAATAGAAAAGCGCGCGCGTGTGCGCACGCGCACACACACACACACACACACACACACACAAATCAATTTAAAGTTTAAAGGTAAGGAATGATATAATTATACAGTCTCAGAGTAGCTCCCCACAAAATGTTTTTTAATTACAAAGGGAAAGGAGTGATTTTACAGTGGAGAAGCCTGGCAGACATCACCTTAATCGAGTGAGATCAAAGAGTGTATCGTTAATGGGACAAATAAAAATCAAGTGCTACCTAATAGGTAGATTGCAGCATCACTTGAGTAATATTCCTGTCAAAGATTGACAGTTTAAATCTAATCATAAGGAAATATCAAACAAGTTAATATTGGAGGTATTCTACACAATACCTGGCCTGCAATCTTCAGTGTAATGGTCGTAAAAGTCAAGGAAAGGTGAAAAAGTATTCTAGACTGAAGGAGACATCTAACCATTGTCAAGAACATTACAGAACACTGGCAAAATCATTCAGGGGTCTGTGTGTTAGATAATAGTATTGTTTCAATGATAACTGATTGATACTGATAGTTGTATTATGGTTATATGGGAGGATGTCGTTTGTAGGAAACATACACCTTTAAGGGGTCATGAGCATAGGGTTTGCAGTTTACTTTCCAATGGTTCAAGGAAAAAAAAAGATTTTTGAGCTGTACTTGCAACTTTTCTATAGCTCTGTCACTTTAAGATTAAAATAAAAATTTTTTAAGCCTATAATATACCAAATCAGAATTCTTCCCTGCTTGAACTCTTCAGTAGCTCCCCACAGCAACTAGGATGGAACCCATGGCCTACATGTTCTCATCTGCTTGCTCAGTCCTCACTCCCCAGCTGCTAACGAAGGGGCACTTCATTCTCTATACTCTAGCTACACCAGATATAACTAAAGCTCCTGGAACACAGGAAGCTAATTCCCATTTCAGAGCTTTGCACGGATTCTTCTTAGAACACTTGTGCCAGATTTTGGAATGACTGCTGCTTATCAGCACTCAGCTCTCCTCTCAATGTCACCTCCTCAGAAAGGCCTTCTCTTCCCCTCCTGGAGTTCTCCATCACACTATCCTGTTTTATTTTCTTCATAGCACTAAGCACTATCTAAAATTATCAGAGTCATTTATTATTTTTTTCCTTTATTTTCAGTTCCCGCCCCCCCACACACACTAGACCATAATTTCCTTGGGGATAGGGGCTATGTCAGTCTTGGTCACTGCAGTGTCCCCACCATGAAGTGCTTAGATGGGGAGGGAACTCATAACTCTTGGCTGACTGACAAGCTAGGCCTCAATGTTCTTATCTACAAAAGTGGGAATAAAGTATGCCTAACATGTAGTAGTATTCATTGGATAGTAAACGTAAATTATTAAAACAGTGCCTGGCATACAACAGGTACTATACAGATGCCAACTATGCTTCAGAAAGGAAAGCACTAGTTTGGGTCTAGAACCTCTTTGAAAGTTGAACGGAGCTTTGATTGGGGCATTTCCCCTTAAGTCTGCTCCACTATTGACTAAGCTTTAGTAGAGAGAAAAAGTTTACTCTCCAAAACCCAGAAATATAATAAATCAAAATGCAGTTAATTTGGTGATATTAGAATAAAAACTACTGGTTCTGTTCTTTGTAGAAATATAATTTTTTATTTTTAGAAGTACTATTTAAAAACGATTCATACTTTAAATAATGTTTTATGATACCATTACATGTTTTCCAATATATTAGTCTTTTATACTTTCTTCTTCTAACTTACCAAAATTTCTACTGACACAAGCTCTAGATTTATAAACATTAATTCATCTTCAAAATAAGTTTCTTCAAAGTAAGCATTATTTCTGCCTGTTCGTGGATAAAGAATACTTAATGTCTGATTAAGGTCACAAGTTAAGTAAAAGTGAATCAAAGCCCTCTCCAGGCTTCAGACTCCCAGCGTGTTCCTGCTCTAAGCATAATCATATATTTATTGAGTGCCCAGGCAGGCCCAGGAGTGAAAGAGATATGTAAGACAGACCCTTAGGACACATTTCTTATTAACGAAAAGTCTAAATTAAAAGGAAATTGAATCTATTTTGAGTTTCTATATGGGAAAGCTGTTTAAACTATTATATCTATGGTAGGCAGAACTCCACAAACCAAACCACAAATCCACAAGGACGCTATAAGTAGAATTTCTTAAATCCTGAGAAGAAATGACTGGAATTTTAAACTACCCCTTTTACTTAACCATCTGTTACTTTTTCTGTTGCAGTCAAGACAGTGGGGAAAAATGTTCCTAGAGAAAGACACAGAGCTTACAATCCTCCCTTAGAAAATCACCTACACTGATGTTACACTGCCTCTTTTCTTCAGTATTTCATTGTCTCCCCCCTGCCCCTGTCCAACCTCACCTACCACAAATGTACACAGGCCTTATTCATCAAGACTGTAAATTTACGTGTTCCTTTTTCAAATCAGTAAGCCTTAATATGCAGTAACTTCCCCAAGCAAATTTCATGGGTAAAAAATTTGAAAGTAGTATATTTTTTTTCACCTCACCCGCAAACATCTCCTGACTAATTTTCTGGGTAACAGTTAACATGAGTAATTTGGTGTTCAAGTTTCTGCTCACATCAGATATGCTGGCCTTGGAGGATTCTGAAAGAAATAACTAAAAACACGTTTTTTGTGTCAAAAATACATTATAAAAAAATGTGTTGATCTTTGAAATTATTTGGAATATTTTACCTCTAGTCATGTATTAATTTGTTCCTTGTTCCATATTAGATTTCGGATGGCTTTCAAAAATATACTCTACAACTAGTTTAAAGGTATTAAGTGGATAAAGACATTAGCACAAAGGAAAATAAGAATAGGGGAATAACAAGGTAAAGCCAGGGGTGAGTTTGACACCTAAAAGACATTTGCCAGATAGAAGTGGATCAGAATTGGGGTTCTCAACAGTCTAGAAACCAATGTAAAGAGTGGTATAAAGAGTGGGAGAGGAACAGGTATAAAACCCAAGATGTGTACACGCTGGAAACAAGCTAATGGCTCAGGAGAAATTAAATCCCATTGTTGGTGCTGAGACATAAATGAAACTTTTCTCAGGGGTCCATAAAGGAAAACCAGAATGTAGTCTGTGCTGTTGATGCTTATCATAAAGGATTTATGGTTCTCTTCCTTAAAATGTCCCTTATTATAAATCAATGGTACAATACCAAGTGTTGTTTAGTTAAAATAATTGTTTAGAGTCCAAAACATAACTTTTTAATAGTCAGTATAAATTCATATAGATTTTAAATTATCTATTCAATTGCCTAAAGTGACCAGGTGGGGCAAGTGGGAGTGGTCACTAGTCAACTCAAGATAATTGATGCCTCTTTTTTTTTTTAACAATGTGAAAGTCTAACAAGCAGGATTACAGTTACCATTTCCAAACCTTAATCTGGAAAAATGAGACATCCAATATATACTTCAAATACAAAATATTTACAATCTAACACTGGTTAGGTACCATGCTAAGAGTTTTCATAGGCTGATTTAACAACACTCTAAGGAAGATATTACTCACAACTTTTATAGTTGAGGAAACTAAAGCAAGGAGAATGTAAGTAACTTGTCCCAAACTACAAAGGCACACAATACTGTGGTTGAAATTACATGCAACTCTGCAATTGGGTTTAAGACCTTATATTAAATACTTTTCAGATACTGCTCTACTTGCAATGCCATGAGACAAATAACAGAGGGAAAAAGTAACCTGGTAAAATCCCAAATAAAGACCTTCCCCCCAAAAAAATAAATAAAAATAAACACCCCAGGCTCAACAGACTTATTCATAAGGTAGACATGATTTTTTGCTGTTTAATCAAACATTATCCTTTACAAGTTTATATAAATAGCAGCACATGGATTTTTTTCCAACCACCTGAATGAATGATGCCCTGAATGAGAGGTCTGACTGTGACGGAGGGAGAGGAATGCTAGGCACTGCCTGGATCTTTGCTCTAGGACGAGAGGCTGCTGAGGGCTTTGTTGATTAAGCGTCACTCATTCACCCAGATCCCCACCCAGTGTTGTGTCTACAGCTCCAATACACAGGTACACTGTGTATGTGAGGCACATATTTATTAGCTGTTTACCCAAAATCCATTCCCCACTCTCCTTCTTACTACATGAACTCCAGTTTTTTTAAGGTATTTGCATCAGAAGGCAGTTTGTAGCTGATCCAAGTCAATTCTGATGGTCACATTCCTACTCCCAGCAACTGGCTTGATCCATGGACTTTTCAGGACTCTGGCCAATGAGATGTGAGGAAAAGTCTGCTGATACCTTCTAAGATAAACTGATAAAAGGAAACATACAAGAAGAAAGTCCTTTCTCCTTCCACTGGATAGCAGCATGTCCTTCACTGCTGTGTGAGTGTGTGTATATGTACATGTGTGTATCCGTGTGTGTGAGAAATACATATAGATGCAAACAGGCAAAAAAGAATCAGAGAAATAAAAACAGATACTAGAAAATGAGGCACATAGAAAGGAATAAATTTGTTAAAAAGGGGAGAGGTGAGACAACAAATATCTGAGAAAACGCAGAGCCAACCTCTGCTGCCACCACAAAAAAAAAAGCTATGTCAATATTATCATTTCTTTAAAGCTTAAAGAGAATGCACTCTTGCTCTATACATCATTTAGTACACTATCAAGAACACTTGAAGATTAATAACCACAATTTGAGGATGGGAGTAAAAAACTGGTTCAAAATAGCAACTCACACAGAGCAAGGACCAGATTAAATAAATTTGGTATCTGTTTGTATCTTCTGAATGTGGCTATATGCAAATCCAGACTATAATGATCTTATGAAAATGCATTTTTTATTTTTGTTCCTATAAATATACTGTTGAACAGCTATGGCATTATATCTAGATCCAACTCTCAGATTCCATGCACATATTGCTAAATGTCAAATGTATTCATATTCATTTATATTTGAATGCTGCTTTGAGTGGCAAACTATAAATCATCCATTCAAAAATAAAAATACAAATAAAATAGATATGCAGCATTATTTAGCACCACAGATGAACTTTATTTATCTTACAGTTAAACAGTGAAGTGAATAAGCATTTTCAAACAGAAGCTCTGACTCTGAAAACTTATAACTAAACTGCAAAAACCATAAGTTCCTCCAAGTATCTGAGTTTTCCTCAAAATCTGTTATTGTTATACCTTTATCTCCACAGACAGAAATTTCCTTACTTTGATTGAATATCTACTTTATTGAATCCCTTCTTTATCAGAGCATCTAATGCTCAATCTCTCTTAAAATGTTTTATTATCTACAGTTACCTTAATTATTCTGTATCAAGCTGTTTTTATAAATACCTCATAAATGGAGAGGTGGTTAAAAAAGTTGAATGACCCTAAATAAATCAGTTTAGTTCATCTTATTGGTCCAGTTATTTACCACCAGCCGAAGCTATATAAATTCTCTTTCCTTCTCACTAGCCATCCCATCTTAGATTTTTATTGTTGGAATGTGCCAAGGCTCAGTCCTATTAAGTCCTGGGACCTCTTTTTTTCATCCTTTAGTGACCTCAACAAATGTCATGGCTTTAAATACAACCTATCTGCCAACAACTCGCACATATATATCTCCAGCTGGATCCCTCCCCTGACCTCTGGATTTTTATGTTCATTTTCATATGTGACTCCCTACTCAACACCTCACTTGGGTATCTGATGGGCACATCAACTTTATACATTCAAATCTGATTTCTTCATCTTCTCCATGGTCTTCCCAAACCTGTTCTTCCCAAAGTCTTTGCCATCTCAATGCCAACACTTAACTTCCAGTTGCTCAGTTCAAAAACCTTGGTATAATCCTTGTTCACTCACAATTCATAGTCCACCAAATAGCAAACAGCTCTCTGTCTTCAAAATATCCTCAGAATCTGACCACTCCACACCACTTCTGCCCTGGTCCAAACTATGATGTCTCACTGGGGTTGGAAGAGCTAGTCTCCAGCTCTGGCCTTCTCCCAGTCCATACACACTCCACATAGACATTATCTTTTGCCCTTCTCAAGCAGAGTAATTGATTTAGAACAATTCTGAACATGTCACTCCTCTGTTCAACTGTCGTCTTCCTATCTCGCTGAGACCAAATCTTATAAGGCTCTACGTGATCTGACCCCTGGCGACCTCTCCGACCTCATTTCCCACAACTCTTCTGCTTCCTCATTCCATTCCAGCAACACTGGTCTCCTTGCTTTTCGTGAAACATGGCAGGCATACTTCCACTTTGCACTGACTGTCCCCACTGCCTGAAATTTCTTCTGCCGGGTATTCATGTAGTTCAAGACCTCACCTTTTTTGGGTTTTAAATAATCACCTTCTCGGTAAGACCTTTCCTAACCCCTAATTTTAAATTGCATTGCTCCCCAACACTACCTCTTCTCCACACTTATCACTATATGACAATACACTATAAATTTCAGTTGTTGCTTACTGTCTCTATCACTAGAATATAAGACTCATGAGGGCCTTTCTTGACCACTGTCTCCCTAGTGCTTAGAAGAGCATCTTTTATACGTTAGGTACCTAAAAACATTTGTTAAAAGGTTTTCGTTGAATACTTCTACCTTAAATGCCATCTCATCATGACATAAAGTTGCACATCTCCAATTTTCTTCTTCCTCTTATATGCTATAGTTCAATTTGTAAAGCCACAATCTGCTTTCCTTACAATCTAAAAATGTCAAGGGTCACTAAGAACTTGAAACAAGGGCCACCCTCATTCTTTAAGTTCTTCAGATTCTATCTTCCACCTACGTCTCTCTCAAATTTCTCTTCTCTGCAACTCCACTACCACCTCTTCAGTTGAGGCTCTCGCTGAATCCACACAGTCCAAAGGAAAAAGCCCATATTCCTCATCCTGACAAATAAGGGTCCTTTCCCATCTGACTGCGGCCCATCTTTGGAGCCACGTCCCTCAATTCTCCTGTACCCTGCTCTCTACACATCAACCAGGGTTCCTCAGTTTAGCACACTTTTTTGAGCCTTTACTACTTTTCATAATATCCACTGACTAGTCTTCAAGGAACAATTCCTTACTCATTCTACAGGACCCATCTCAAGTATTACTTCTGTAAAGCCATCAAAATAACAACAGCTAACAACCATTGAGTGCTTTCTATGATCCAAATAATTGACTTGCATTGTATCATTTGATCCTTAAGCCTATTAGAAAGGTACTAACAATGTCCCCCTTTATACATGATAAAATGAGGCTTAAAAATGTTAGGAAGGGCTTCTCTGGTGGTGCAGTGGTTGAGGGTCCGCCTGCCGATGCAGGGGACACGGGTTTGTGCCCCTGTACGGGAGGATCCCACATGCCGCGGAGCGGCTGGGCCCGGGGGCCATGGCCACTGAGCCTGCGCGTCCGGAGCCTGTGCTCCGCAACGGGAGAGGCCACAACAGTAAGGGGTCTGCGTACCGCAATAAAAAAAAAAAAAGTTAGGAAATGTGTCTTAAGACTTAATAAACAGATAAGCTAAGATTTGATCCCAGGTCTATCTAATTCCAAAGCCTAAATGACAAAACTCTAAATCAACAGCTGAACTGACCTTCAAATGAGTATTATACAAGTCTTTACTGAGTTTAGGTCACTTCGAAACAATTGATTTTATTGTTGTGTGATAAGAAGTACAAACCACAAACTCTAAGAAGCAGCCACTTTACAGCTACCCAGATAATAAATCAAGGAATTCGCTATAAAACATTATTTTCCTTTGCAGGAAAACACAAAATTTTTGTGGGCATGTTTGTGTGATAAGCAAAAAGTAATAATAATGTCATAATTGCCAATTTATAGCATATACAAAGTTACAGGCACAGTAAAAGACAAAAGCCTTGTATTTGCATGCCACGTAGCCCACCTGATAAAGATCACCTGATATGTCTAACACGACCTCTGGAATGTTACATCAGTGCTCTACTTCTACCCAATAATTATAACTACACTAGTGTTTGCCCTTCTTGGTAGAGCTTAATTTCACTGACCTTTGCATTATGAGTTGCTTTGCCCAGTTTGCATATAACTTCCCACCCAAAGGTGACTTTGATGGAGCTTCTGAAGGTAGGCCCAGCAGGTCTCCATAGAAATGGCCCCAGGGTTGTCTCCAAAGTGCCCTGCTTGAGTTGCCATGGTAAACAACCAGGCTAGATTGCTCTATTCAGTTCTCTGCCAGGGTCTCCATGGTGACTGCAAAGGAGGGCTCCTTAGAAGGACCTCACAAGGGCACGTTTCCATGGTGACCCTATCCTGCATATTTCTAAGCAACTTCCCTTCAGTTGTTCTGCAACCAATCAGAGCAGGTTCATTTTGAGAGTAACCCTGGAAGGTTACTCCCAAAGATAGCATCGTAACACACAGGTATCTGGAAGTGAGGTCCGTAATCAAATAAACTGCTTGAAAATGTAAATGGTACCATTCACAAATCATTAAATTAGTTCCTATGCATTTTAGGATCTGTTTTTGATGGGTAACAAAAAAATACTTTCTGTTTCAAACCTTAATAAAAATTATCTTACAGAATATAATGCAGATAATTAAAGTTTCAAATTTCTCCAATCTTACAACATAGCAGCTAACTAGGTAAAAAATACTTTATAGTGGACATGTCTCCCACACACACACATACACACACACACACACGAAATGAAATCCAAAATACAGATGGATCATCAGGTTATAATGAGATATCAAGGAAATTTTTATAGAGCAAAAGACAAAATATTTGCAAGTCAAATGAAAAGAAAAAATGTGTTTTTTAGTTGAGTTGGGAAAGCCTAGCCATATTTGGGCCTAAACTATTTTTTCCTGTGTTTTTGTGGTTGGAACAATCCCAACTACTCTTCCTTTCAATTTAAAATACGAATATAAGCCATTCTGAACAGATGCTTGGTTTTCAAGCCATTTTACTATTCTCCTGAAACTTTAAAATACTGTACTTTTCCTAGTATTTAGTCAAGGGCAATATTTTATCTAATCACAAATTTCAATATCCCACAAATTTAAATATCTTTAGAAATTATTTAACAAATAAAAAAATTCTACAGTTACAATGATACAATTATAATTGTTATACATGTGCTCACCCATCTCTGTTCATTCCAGCTGACTCTTTAAATTAAAAAAATATATATATGTACATATATGTGTGTGTATATATATTATATAAATATAATATATATAAATGTGTATATATATTTATCCCTTAATGTATTGAGAAGGTTAATCTTGGATTTCCTGTTTTTTCTCATCTTGAGGTAAAAGCAAGAGCTCCCCCTCGACCACTAGTTCCATTTGTTCTACATTTTCTGTTAGTCTCTCTCACAGATTCCATTCTCCTACTCTGTCCACAGCAGCCCACCACTCCCCACTCACAGTCCATGCAGGAGAATAAATTTGAGTTTGAAAAATAAGCATAGTTAAGAAAGGTGAGGATAATTCATAATCACGTTTTAGTGAAAGCTCAACATTTTGTAGAGACTTATTGCTTCAAATGTTCAATATGTTTTTATGAAGCCAAGCAATCACTGCAAGTTTCATTCATTCACAATATTTATTGAGTGACCACCATGTACCAGGCACTGTTCTCTGGGCTGAGACTACTTCAGGAAACAATTAAAAAATTCCTACCCTCAAGGTATTTAGATTATGGACAGGAGAGAAAGAGAAAGAAAGATAATACAAAGAAAACCAGTAACAATTTCATCTTTTGTGTTAGAAAATTATTAAAACTAGAGAGAAAATTAAAGAAGGGAGGAGGGAGGTCAGCTCCCAAGCCAGGTTGGGATGGGCAGCAATAATACTAAGATTAATGG